>NC_089723.1:39939237-40281321 GCF_035083965.1 Branchiostoma lanceolatum | reverse complement strand
TTGTTTACATATACCAATGTCTACATAACAGATTAAAATTGTCTGCATGTAGAAGATTATACCATTAAAATATTAAAATTGTTTACATATACATTTTGCATTTACACATACTTTCGAATTGTGACGTTAATTACATTACGATATAGTTGTGGCTGAATATTATAAAATCTATCTATTTGTCCTTTGCTTAGATGGGGTTACAATGTCTCCAGTCCATTCAAAAGCCTAATCATAGCTGGAATAGCACTTGACAGATAGCGCTTCGTTCCAGTTGGGTGCTGGTACTGGGTACAGTTACGGAGATGTCGTCCATGTTGTTGTGCACGTGTAGGAGGTAGCCACTTGGAGAATCGGGGAGACTTTGCAGCTTTAACGGCGAAGTCCATGCATAGATGATGTCTCCGAGCTGCTAGACATTCAAGTCGGAGATGTTGTAGGGCTTCCGTGTAAGTCGTGTACTGTCTTCCCATCATCATTCGACAGGCCCTTCTCTGCACCCGCTCGAGCGCAGCTGACTGCTTCTGGGTCAGTGCCGAACCCCAGCAAGGGGCGGCGTATTCCAATAAGGGTCGTATGTACCCGCAGTAAATGGTGTTAAGGTCTGCGATGGGTACTCCAGAACGGCGTAGCCTGCTGATGACGACCAACCTTTTGCTGCTCTTGGATACCATGATTTCCACCTGGTCATCCCACTTCAGGTCAGAGCGGATGTGGAGCCCTAGCAACCTGGCATGTGTAATGGTGTCTAGAACCTGTCCTGCAAGAGTCAGTACTGGTAGTTGTAAGGGCGTGCGCACAAACGAGAAGTGCATCGCCTTACATTTCTTGGGATTTAGTGACATTTAGTGACTGTACCTGTAGGTTGGAGGGTGACTGGTAGTGACTGTACCTGTAGGTTGGAGGGTGACTGGTAGTGACTGTACCTGTAGGTTGGAGGGTGACTGGTGGTGACTGGTAGTGACTGTACCTGTAGGTTGGAGGGTGACTGGTAGTGACTGTACCTGTAGGTTGGAGGGTGACTGGTAGTGACTGTAGCTGTAGGTTGGAGGGTGACTGGTAGTGACTGTACCTGTAGGTTGGAGGGTGACTGGTAGTGACTGTACCTGTAGGTTGGAGGGTGACTGGTAGTGACTGTACCTGTAGGTTGGAGGGTGACTGGTAGTGACTGTACCTGTAGGTTGGAGGGTGACTGGTAGTGACTGTACCTGTAGGTTGGAGGGTGACTGGTAGTGACTGTACCTGTAGGTTGGAGGGTGACTGGTAGTGACTGTACCTGTAGGTTGGAGGGTGACTGGTAGTGACTGGTAGTGACTGTACCTGTAGGTTGGAGGGTGACTGGTAGTGACTGTACCTGTAGGTTGGAGGGTGACTGGTAGTGACTGTACCTGTAGGTTGGAGGGGGACTGGTAGTGACTGGTAGTGACTGTACCTGTAGGTTGGAGGGTGACTGGTAGTGACTGTACCTGTAGGTTGGAGGGTGACTGGTAGTGTCCTGGTGGAGGGCCGGCAGGTAGGGGTGGCGGAACGCCTCCTGTTGGCGGCAGCTTGCCAGGGATCTCATTATAATACTCAGGATCGTCTCCCCAGGCTGACTCCCCCTCTTCAAAAATAGGATCTTCCAATCTAAAAATAGGTGAGAGCACATTAAGAATTTGAAGAGGATAACCCAAATAAACTTTCACAAAAACTTCACAAAAATTTTTCGTGCCAACATTTTGTTGTTGCTGCATGAATGTGTGTTGGATACACATTTCTGTGGCATGAGTACAAAACTAGGTGTCTGCATCACCTGTCTGGAGCGGACACTGCCTTGGGAGGGTTCTTCAGGAAGTCCTTGAACCTGAGCTCGAAGGCCTGTCCGATGGTCGTGATGACGTCCTGAGCCAGACCGCCGGGGCAGTGCAGAACGTGGCACGCTGCACAGGAGAACATTACATAACGTTACATAACATGACACACTGTTATATAATGCAGAACGTGGCACGCTGAACAGGGCAACAATATACACAGTCATGTACAATGTAGGTGAAAAAAGTTAAAGGCAGACCCATAGCCGTATAGGGGCAGTGCAGAACGTGGCACGCTGAACAGGAGAACATTACATAACGTTACATAACATGACACACTGCTATATAATGCAGAACGTGGCACGCTGCACAGGAGAACATTACATAACGTTACATAACATAATGCAGAATGTGGCACGCTGAACAGGGCAACAAAACACAGTCATGTACAATGTAGGTGAAAAAAGTTAAAGGCAGATCCATAGCCGTATAGGGGCAGTGCAGAACGTGGCACGCTGCACAGGAGAGCATTACATAATGTTACATAACATTACAAACTGTTACATAATGCAGAACGTGGCACACTAAACAATTAATACAATGCAGGTAAAGGTAGACCCGTAGCCTTTTTTGAAGCCAAAGAGGCAGTGTAGAACATTGCATACTACAAAGGAGAACAATTTCGTACATACAGATCATGCAGGTGTAAGGAACACATTTCTCCTTAACCTACAGGTACTCTCACCTCTCAAATAGAAGTACCCCCGGGAATATAAGTACCCCCCGGAAAAATCTTCAAAATCTAATATAAGTACCCCCTGAAATAAAAGTACCCCCCGGAAAATTTCAAAATTGACAGTCGAGGTAAACTGTGTCCACACGACTGTCCGAAGGACATGAGATAATAAGCAGGTAGGTTGCATCTATTCAATTACACTTACGTACACATAGACAATACAAGGAGAAAGCTAGGCGGTTTGGGGCATGTGATGTCTTTAATCTGTGAAACTGCTCTGTGGTAGAGGCTTATAATGGTTGTACAGAGACATCAACGGCCAAAGACTGTGGTCTTGGCGGTCACAACACAAACTGTAATGTATTACGTACAGTGTTGGTAAGTTTAAACAATTTTATGAGTTCTTAAGATACAAGTTGAGATTGCAGCAAGGGCGGGATGGTGGTAACATTGCAAGGGAGGCGAGCCGGCCGCACGAAGCGGCGGGTTTCGCGTTGTGAGCGTGGCACGAGCGGAGGTCAGAGGTCGCTTCCTCCAGCGTAATTCCCTACGATTGGTCCAGACCAATCCTACTATAATTACACTTACGTACACATAGACAATACAAGGAGAAAGCTAGGCGGTTTGGGGCATGTGATGTCTTTAATCTGTGAAACTGCTCTGTGGTAGAGGCTTATAATGGTTGTACAGAGACATCAACGGCCAAGCCGAGGGTAGTGAGGGCCCCAAACCGCGTAGCGGAAAAGTAGTTAGTTGTAGTGGTAGTGCTGAATCTAAATTAGAAGGTAGCTAGATATTCAAGTTCATAAAAAAGTGTCCAAGGCTGGTGAAGAACGCGCCGCAGGACGTCACCGGCCGGGCACTGTCGAACAGCGTAGAGACAAACCGGAAAGGGTACGTCGGCGTGAGTCTCTAACTTAGTACTGTGAAGTCGGCCGTGGGCGGGTACTGGGGGTCTTCGGCACGCAGCTGGAGCTGGTCTTGATGAACTGTCAATTTGGCTGCGCTAAACTACTCTAATCTATTCTACTCTACTGGAAAGAGTCAAGAGTTTCGGGTGTGCGTAGTATTCCAGGCTGATGACGATCTCGCTGCAGGACGCTGCCGCGGACTCCGAGTCGGACCGGAAGGTTAAGTCGCATCGACGTGGAGTGGGGAGCCTTGAGTACGCTGCTGTAGATGCACACCGCATTCTTGTAGCCCGTGTAGGTACGGGTGGAAAGGGAGAAGGGCGTGCGATGAGGAATTACCGCTCGTGGAAGCTCGTGGATAAGTTGTTAGTTCGCGAGAAGAAACATGGCTGCTCAAATCACGGGCCGAAGTCTCGCGAGACCCCGCCTCAAGGGCGGGAAGTGAGTGAGGGAGGGGGGCTGTCGGTCCGATCGTTGTAGACTCTCTGTAAATACGCTATTGTGGGACGGCAACCCGCAGGTTTCTTGGCAGGTTCGTGTGCCTCGGCAGTTGGGAAACGTCGCACGGTAGGTTGAGAGTCTTGATGAAGGCTCAAAATGTATATGCCGGGGAAACTCACACGGGGCAGGCGGGTGTGCAGTCCCAGGCTGGTGAAGAAAGCTCGCTGCAGAACGCCGCCACAGATTACGAACAGTGTAGAGACAGCCGGAATCAGTCTTCGGGTGAAACTCTAGCTTAGAACTGCGAATCCAGGTGGACAACGTCACTGGGAGTCCCCGCACGCTACTGTGGTTGCACACCGCGGCCCTGCGTTAACATTGCAAGGGAGGCGAGCCGGCCGCACGAAGCGGCGGGTTTCGCGTTGTGAGCGTGGCACGAGCGGAGGTCAGAGGTCGCTTCCTCCAGCGTAATTCCCTACGATTGGTCCAGACCAATCCTACTATAATTATGCCTGAGGACCATATCTATTAAGTATATGATTTATGAATATTGAACAGAATAACTGTACGCTTGTTCAAATCATGATGATCTTCCTCACCACTTCGATAAAATATAATAATAATGTTGAAAAATTAGGCATAGGTTCCCCGCTATGACCCCTAACGGTGGCCACGGTGCTTCAAATTCAACAAGTGAAAATGTACATGATACAGTGAATATGCATTTTCTACTTGGAACTTGCAGCAAGTGATCAAAGAAAATTGTTGTAACATGAATTTCATTATCTTTTATCATTACTTTTATCATTACTAACATATAATCAAAATCATCAGATAGCTAATTTGTTCCTAATCATATTTTCTAAAGATTTCACCCCCCTAAAAAAACAAATATGAACAAAAAAAAAGGGTTGTGTGAGTTGTGTCCATAAACTTTTACTCCTGACCATAGCTTCGAGAACAAAGTTTTTGTGAGGCGCTCGGATTTCGAGTTCCCGCGGTTAGCCCACAATATTGAACAGAGTTCGACTGTACAAGTAGCACAGCGTCTCAGGCCGCAAATACGAAGAACTTACCGATTACATGTTGACAATAGAAACGGCCCTTTACCGCTAAATTTTGAAAATCTTACCGTTATTCTAAAATACAAGCCCTCCTAAAATATAGATAGAATTCTGTGTCCATCGTTGCCGCAAAATAACATATTTTCCACGCGTTTACGGTATCATTTTAAAGATCGTAATCTGCACTGTGCAATATGCTGTTAGTTTTCATCTGTCACCACGCCTGATGGTGCCGCCGCCATGTTTCGATGGCAAAACATGCTGTTGTTTACTGCTCGTTTTGTGCCGTTCTTAGATTTTGCAGGCTCAAAACACATATCACAAGGGAAGTTTAGTTTTAATTGTTGTTTTTATGTGTAATAAAGCTTCTGTGAACGAATTATTCTTCCGCCGCGCTACCGATAGCGGTCATCAAATTCTTCCCTTTGCAAGTCTAACGTTAACCTTACTATACTTGACACGTTTTTTGATCAGCATGCTTTGGTTTACGATGTAAACAGAGACTGTCAAAGTTATCTACATGACAATTGTATTTTGAAATGTTAGTGTTGCGTCTTATTTTCCCCCAATAACAACGTTAACTTTGTAACTTCATAGCGAGATTGACCGCTATGTTACGAGTGCCGCAAGGATTTCACAAAGGCCGCCGCCGGTCATAGCGGTGGGGAAATCAACGCCGCTAGGCCGAAAAATAGCGAATTACTAGCAAAAATACAGGGGAAATATGGGCAGAAAGAAAATAAAATTTCGATTTTAGAGGGATTTCTGGTTAGCAAAATCCCAATTCTTAGAAAAATAATAAACGTACCGTCTAAAATAAGAAAGTACCAGGCGGATTTTGAGGCGAAAAAAAATAAACGTACCGGTACGTTTATTTGAGAGGTGAGAGTATTATATCGCATTTGGTTAAAACATTTATACGGTCAGCCCAACACAAAGAGGTGTCCCCCTGACCCAGAATGACCTCGCAGGTCGCGACCTCCGCAGCCCCTTACAAACAAACAGGCAGCCAGGCTACAAACGCAAAAAGGCACTATCTAAAAGTGAAATGCACCTGCTGTGTTTTATGCAAAATTTTCCCACCTTGCTACGAATCGCATAAATGAGTTCATTATGGGAAATCAACATTTCTTGCCTTGCCCATGTCTTACAAATATGGGACACACATGCCCCCATACAGTTACTGTTACAGCTGTAGTAGCGCCGGAAAAGTCCCAGAACATGTTTCAGGTAAATTTCACTGGGTTCAGCTCCCACATGGACACACTACAGGACTGGGGTAATTTTGAGAGAGGTTGCTGAGGCAGCCTTACCTCTGGAGTTCACCGGATCCTTTGCTACATAGGCCACGTAGTCTTGTGTCTCCTGCGAAGGTCAAGCACACAAAGATTGTCAGTTACTTCACCAAGCTGGGTCTCTTATCTACTTAGGAAAAAAAAACGCTGACCTAGAAAATAACCATGAAGCCGGAGTCTGGAGAGAAAACCTTTCAGCACTCAGGTTTTTGTCTTGCTGAATTTCTAGTAAAACTGTCAAAATCAATAAAATAAATTGGTGTGGCTTTCGGATGCCTGCAATTATTCATCATTGATGGCACTTGAGAAGGTTGAGGCTATTACTGAGCTTATAATTGTTGTGTTGTGTACATAACGTCTGCTGTACCCATGCAGACACAGGCGGGAGTTTGCCTTGCTTGGCTGCAGGCCAGGCAGGAGTCTCCGAGTGAGAATGGGAACAGGGCTAAGAACTACATATTGTACAACTCACAAAAGTCACATCACAAAGCTCACTTGTGCTACATTTAGTATGTAGACAGGCTAACATTCTGTGTCCAAGTTTGAACTGCAATGGCTAAATATACGACATGAACTCACAGGATCGCCTCCTGATGCGAAGGAGATGGACTGCATGTGGTGATTCGCAATAACCTGGGGGGAAACACACAAGTAAAAACATGCACAACAGATGGATACAAATAGTACAGCTGTCAGCTGTTCTGTCAAACAATTTTCCATTATATGTAAGACACAGGTAAGGCACAGGTAAGACGTAGGTAATGCAGAGGTAAGACACAGGTAGGGGACAGGTAAGACGTAGGTAAGACGTAGGTAATGCACAGGTAGGGGACAGGTAAGACACAGGTAAGACACAGGTAAGGCACATGTCCGACGTAGGTAAGGCACAGGTAAGACACAGGTAGGGGACAGGTAAGACGTAGGTAAGACACAGGTAAGGCACATGTACGAGGTAGGTAAGACGTACCTCTCCCGTCTCCATGATCAGCAGGTTCAGTGCCACCGTCGTGATGGTCAGGTTTATGTTGGAGTTGCTGAACTGGAGGTTGGGGCTGCTTCCAAGGATCTTGGTCAGGTCTTTGCTCACCTGTGATTTTACAACATTGTCAGTTTATCACTTGTTTGTTACATGTACAACATTGTCAGTTTGTCATTTGTTATGTTAGTATTGTTACAACATTATTGTCAGTCTATTACTTGTTAATATGTTACATGTGGAACGTTATTAGTTTCAGGTTACTGCATAGTCAGACTAAGTACAACATGACTTCTAATATGATAGCATCACTGGTGAACTCCAACCCACACAGCAAGTGGCACTGTCTGAACAATGCCAATAATAAGGCCAGAGATATATACCAGCTAGTGGTTTGTGACTCGTTTGTTTTAAATTTCTGTCAAGTGTATACACTAGTACTGTAGTAGTTACTGTTAGTAGCGTCCAGTATTTGATACAGAAAAATTAATGTTACTTTCAATACAATCTGAAAGCAAATTAATGCATGCATGGGCTTCATTCCTTCACCCTAAGTACAGTAAGCAGCATTTGAGCCACGAACTACAGTGTGTAATGTAAAGTCATGTCCTGTGAACTAAACTATCAGGAAGCCACATGCTACGTATAACCTGTCATGCTGAACTATAATTATAGTTACTGTAAGACTCATCACAGTTAAGGTTACCTTTCTTTTCCTGTTGCCCAACTTGATTCCTACAGATTCACATACCCTACAGATAGCTTCCCTGGGGAAAATCAACATTCGCATCATGGATAATTGATCAACATGCGCATCATTGATAATTAATCAACATTCGCATCATTGATAATTCTGTCCGGCATTTTCTATAATGTTGGTAAGAAGAGTTCACTTACTATAAGTCAACAATGTTTAGAAAAGTGAAACTCAACATGATTATCATCTGTACTACATTGTAAATTCAGATCAAAACACATTAGATAAGAGGGAGGATGAGGGCAGGGCTCACCTGGTAACCTGCGTTCTGGTCTCAAAGTGTAACGTTCTCATGGACTGCTTGATTTCCATACAGCCCATGTACTGCACAAGGAGAGGAAAGATATGCTTTAGATGAACATCAATTACACATATCCTTACAGTTTATCAGTGACAACATATAAAATGGTAACATTTCATAACAAGTAAGGAATAGAAATACATACAAGTTAGACTATTTTGGGCCCTGTATAATACTAGTGGGGCTGCATATGCATGCAGCACATGGCTATGGTAACATACATGTTAACATGTACATGGCTATATATATGGTAACATGTACATGGCTATGGTAACATACATGTTAACATGTACATGGCTATATATATGTTAACATGTACATGGTTATGTTAACATGTACATGGCTATGGTAACATGTTAACAAGTACATGGCTATGGTAACATACATGTTAACATGTACATGGCTATGTTAACATGTTAAAATGTACATGGCTATGGTAACTTACATGTTAGCGTGTATTGGCTATGCAGGGCTCAAAATACTGGGTGCATGTGCATCTGTGTGCACCCAAAATTGGAGTTGTGCACCTAATTTTTGACTGTAGGTGCACTGGTGCATCTAGATATTTTTGTAGGCTATAGAGTAAAGGTACCATTGTACACCTAGTAAACAGTATTCAGAAAAAGCAATAGAACCCTTTGTTGCACTTTATTTGATGTATTAGTTGTTTGAAATTTGATTACAGATTGTGAAGTTCTTGATTACAAATCATAAGAGCATTAAACTGTAATGATTATCATGTTTTGCTGAAATCCAACTTTATTTTATGTGGTGCATCCAAATTTCTTTCTGTGCACCTAATTCTCTTGGTTGGGTGCACCAGTGGATCTATTTCCAAAAATGATATGCATGCAGCACATGGCTCTGGTAACACATGTATGAATGGCATGAGCTATAAATAGTACCTGAAGTTTACATGAATGGCATGAGCTTAGTACCCTAAAGTTTACATGAATGGCCTGCAGTACCCTGAAGTTTACATGAATGGCCTGCAGTACCCTGAAGTTTACATGAATGGCCTGCAGTACCCTGAAGTTTACATGGATGGCCTGAGCTTAGTATCCTGAAGTTTACATGAATGGCCTGAGCTTAGTACCCTGAAGTTTACATGAATGGCCTGAGCTTAGTACCCTGAAGTTTACATGAATGGCCTGAGCTTAGTACCCTGAAGTTTACATGAATGGCCTGAGCTTGGTACCCTGAAGTTTACATGCATGAATGGCCTGAGCTTAGTACCCTGAAGTTTACATGAATGGCCTGCAGTACCCTGAAGTTAACATGAATGGCCTGCAGTACCCTGAAGTTTACATGGATGGCCTGAGCTTAGTACCCTGAAGTTTACATGAATGGCATGAACTTAGTACCCTGAAGTTTACATGAATGGCCTGCAGTACCCTGAAGTTTACATGAATGGCCTGCAGTACCCTGAAGTTTACATGGATGGCCTGAGCTTAGTACCCTGAAGTTTACATGAATGGCATGAACTTAGTACCCTGAAGTTTACATGAATGGCCTGCAGTACCCTGAAGTTTACATGAATGGCCTGCAGTACCCTGAAGTTTACATGAATGGCCTGAGCTTAGTACCCTGAAGTTTACATGAATGGCCTGCAGTACCCTGAAGTTAACATGAATGGCCTGCAGTACCCTGAAGTTTACATGGATGGCCTGAGCTTAGTACCCTGAAGTTTACATGAATGGCATGAACTTAGTACCCTGAAGTTTACATGAATGGCCTGCAGTACCCTGAAGTTTACATGAATGGCCTGCAGTACCCTGAAGTTTACATGAATGGCCTGAGCTTAGTACCCTGAAGTTTACATGAATGGCCTGAGCTTAGTACCCTGAAGTTTACATGAATGGCCTGAGCTTAGTACCCTGAAGTTTACATGAATGGCCTGAGCTTAGTACCCTGAAGTTTACATGAATGGCCTGCAGTACCCTGAAGTTTACATGAATGGCCTGAGCTTAGAACCCTGAAGTTTACATGAATGGCCTGCACTACCCTGAAGTTTACATGAATGGCCTGAGCTTAGTACCCTGAAGTTTACATGAATGGCATGAGCTTAGTACCCTGAAGTTTACATGAATGGCCTGAGCTTAGTACCCTGAAGTTTACATGAATGGCCTGAGCTTAGTACCCTGAAGTTTACATGAATGGCCTGAGCTTAGTACCCTGAAGTTTACATGAATGGCCTGCAGTACCCTGAAGTTTACATGAATGGCCTGCAGTACCCTGAAGTTTACATGAATGGCTTGAACTTAGTACCCTGAAGTTTACATGAATGGCCTGAGCTTAGTACCCTGAAGTTTACATGCATGAATGGCCTGCAGTACCTGTACCCTGAAGTTTACATGAATGGCCTGAGCTTAGTACCCTGAAGTTTACATGAATGGCCTGAGCTAAGTACCCTGAAGTTTACATGAATGGCCTGAGCTTAGTACCCTGAAGTTTACATGAATGGCCTGAGCTTAGTACCCTGAAGTTTACATGAATGGCCTGAGCTTAGTACCCTGAAGTTTACATGAATGGCCTGAGCTTAGTACCCTGAAGTTTACATGAATGGCCTGCAGTACCCTGAAGTTTACATGAATGGCCTGAGCTTAGTACCCTGAAGTTTACATGAATGGCCTGAGCTTAGTACCCTGAAGTTTACATGAATGGCCTGAGCTTAGTACCCTGAAGTTTACATGAATGGCCTGAGCTTGGTACCCTGAAGTTTACATGCATAAATGGCCTGAGCTTAGTACCCTGAAGTTTACATGAATGGCCTGAGCTTAGTACCCTGAAGTTTACATGAATGGCCTGCAGTACCCTGAAGTTTACAGGAATGGCCTGAGCTTAGTACCCTGAAGTTTACATGAATGGCCTGAGCTTAGTACCCTGAAGTTTACATGAATGGCATGAGCTTAGTACCCTGAAGTTTACATGAATGGCCTGCAGTACCCTGAAGTTTACATGCATGAATGGCCTGAGCTTAGTACCCTGAAGTTTACATGAATGGCCTGCAGTACCCTGAAGTTTACATGAATGGCCTGCAGTACCCTGAATTTTACAGGAATGGCCTGAGCTTAGTACCCTGAAGTTTACAGGAATGGCCTGAGCTTAGTACCCTGAAGTTTACATGAATGGCCTGAGCTTAGTACCCTGAAGTTTACATGAATGGCCTGAGCTTAGTACCCTGAAGTTTACATGAATGGCCTGCAGTACCCTGAAGTTTACATGCATGAATGGCCTGAGCTTAGTACCCTGAAGTTTACATGAATGGCCTGAGCTTAGTACCCTGAAGTTTACATGAATGGCATGAGCTTAGTACCCTGAAGTTTACAGGAATGGCCTCAGCTTAGTACCCTGAAGTTTACATGAATGGCCTGCAGTGCCCTGAAGTTTACATGAATGGCCTGAGCTTAGTACCCTGAAGTTTACATGAATGGCCTGCAGTGCCCTGAAGTTTACATGAATGGCCTGCAGTACCCTGAAGTTTACATGAATGGCCTGAACTTAGTACCCTGAAGTTTACATGAATGGCATGAACTAAGTACCCTGAAGTTTACATGAATGGCCTGAGCTTAGTACCCTGAAGTTTACATGAATGGCATGAGCTTAGTACCCTGAAGTTTACATGCATGAATGGCCTGAGCTTAGTACCCTGAAGTTTACATGAATGGCCTGAGCTTAGTACCCTGAAGTTTACATGAATGGCATGAGCTTAGTACCCTGAAGTTTACAGGAATGGCCTGAGCTTAGTACCCTGAAGTTTACATGAATGGCCTGCAGTACCCTGAAGTTTACATGAATGGCCTGCAGTACCCTGAAGTTTACATGAATGGCCTGCAGTACCCTGAAGTTTACATGAATGGCCTGAGCTTAGTACCCTGAAGTTTACATGAATGGCCAGAGCTTAGTACCCTGAAGTTTACATGAATGGCCTGAGCTTAGTACCCTGAAGTTTACAGGAATGGCCTGCAGTACCCTGAAGTTTACATGAATGGCCTGCAGTACCCTGAAGTTTACATGAATGGCCTGCAGTACCCTGAAGTTTACATGGATGGCCTGAGCTTAGTACCCTGAAGTTTACATGAATGGCATGAACTTAGTACCCTGAAGTTTACATGAATGGCCTGCAGTACCCTGAAGTTTACATGAATGGCCTGCAGTACCCTGAAGTTTACATGAATGGCCTGCAGTACCCTGAAGTTAACATGAATGGCCTGCAGTACCCTGAAGTTTACATGGATGGCCTGAGCTTAGTACCCTGAAGTTTACATGAATGGCATGAACTTAGTTCCCTGAAGTTTACATGAATGGCCTGCAGTACCCTGAAGTTTACATGAATGGCCTGCAGTACCCTGAAGTTTACATGAATGGCCTGAGCTTAGTACCCTGAAGTTTACATGAATGGCCTGAGCTTAGTACCCTGAAGTTTACATGAATGGCCTGAGCTTAGTACCCTGAAGTTTACATGAATGGCCTGAGCTTAGTACCCTGAAGTTTACATGAATGGCCTGCAGTACCCTGAAGTTTACATGAATGGCCTGAGCTTAGAACCCTGAAGTTTACATGAATGGCCTGCACTACCCTGAATGTTACATGAATGGCCTGAGCTTAGTACCCTGAAGTTTACATGAATGGCATGAGCTTAGTACCCTGAAGTTTACATGAATGGCCTGAGCTTAGTACCCTGAAGTTTACATGAATGGCCTGAGCTTAGTACCCTGAAGTTTACATGAATGGCCTGAGCTTAGTACCCTGAAGTTTACATGAATGGCCTGCAGTACCCTGAAGTTTACATGAATGGCCTGCAGTACCCTGAAGTTTACATGAATGGCTTGAACTTAGTACCCTGAAGTTTACATGAATGGCCTGAGCTTAGTACCCTGACGTTTACATGAATGGCCTGCAGTACCCTGAAGTTTACATGAATGGCCTGAGCTTAGTACCCTGAAGTTTACATGAATGGCCTGAGCTTAGTACCCTGAAGTTTACATGAATGGCCTGAGCTTAGTACCCTGAAGTTTACATGAATGGCCTGAGCTTGGTACTCTGAAGTTTACATGCATAAATGGCCTGAGCTTAGTACCCTGAAGTTTACATGAATGGCCTGAGCTTAGTACCCTGAAGTTTACATGAATGGCCTGCAGTACCCTGAAGTTTACAGGAATGGCCTGAGCTTAGTACCCTGAAGTTTACATGAATGGCCTGCAGTACCCTGAAGTTTACAGGAATGGCCTGAGCTTAGTACCATGAAGTTTACATGAATGGCCTGCAGTACCCTGAAGTTTACATGAATGGCATGAGCTTAGTACCCTGAAGTTTACATGAATGGCCTGAGCTTAGTACCCTGAAGTTTACATGAATGGCATGAGCTTAGTACCCTGAAGTTTACATGAATGGCCTGCAGTACCCTGAAGTTTACATGAATGGCCTGCAGTACCCTGAAGTTTACAGGAATGGCCTGAGCTTAGTACCCTGAAGTTTACAGGAATGGCCTGAGCTTAGTACCCTGAAGTTTACATGAATGGCCTGAGCTTAGTACCCTGAAGTTTACATGAATGGCCTGAGCTTAGTACCCTGAAGTTTACATGAATGGCCTGCAGTACCCTGAAGTTTACATGCATGAATGGCCTGAGCTTAGTACCCTGAAGTTTACATGAATGGCCTGAGCTTAGTACCCTGAAGTTTACATGAATGGCCTGAGCTTAGTACCCTGAAGTTTACATGAATGGCCTGCAGTACCCTGAAGTTTACAGGAATGGCCTGAGCTTAGTACCCTGAAGTTTACATGAATGGCCTGAGCTTAGTACCCTGAAGTTTACATGAATGGCCTGAGCTAAGTACCCTGAAGTTTACATGAATGGCCTGAACTTAGTACCCTGAAGTTTACATGAATGGCCTGAGCTTAGTACCCTGAAGTTTACATGAATGGCATGAGCTTAGTACCCTGAAGTTTACATGCATGAATGGCCTGAGCTTAGTACCCTGAAGTTTACATGAATGGCCTGAGCTTAGTACCCTGAAGTTTACATGAATGGCCTGAGCTTAGTACCCTGAAGTTTACATGAATGGCCTGAGCTTAGTACCCTGAAGTTTACATGAATGGCCTGAGCTTAGTACCCTGAAGTTTACATGAATGGCCTGCAGTACCCTGAAGTTTACAGGAATGGCCTGAGCTTAGTACCCTGAAGTTTACATGAATGGCCTGAGCTTAGTACCCTGAAGTTTACATGAATGGCCTGAGCTAAGTACCCTGAAGTTTACATGAATGGCCTGAGCTTAGTACCCTGAAGTTTACATGAATGGCCTGAGCTTAGTACCCTGAAGTTTACATGAATGGCCTGCAGTACCCTGAAGTTTACATGCATAAATGGCCTGAGCTTAGTACCCTGAAGTTTACATGAATGGCCTGAGCTTAGTACCCTGAAGTTTACAGGAATGGCCTGCAGTACCCTGAAGTTTACATGAATGGCATGAACTTAGTACCCTGAAGTTTACATGAATGGCATGAACTTAGTACCCTGAAGTTTACATGAATGGCCTGAGCTTAGTACCCTGAAGTTTACATGAATGGCATGAGCTTAGTACCCTGAAGTTTACATGCATGAATGGCCTGAGCTTAGTACCCTGAAGTTTACATGAATGGCCTGAGCTTAGTACCCTGACGTTTACATGAATGGCCTGAGCTTAGTACCCTGAAGTTTACATGAATGGCATGAGCTTAGTACCCTGAAGTTTACAGGAATGGCCTGAGCTTAGTACCCTGAAGTTTACATGAATGGCCTGCAGTACCCTGAAGTTTACATGAATGGCCTGCAGTACCCTGAAGTTTACATGAATGGCCTGCAGTACCCTGAAGTTTACATGAATGGCCTGAGCTCAGTACCCTGAAGTTTACATGAATGGCCTGAGCTTAGTACCCTGAAGTTTACATGAATGGCCTGAGCTTAGTACCCTAAAGTTTACATGAATGGCCTGCAGTACCCTGAAGTTTACATGAATGGCCTGCAGTACCCTGAAGTTTACATTAATGGCCTGAGCTTAGTATCCTGAAGTTTACATGAATGGCATGAGCTTAGTACCCTGAAGTTTACATGAATGGCCTGAACTTAGTACCCTGAAGTTAACATGAATGGCATGAACTTAGTACCCTGAAGTTTACATGAATGGCCTGAGCTTAGTCCCCTGAAGTTTACATGAATGGCCTGAGCTTAGTACCCTGAAGTTTACATGAATGGCATGAACTTAGTACCCTGAAGTTTACATGAATGGCCTGAGCTTAGTACCCTGAAGTTTACATGAATGGCCTGAACTTAGTACCCTGAAGTTTACATGAATGGCCTGAGCTTAGTACCCTGAAGTTTACATGAATGGCCTGCAGTACCCTGAAGTTTACATGAATGGCCTGCAGTACCCTGAAGTTTACATGAATGGCCTGAGCTTAAGTTTACATGAATGGCCTGAGCTTAAGTTTACATGAATGGCCTGAGCTTAGTACCCTGAAGTTTACATGAATGGCCTGCAGTACCCTGAAGTTTACATGAATGGCATGAACTTAGTACCCTGAAGTTTACATGAATGGCATGAGCTTAGTACCCTGAAGTTTACATGAATGGCCTGCAGTACCCTGAAGCTTACATGAATGGCCTGCAGTACCCTGAAGTTTACATGAATGGCCTGAGCTTAGTACCCTGAAGTTTACATGAATGGCCTGAGCTTAGTACCCTGAAGTTTACATGAATGGCATGAGCTTAGTACCCTGAAGTTTACATGAATGGCCTGCAGTACCCTGAAGCTTACATGAATGGCCTGCAGTACCCTGAAGTTTACATGAATGGCCTGAGCTTAGTACCCTGAAGTTTACATGAATGGCCTGAGCTTAGTACCCTGAAGTTTACATGAATGGCCTGCAGTACCCTGAAGTTTACAGTACCCTGAAGTTTACATGAATGGCCTGCAGTACCCTGAAGTTTACATGAATGGCCTGAGCTTAGTACCCTGAAGTTTACATGAATGGCCT
Organism: Branchiostoma lanceolatum; assembly: GCF_035083965.1. Classification (NCBI taxonomy): domain Eukaryota; kingdom Metazoa; phylum Chordata; class Leptocardii; order Amphioxiformes; family Branchiostomatidae; genus Branchiostoma; species Branchiostoma lanceolatum. The sequence continues at coordinate 40,265,039 of NC_089723.1, read as the reverse complement.
GCAGTACCCTGAAGTTTACATGAATGGCCTGAGCTTAGTACCCTGAAGTTTACATGAATGGCTGCTGCTGCCCCGTCTCCATTGCCCTGATTCCCGCGGGCCCGGCCCACTTCCGCAGGCCGGAAGCAGGTTTAATTGGAGAGGTTCCCGAGTGACAGTTTATGGTTGGAAGGGTGCAGCGATCCGTCATTATTCAGCCCACGTATCAAATTACTACAGCCTGAAATCTGAGACACCGCAACATGCCGCCTGCAGCCGCAAGCCTTACGTTACCTGCCCTTTCAACTTTGGCCCATGATGGTGGCATCAGTGCCAGCAGTTATTATAATGATTATATATATTATAGTAATCATACTGGTTTTTGATTCCCCACAACATGGAACAGAGCGGGAGGGTCCCTGGTGGGTCCCGGAATTGTTCTGCAGCTTACATTAAAACACATCAAAATTACACTAAATACATTCTGGCTTTAAAATTGTTTCAAAACATTGCTGAAAACACTTACAGGAGGGAAATGTACATATTAGTACACTTACAGGAGGGAAAAATGACAGGGAACTACACATAACGTAACATGTCTGGTGACGTTACACCTGGCAGTGAGCTTGAAGCCTACTATTAACGTGCGAAGGATAAGTTGCTAAAATGTGAGTTCATCGTTAAACTGCCTGGAGGATAAAATATCAGTTCAACATCAACCCTCTCTTCTATTCCTGAGAACAATGCTGTTTTGCTGTCCATCTCCCATTAGATGAGTTACCCAGGGTCTACACAAAACATTTTGTCGGTGATGGTTTTATTATATCCCCCTAGAATATGATATTTTGTTCTTGCCATACTTTGTACCGTGTACAATTGCCGTGCAATAAAGTTCTTCTGTCAGACATGACTAGGCTCGTAGAGAGGATGGACAAAACTTCTTCCCTTTCCACACATCATGAAGAGTACCACATGATGGCATCATGAAGAGTACCACATGATGGCATCATGAAGAGTACCACATGATGGCATCATGAAGAGTACCACATGATGGCATCATGAAGAGTACCACATGATGGCATCATGAAGAGTACCACATGATGGCATCATGAAGAGTACCACATGATGACATAATGAAGAGTACCACATGATGGCATCATGATGAAGATACTAACAGATGAAGACTGCTTGCAATTTTCATATGATACTCAATATGGGGAGATTAGAAACAAAACAGAATTTTCAGAATACACAGAACAAATGAAATTAGCAACATTTTCAGTCCAATTACAATTTTACCAGAATACCCAGGAATGGCATTTCCGGTCGATTGACCAGAAACCCATTCACCCCCACGACACCTGGGCCGTGCATAATAGATCCTGTGGGCTGAATATATGCATAGGTGCTGAACAGTTACAACAGCTACTGTATGCCCCCTGTCCCTGGTGCTGAACAGTTACAACAGCTACTGTATGCCCCCTGTCCCTGGTGCTGAACAGTTACAACAGCTACTGTATGCCCCTGTCCCTGGTGCTGAACAGTTACAACAGCTACTGTATGCCCCCTGTCCCTAGTGCTGAACAGTTACAACAGCTACTGTTTGCCCCCTGTCCCTAGTGCTGAACAATTACAACAGCTACTGTATGCCCCTGTCCCTGGTGCTGAACAGTTACAACAGCTACTGTATGCCCCCTGTCCCTGGTGCTGAACAGTTACAACAGCTACTGTATGCCCCTGTCCCTGAACAGTTACAACAGCTACTGTATGCCCCTGTCCCTGAACAGTTACAACAGCTACTGTATGCCCCGTCCCTGGTGCTGAACAGTTACAACAGCTACTGTATGCCCCCTGTCCCTGAACAGTTACAACAGCTACTGTATGCCCCTGTCCCTGGTGCTGAACAGTTACAACAGCTACTGTATGCCCCTGTCCCTGGTGCTGAACAGTTACAATAGCTACTGTATGCCCCTGTCCCTGGTGCTGAACAGTTACAACAGCTACTGTATGCCCCGTCCCTGGTGCTGAACAGTTACAACAGCTACTGTATGCCCCTGTCCCTGGTGCTGAACAGTTACAACAGCTACTGTATGCCCCCTGTCCCTGGTGCTGAACAGTTACAACAGCTACTGTTTGCCCCCTGTCCCTAGTGCTGAACAATTACAACAGCTACTGTATGCCCCTGTCCCTGGTGCTGAACAGTTACAACAGCTACTGTATGCCCCCTGTCCCTGGTGCTGAACAGTTACAACAGCTACTGTATGCCCCTGTCCCTGAACAGTTACAACAGCTACTGTATGCTCCTGTCCCTGAACAGTTACAACAGCTACTGTATGCCCCTGTCCCTGGTGCTGAACAGTTACAACAGCTACTGTATGCCCCTGTCCCTGGTGCTGAACAGTTACAACAGCTACTGTATGCCCCGTCCCTGGTGCTGAACAGTTACAACAGCTACTGTATGCCCCTGTCCCTGAACAGTTACAACAGCTACTGTATGCCCCTGTCCCTGAACAGTTACAACAGCTACTGTATGCCCCTGTCCCTGGTGCTGAACAGTTACAACAGCTACTGTATGCCCCGTCCCTGGTGCTGAACAGTTACAACAGCTACTGTATGCCCCGTCCCTGGTGCTGAACAGTTACAACAGCTACTGTATGCCCCTGTCCCTGAACAGTTACAACAGCTACTGTATGCTCCTGTCCCTGAACAGTTACAACAGCTACTGTATGCCCCTGTCCCTGAACAGTTACAACAGCTACTGTATGCCCCGTCCCTGGTGCTGAACAGTTACAACAGCTACTGTATGCCCCGTCCCTGGTGCTGAACAGTTACAACAGCTACTGTATGCCCCTGTCCCTGAACAGTTACAACAGCTACTGTATGCCCCTGTCCCTGAACAGTTACAACAGCTACTGTATGCCCCTGTCCCTGGTGCTGAACAGTTACAACAGCTACTGTATGCCCCTGTCCCTGGTGCTGAACAGTTACAACAGCTACTGTTTGCCCCCTGTCCCTAGTGCTGAACAATTACAGCTACTGTATGCCCCCTGTCCCTAGTGCTGAACAGTTACAACAGCTACTGTTTGCCCCCTGTCACTAGTGCTGAACAATTACAGCTACTGTATGCCCCCTGTCCCTGGTGCTGAACAGTTACAACAGCTACTGTTTGCCCCCTGTCCCTAGTGCTGAACAATTACAGCTACTGTATGCCCCCTGTCCCTAGTGCTGAACAGTTACAACAGCTACTGTTTGCCCCCTGTCACTAGTGCTGAACAATTACAGCTACTGTATGCCCCCTGTCCCTGGTGCTGAACAGTTACAACAGCGACTGTATGCCCCTGTCCCTAGTGCTGAACAGTTACAACAGCTGCTGTATGCCCCCTGTCCCTAGTGCTGAACAATTACAGCTACTGTATGCCCCCTGTCCCTGGTGCTGAACAGTTACAACAGCTACTGTATGCCCCCTGTCCCTAGTGCTGAACAGTTACAACAGCTACTGTATGCCCCTGTCCCTGGTGCTGAACAGTTACAACAGCTACTGTATACCCCTGTCCCTAGTGCTGAACAGTTACAACAGCTACTGTATACCCCTGTCCCTAGTGCTGAACAGTTACAACAGCTACTGTATACCCCTGTCCCTAGTGCTGAACAGTTACAACAGCTACTGTATGCCCCTGTCCCTAGTGCTGAACAGTTACAACAGCTACTGTATGCCCCCTGCCCCTGGTGACAAACCCACGGCTGGTACAAGGTAGTGCTGGGATTTTTCGCATTTCTTATGCCCTTCAAGGAAAACAATTTTCCATTCTTACTGTCTTCTGTATATCACAGTGCTACAAGACTTAAGGTAACATGACTTCGCTGTGCTCTGCTAGCAGGGCTTCAAACTCCTTTTCGGGAAAAGGTGCACCTGCCCTACTCCCTCTCTAAGAACTTCCATCTGAAATTCTATACCTAACGTCAAATTTCGAATAAGTAATACATCGAACAATGTACAACAATGCTTGTATTATTGCTTTTTCTGATACTGGTATTTGAAGAATGTTCTGTATGCTAGTGTACAATACTATTCCTCATTTACACTATACAATATAGCCTACAAGAATATCTAGGTGCACTGGTGCACCCACACTAAACAATTAGGCACACAGGTAAGATATTGGGTCAACAACAGTGCACATGCGCCCAGTATTGCCAGCCCTGGCTAGTGTTGGAACGACATGTCCTTTAGGTGTGTCTGGTCTGACGTGGAAATGACCATACTTACACCTGACCATCATGCTAGGCTTCCAAATTTTCATAATTAATATCACTAATGAATTGTAGCATCTTTCATCAATTATCCAAATGAAGTCTTACTTCAAAGAAAGAATGTATGCCTGTCAAGATGTCTGTTCCAAAATTTCTACTGTGTATTCCATTTACATTTGCACCTTCTAGTCAGCAAAGTCCAAAGGACATTTTCATCTCCAATTTTTTTTGGGATCTGCTTAAGTTTGCCTTCTGATAGAACTGGAGATTTTCATGCAAAAAAGATGCCCAATTCTTCTAAAAATTTGGCAAAAAATGACACTTTTGGCAGCAATGTTTCAGGGGATCTGCTTAAGTTTGCAGGTTCACTGAGACCCTTCCAATGTAATTGTTACAGCTTATGCTTCAGATTATAACTGGCTCAGCTTATAACTGGCTCAGCTTATAACTGGCTCAGCTTATAACTGGCTCAGCTTATAACTGGTCCAGCTTATAACCGGTTTAGCTTATAACTGGTTTGGCTTATAACTGGCTCAGCTTATAACAGGTTTAGTTTATAACTGGCTCAGCTTATAACTGGTTCAGTTTATTACTGGTTCAGTTTATAACTGGTTCAGCTTATAACTGGCTCAGCTTATAACTGGCTCAGCTTATAACTGGTTTAGCTTATAATCGGTTTAGTTTATAACTGGTTCAGCTTATAACTGGCTCAGCTTATAACTGGCTCAGCTTATAACTGGTCCAGCTTATAACCAGTTTAGCTTATAACCAGTTCAGCTTATAACTGGTCCAGCTTGTAACCGGTTTAGCTTATAACTGGTTCAGCTTATAACTGGTTCAGCTTATAACTGGCTCAGCTTATAACAGGTTTAGCTTATAATCGGTTTAGTTTATAACTGGTTCAGCTTATAACTGGCTCAGCTTATAACTGGCTCAGCTTATAACTGGTCCAGCTTATAACCGGTTTAGCTTATAACCAGTTCAGCTTATAACTGGTTCAGCTTATAACTGGTTCAGCTTATAACCAGTTCAGCTTATAGAGCTTATAACTGGTTCAGCTTATAACCGGTTCAGCTTATAACCAGTTCAGCTTATAGAGCTTATAACTGGTTCAGCTTATAACTGGTTCAGCTTATAACCAGTTCAGCTTATAGAGCTTATAACTGGTTCAGCTTATAACTGGTTCAGCTTATAACTGGTTCAGCTTATAACCAGTTTATTTTATAACCGGTTCAGCTTATAACCGGTTCAGCTTATAACTGGTTCAGCTTATAACTGGTTCAGCTTATAACCGGTTCAGCTTATAACTGGTTCAGCTTATAACTGGTTCAGCTTATAACCGGTTCAGCTTATAACTGGTTCAGCTTGTAACCGGTTCAGCTTATAACTGGTTCAGCTTATAACCGGTTCAGCTTATAACTGGTTCAGCTTATAACTGGTTCAGCTTATAACCGGTTCAGCTTATAACTGGTTCAGCTTATAACTGGTTCAGCTTATAACCGGTTCAGCTTATAACTGGTTCAGCTTGTAGACAGACCATCCATGCAATGAGTTCACTTCTACGGGACTCTAGGCTGAGCACCAAATGGAGGTCGTACTTAGCTTTAACCCAAATCTGTAGTAGGTCTGGGTTATACAAGGAAAGGAGGAAACAAACTCCAGTACATTACTATACTTGACTATACTTTATGCAAAACAGCCTTCTCTGTTAACAATGGTCATCTTCCAAAATGACATAAAATCAATTCTTCGTCCCTCTTGACTCCGTAGCACAGATAAGGGTGAAAATTCTTACCCTGACTCCATAGCACAGAGAAGGGTGAAAGTTATTCTTACCTTGACTCCATAGCACAGAGAAGGGTGAAAATTCTTACCCTGACTCCGAAGCACAGAGAAGGGTGAAAATTGTTCTTACCTTGACTCCGTAGCACAGAGAAGGGTGAAAATTCTTACCCTGACTCCATAGCATAGAGAAGGGTGAAAATTCTTACCCTGACTCCGTAGCACAGAGAAGGGTGAAAATTGTTCTTACCTTGACTCCGTAGCACAGAGAAGGGTGAAAATTCTCACCCTGACTCCGTAGCACAGAGAAGGGTGAAAATTCTCACCCTGACTCCGAAGCACAGAGAAGGGTGAAAGTTCTTACCCTGACTCCATAGCACAGAGAAGGGTGAAAGTTCTTACCCTGACTCCGTAGCACAGAGAAGGGTGAAAGTTCTTACCCTGACTCCATAGCATAGAGAAGGGTGAAAATTCTTACCCTGACTCCGTAGCACAGAGAAGGGTGAAAATTCTCACCCTGACTCCGTAGCACAGAGAAGGGTGAAAATTCTCACCCTGACTCCGAAGCACAGAGAAGGGTGAAAGTTCTTACCCTGACTCCATAGCACAGAGAAGGGTGAAAGTTCTTACCCTGACTCCGTAGCACAGAGAAGGGTGAAAGTTCTTACCCTGACTCCATAGCATAGAGAAGGGTGAAAATTCTCACCCTGACTCCGAAGCACAGAGAAGGGTGAAAATTCTTACCCTGACTCCGTCGCACAGAGAAGGGTGAAAGTTCTTACCCTGACTCCGTCGCACAGAGAAGGGTGAAAGTTCTTACCCTGACTCCGTAGCACAGAGAAGGGTGAAAGTTCTTACCCTGACTCCATAGCATAGAGAAGGGTGAAAATTCTCACCCTGACTCCGAAGCACAGAGAAGGGTGAAAATTCTCACCCTGACTCCGTAGCACAGAGAAGGGTGAAAATTCTCACCCTGACTCCGTCGCACAGAGAAGGGTGAAAGTTCTTACCCTGACTCCGTAGCACAGAGAAGGGTGAAAATTCTTACCCTGACTCCGTAGCACAGAGAAGGGTGAAAGTTCTTACCCTGACTCCGTCGCACAGAGAAGGGTGAAAGTTCTTACCCTGACTCCGTAGCACAGAGAAGGGTGAAAGTTCTTACCCTGACTCCATAGCATAGAGAAGGGTGAAAATTCTTACCCTGACTCCGTCGCACAGAGAAGGGTGAAAATTCTCACCCTGACTCCGTCGCACAGAGAAGGGTGAAAATTCTCACCCTGACTCCGAAGCACAGAGAAGGGTGAAAGTTCTTACCCTGACTCCGTCGCACAGAGAAGGGTGAAAGTTCTTACCCTGACTCCATAGCACAGAGAAGGGTGAAAGTTCTTACCCTGACTCCATAGCATAGAGAAGGGTGAAAGTTCTTACCCTGACTCCGTAGCACAGAGAAGGGTGAAAATTCTTACCCTGACTCCATAGCACAGAGAAGGGTGAAAATTCTCACCCTGACTCCGTCGCACAGAGAAGGGTGAAAATTCTCACCCTGACTCCGAAGCACAGAGAAGGGTGAAAGTTCTTACCCTGACTCCGTAGCACAGAGAAGGGTGAAAGTTCTTACCCTGACTCCATAGCACAGAGAAGGGTGAAAGTTCTTACCCTGACTCCGTAGCACAGAGAAGGGTGAAAGTTCTTACCCTGACTCCATAGCATAGAGAAGGGTGAAAATTCTTACCCTGACTCCGTCGCACAGAGAAGGGTGAAAATTCTTACCCTGACTCCGTCGCACAGAGAAGGGTGAAAATTCTTACCCTGACTCCATAGCATAGAGAAGGGTGAAAGTTCTCACCCTGACTCCGTCGCACAGAGAAGGGTGAAAATTCTCACCCTGACTCCGAAGCACAGAGAAGGGTGAAAGTTCTTACCCTGACTCCGTAGCATAGAGAAGGGTGAAAATTCTTACCCTGACTCCGTCGCACAGAGAAGGGTGAAAATTCTTACCCTGACTCCATAGCACATATAAGGGTGAAAGTTGTTCTTACCCTGACTCCGTAGCACAGAGAAGGGTGAAAGTTCTTACCCTGACTCCGTAGCACAGAGAAGGGTGAAAGTTATTCTTACCTTGACTCCGTAGCACAGAGAAGGGTGAAAGTTATTCTTACCTTGACTCCGTAGCTCAGAGAAGGGTGAAAATTGTTCTTACCTTGACTCCGTAGCTCAGAGAAGGGTGAAAGTTGTTCTTACCTTGACTCCGTTGCAGTCATCCCCATGTCGGCTTGTTTGTTTGTTGTTCTTACCTTGACACTGCGGGTTGGCTTGTTTGTTTGTTTGTTTGTTTGCTGTTCTTACCTTGACACTGCGGGTTGGCTTGTTTGTTTGTTTGTTTGTTTGCTGTTCTAACCTTGAGACTGCGGGTTGGCTTGTTTGTTTGTTTGCTTGTTTGTTTGTTTGTTTGTTTGCTGTTCTTACCTGGACTCCGTAGCAGACGCCCCCGTCCTTCAGCGTGTCATCGTTGTGCAGCCAGCCCCGTGTCGGCTTGTTTGTTTGTTTGTTGTTCTTACCTTGACACTGCGGGTTGGCTTGTTTGTTTGTTTGTTTGTTTGTTTGTTTGTTTGTTTGCTGTTCTTACCTTGACACTGCGGGTTGGCTTGTTTGTTTGTTTGCTTGTTTGTTTGTTTGTTTGTTTGCGGTTCTTACCTTGACTCCGTAGCAGACGCCCCCGTCCTTCAGCGTGTCGTCGTTGTGCAGCCAGCCCCGAGTCGGCTTGTTGATGAAGCTGCCGCTGCTGGTCCAGCCGGGCGCCTGCTGCGTGATCGGCGGCTTGTTCTTGTTGCGCAGCTTGTTGATGACGCCGGCCATGGCTGCAAGAGTCGGATGTTTAAAGAACGGTTTACTTTTGACTGTCGGCTGGACGGCGGGGGGGTCAGGGACGCTACAGACGGGCTTTTTGGTAAATTCTGGGGAGGCGTCTTCCTCGTCCCTCATGACGCGGTAGTTCATTCTGGACGCGGCGTCTCCGCCGAGAGGGTCGGCCAGGTAGCGCTTGAGGAAGGTCGGAGAGGCGTCCCGGGGAGAGGTGGGTGGGCTGAAGGTCACCTTGCGTGACATAATGTCCTTTAGACTAACCATCCAGTCTCAGGGAGTGGCCGTCACCCTCACAACACACCGACCCGCAAACCCGACCCGCAAATACGACCCGTAAACCCGGCCTCGCGAACCCGCGGCTACCGAACACACCAACCACACCGCGGCCGCCACATAACGTCTGCTCATCTGTCCCGGCACCTTGATCAGTGCAGATATGGGGGCAGTAAATATAACTAATCTACGTTTCCCAACCTGTGGGCTGCTGAAGATCCGCCCACTCAGCCAGCCGGCCGGCACTCCTCAGCACTCCTCTCGTATACATCGATCACTCCAACATGGAAGTCACGTCAGGCACAATTATACACCAACAAATCTACAGGCTTACCACAAGTCTCTCTCCGTTAAGCAACAGTAGTGTGTCCATAACATCCTAACCTGACACAGAAATGGGACCACAGGAGGGGATAATGTCGTGCGTTCGTCAGGGAAAATCCCGGCCGGAAGTCAGGCTGGAGATGCAAATCTGCCGGCGGAACATGCAGAAGATGGCCACGCCAGCATCCTGTAGGAGAACCGGAACCGTCCTGACTACATCATCACAGAATCCTCACCAGAGAATCGTCGGCAGAACCCGTCAGATGGCTGAGTTATAGCCGTGATCCCCGGCACAAATTCCTGCATACACAGCCTGCCTAATATCCCTGCATACAGGCCTGCCTAATATCCCTGCATACAGGCCTGCCTAATATCCCTGCATACAGCCTGCCTAACTCCTGCCCCTCTCCCCTGCTGAGGCAGCCCCGGTGCCCGAGGTGTCGGGTTCCCTCCCTGCACTACGATCTGGGCAGGATGCGGCGTCGGGAGCGGAGCGGTGTGGCCGGCGGGGCGGGATTTTGTGGTGTCCTCCTCCCTCCATTCATGCTTTCCCATCAATGATGCTGCACCGGGCCCGTGGGAGGACATGCATTATGCATGAGAATTATCATAATTGCCAGGAACCGCCGCCGTAATGCCCATTGATACATCCCAATAAACATGCAGGCATGCAGCTAACACAATACACCCAGCACTCCATTCACAACAACCACAGCACTCATGTTTCAGGGGAATCAGCACAGATTCCTCTCTAAGTCATAAAAAATGGTGTATTTCCTATAATTTAGCATACATTACTGGTGGTTACGGCTCCATTGTAATCTCACATAGCCTGACCTTGGAGATCCAGAAAGCCTCAAAGTAATTGCTTCCTGTCATGTGACGCCAGCTGGCCAATCAGAGCAGACTTGTGGGTGCTACGTGGGCTGAGTCGCTGCCTGCAATCAGAAGATAAATACAGTGTGAATGTTAATTCTGGCCAGGAAGTCACAACGCACGCAGCATCACGCAGCACAACGCAGCATCACCCAGCACTGCAGGATGTCACAGCACCACTTACATACTGCAGCATATACATGTACAACACAACATACAACACAACATACAACACTTACTGTACATTACAGACAACAGTACATACAACAGTACATCATGTACAACATCACACACCAGTTCATTATGCCCGTTATTCTCCCATCCTGGGATGGTACATTGTTGGGGGAGACCGTGATTCCACACCGCTGTACACACGCACAAGGACTCAAATTACCCAGGGGGTTCCCTCGCCAGCCATGAAAGGGAATTCTTCTCCAGCTGAATTATTCATGAGGCACACAAAGCCAGGAATTGAAAGGAATGGAGAGACTGTGTCTGTGCAAGGAGATGTAAAACCTCCTCTGTCTGGATCTGTGCTGATGTACAAGAGAGTCCTGTGAGTCCTGATTTGAAAGACTTGGTCAGGCGGAGAATATTCCCTCAGTCTGTGGCCCGGTTTAACGTTAGATGCATGAAGACAGCCCGGTGTGATATTTACAGACATGTAGCGAGGGCAGCAGACCACAATCCCTACACAGCCCTCAGAAATAGTCATCACCATGCAGGGTAATTAACAATCCACGCACAGACCTGATTATGGGAAAGTAGCTAAAACTAAAGGTACCATCGGCCTACTGAGCTACTACAGTATATAGTATATAGTCAGTAGTCACCATCAGGTAATTAAAATCCTGATTGACATCATATAATGCAGCCCTACAGCTGGGCTAAACTGCCCTGCAGAGCAGTTTGTTTAATGATGATTGGTTTTATAAATGTCATCTATCCACAGGAGGTGAAACATCATGCAGAAACATTCCAGTTGGCCTCAACGCTAATATAACCCGTACAGTTCTCCATAGACTAGCCTTTCTAGCCACTTCCTGTCACTACTGCACGAGCAGCGATTTCTGCTTCTGTGATGAAGTATTCACAGGTCTGGCTCAGCCAGCCAGGTTGGTTCTGTGATGAAGTATTCACAGGTCTGGCTTAGCCAGCCAGGCTGGTTCTCCGGGGGACAGGAAGGAGCGAGCGTTAAGAAAGTTCCGTCCCCGGGAAACCTTCCGGCCCGGTAAGAGGAAGCAGGAAGGAAGCCGGCGCCCCAGGGGATCCCCCCCCAGGGGAGCGCATCTTCCGCCTTTCTGCCACAGCAAAGTAACGCTAATGGATAGACTGGATGGAATGCAGAGGGTGCTGGGGCTCATTTCCTGCCGCCTACTGGGTCGTGCAAAATGGTGTATCTTTGGCATAATGTCGTGTAATACGCCAACATTGTTTTTGCCAATTAAATTATCATATATTATTAGGAATACTTTTTGATATATTTTGACTGCACACACATGATAAAGACAGTCAGGATAATAACTCACATACTTGCCAGCAAGTCGGACAAATATACAATGTACATGGTGTGTGCTCAACACACATGTTTCTGCATGATGAAAACAAAACAGAATTATTCTGCACCATACAGCGATAAATGGAATAACCGATTGTGATGCGAACAGTCCCAGTGCCATGAATAGTCCACACAGGCACCCGGGGCACTGTAAGCATGCAAGATGCATTTCTACCGAGAACTGCAAGGTGGCAGCTCTGTGCAGGTAAAGCTTGGAGTAATGGAATTGATGGCCTGTAAATCTAAGTTACCAGATCAGATTGCTAATTAGGCCATACCAATTTTATTTGTTGCTTCTCGGATATTTTCAGAAAAAAATTGGAGTGACAGGGCGGAAAAAAAAAAAAAAATTTTCTTTGTAAATAGTCTGGGGTAAAGATAAGGGTTTACATAAAGAACTAGAGTTCCACGACCTCATACCTTCGCCAAATGATTTTAACCATTGTGACTGACGTATTAGGAGTGTTTCTCATCAATTATAAATCATACCAGTTGATTGTCTTAAAATGTGACATGTCCAAAGTATGAGCTTAACAAAGTATGAGCTTAACAAAGGAGGTTATGCTAATATTGATCATCAATTATGCAAATGAGGCCCTTATTAGCATAATTTGATTCAACCGTGTTCACATTCACATAACTTCCCGATGCCACAAAAAAAAGTATTAAATGCATGAAATTTCCGTCATTCACCAAATTCGTCAAATTATAGTAGTTTCTCATTTAAGTATGCAAATTAGGTCCACATTTGCATATTTGCTATCTTCAACATTCCTTTCTTCCTCAGTTACAATTTGAATAGTCATATCATGGCACAAAGCAGATTTTTAAAGTTGCCTCATTAATTATGCTAATTAGAATCTGATTTGCATAATTATCGGCCAATCATTCTAAGCATCACACAAGCTATCTACATACCAAAAATCATGACCATCCATCAAGGCCATCTTGAGTTATAGTATTTTCTCATTAATTATGCAAATGAGGTCTTCATTTGCATAGTTCATATCAATTAATATTTCTCTCTTCCTCACTTACATATGTCACATGTTTCAGAGTCCTATCATGGAATTTGGCGGATGTATAAACTTTCCTCATTAATTATGCAAATTAGATACTGATTTGCATAAAACGTATCTAATTATGTTCATCATCACTCAGGCTATCTACTTACCAAAAATCATTGCAATCCATCAAGCCCTTCTTGAGTTATTCCCGTTCAAAGTCAGATGCAAAACCTGCTCCTGCAGTTCCAAAAAAGCCGCTAGGGGGCCCAAACCCATACCACTTACTCTCTGTCCAAAGAGCTATCTACCACTCAAAAATCAGTTCCATAGCATGTCCAGAACACGAGATATCAAAACAGGAAGTTCCACTGCAGTACCGTAACAAGCCGCTAGGGGACCCAAAATCTAATCATTTCCAAGTCTCATCAAGACCTACCCACATACCAAATATCAAGACAATCCACCCAAGCCTTCTCGAGTTATGCTGTACATTACACACACACACACACACACACACACACATACAAACGCTACCCTCTGCATAACCTTCTCGGCGAAGGTAATAAGAGAATTATTCAAGTTTTAGCTTTGTATGGCTCATTTTATGCAATGCACCCCCTTCTTTGATCTAGTATTATAATTTCAGTAACAAAATTACATTTTGCCATGTAATATATGGATTGATATTGAGAAATAGTTTTAATAAATGAAAAATTATAACTTATGATCAATGTGACCACACATTTTAGATAATAATATTATTGTGCAGGTCTTTATAATCGATGTTGGTGGCTATTGAGTTTTAAAACTGAACAGATAGAAATATTGGGAGTTTAAATTTGTGAATGGGAATAGTGACCCAATTTTTTTTTTTTTCAAACTGGGAAAAACAGGACAGGCTATTCTGAGAAGCAACAAATTAAATTGGTGTGGCCTTATAATTACCAGGTAAATTAATCTTTTTCTTATCACCTGATTATTACCTACCACTGGGTCACTGTGACATTGCCATGATCGCTCATATCTAAAGGCACTTCTAGATGCAAGCTTTTGTTTTATTTTGGTTGGGCCGACTTCTGTCTATTTAATTTGTAGCCAGGTGTTGAATTCTTCAACCATTCAAAGCTTCTGTATTGTTGCAGTTTTTCCTTTTATTATTATACTTTGTAGCCAGGAGCTGAATTCTTCAGCTACTCATCATCATTTGCGAGCATCCCATGAGGAACAACTTCAGCGACTGATCTTCCTTTTATTCCTACTTTCCCAATAATAGATCTCACCCCCACAATGCTGCTTCCTGTAACAGGGCTACTCACTTCTGCAGCACCTACAAGCCAGGGCTGCGCTCCGCGGCATGTTGTGTTACGCACGCAGACAAGCCACAGCCATCGGCGGAATGACGGCCATTTACAGCCTGATTAAGTTACTCTAACATCAAAGCTGCCGGTCGTCTGCTCATGCCGACAACTGTAGCAGCCGCTCTGTTCTTACTCTGCCTTCCAGACATGAACATGCATGAATCTAGGATTGATGAATTTACCTGCACATGTTCATACGCCTAATGTTTACGGGAGTAGTAGATATACACACAGTTTCTCATATCTGTATCTATATAAGGTGAATATAAACAAGTTCTATCACAAAAATCACCATGCAGAAATACAAAAACGTGGAAAAGACTGCCCTAGCCTGGGTTGTAGGGAAACTTGCTTCATTGTCGCAACAGTTCCATGGAAGAGTAACAGATCAGGAAATACCGTAAATGCAGAAATGTTTGCAATTTTCGCGGTGAACTCTTCACAGAAGAGTCACAAATCTGCGAATATTTCACAATTTGGGCTGGTTTCCCCCAACTTATGTGACAAAAAGTCTACCTAATGCATGATTCTGACTGTTAGCCCAATAGATAATACTGTCCCATATGAAGAAGCAAAAATAAGAATCTAGAGAAAACATGATACACACATTAATCACTGAATGATCATGACATCTGCAAATATCACATGTTGGAGTGTCACAGTTCCCAGTGATTAAGACTTCAGTACCCTGGACAGGTTCCGTACCAACAGCTGACAAATCCAAAATTCTTCTCATTGGTACTTTTTTGGTGGTTTTCAACACTGAAATCTGTTTAAACCACTGCAGATGCAATAAAATAATCTTTTTTTTGAGTTCTAAAGCCAAAGACAGGGAAAAGGACTTACCACAGTTTAGTTCTGACAAACCGCGAGGCTGTTGCAGTCCCGACCTGCCTGGAAAGTTCAGCTGAACAATATGCTGAGCACCCAGGATCAACAGGAAGTGACTCAGCCAGGGGGAGGTACCACAGCTGGGCAGGTAGAAATCAGAACAAACGGGGAACTCCTTATGGTAAATAAGCGACTTTCGACTTTTACAACAAAAAAACAACTTTTAAGTCTCCACACAAATTGTGACAGGACTGGAAGGCCAATGGACCTGATATTTTGGTTTGACTGCAGATTTTTGGTCTGACCATGGAACCCACCCCCACCCCTGCACAAGAATGGACCGAGCCTCCCAAGGGGGTTGTCTCTGTTGTACAGGTAATAAAATTATCGTCCTGCTGTGCAAACGAACCTCCCTGAAATTCAATCATGGCACGGTCCACAGAATGCAGCGCACATCAGGAATGATGTGTGAAGTGGAACGACTTCTTGGAACGGCATTCTCATGGCTCCAACTACATCAGCAAACAGAATTATCATATGTATGAGAAAGTACTGGCAGCTTTTGCAAGCAATAAGTTATAGTTATATATTCCTAGTTTGTACTTTCCCCTCTCTCTCTCTTTCATCCACGCACACTATCTAAGTGGTATAACTTTAACTCAGGCACTCAAACTAGAAAATCTAAACAATATCTGCTTTCCAACCTGTATAATACTATATATACTAGTAGTGACTGATTTCAGTATCACTTTTTCTAAACCACAGTACAAGTTTTTTGGTATAATTATGTTCATTTTTGTTGATCAGTCTTGAGTGTTATTACTATTGGCTGGTCCACTTTAACCATGATCGGCTGATTTTCAAGGGAGACGAAATGTCGACTCAAGAGATGGCACTAAATAAATCATACATAACTGTTTTCATGCAGAGGAGAGACCTTACCCTGGCTACCATTATTATTATTATTATCATTATTACCAACGGGGCTCCTGTGTACGCTACCCTACATGTACTTATATTCATAACAACTTGTAACTGATTAGCAAGTAACAAGGTAAAACTGTGTGGCAGGTACCGTCCTCTGCTTTGCTGAAAATGAAAACACTGTAATATGCCAAACGTAATAAAGAGAAGTTACACTAAATTACAAGTGTGCAGTACTACTAGTTCTGTTGCACACATCATGATGACTCATTCCTCCCTATCACACATAATGAAGCCAACTAATATCACAAGCCGGCTTGTTCTCATGAATATTCATTACTACAGACATGACCTAGTCTGATCCTGGCTCTAATCAGATCATCACATCACTTGGGACTAGTGAGCCCAATTTGAAGTCCACCAGGCATGTGCAATTGTACACGTTGTTTTCATGACAGCAAAAATACGTTCACAGACAACACCAGAGATGCTGTCTGTTACACTACACACTGACTTACTTATGTATGTAGTACACACTGCCATTATTATTTTGTTAGCATTTTGCTATTATCATCATTGTCTGATTTCTTGTCATATGGCTATCACTTACTACTATAATCATGTTATGAATTGTTAGATTTATGTTATTCTTTTGTTGAGTTTAGATGGGGGATAACCTTGTACAAGCTATCATGGATTTTTTTCTTCCCCCAGCACGTATATTTTTTGTTCTGCTCTATTATGTACTACAAACTGATTTTAATATGTGCAAATAAATTAAATCAAATCAATCTCATGATCAGGGCAAACATCAACTTAAAGAATATCATCTTCATATAAGATAGCAATAACAGGCTCACGATCAACTTTAGATGTAAGTTCTGCAGTATTGACATTATCAATACAGCTAAAGCTATCTGTTTCTGTATCTACATGTAGATCTACATAGCCAGTTCAGCGTAACACACCAGCTTCGCAGGCACGCGGCGTGGCAGCAGCTGGTTAGATTACACTGACCGACTTGTCGTACCGAGCTACAAGGCTGTTGTACTTGTAACAAATTTGCCGTACACCTGTCCAAAGTGGCTTGGCAAAGACTTTGGAGGGACTCGCTATGTTTTGGTAGCTATTGTAGATGCATAGGTACATTTGACAAATGTCTTTACAATACTCAGGTAAGTTGGAAAATGCCGAATTTACATGTTGGAAATTTTCAATGGGACTGAAAACATATTAAATGTGAACATTGGTTCTGCAGCAGGGCATATATAGAAGTAACTCATTACTCAAGGCATACAAAACATGAATGGATTCTAATGATTTATCATTATTCCTGCCAATAATTATGATGACCAAGTGACTAAATTTGTGAAAGTGTCAGTGACCAAGTGCATTCATGTACATGTAAGTATGCACTATGCAAAAATATTTGGTCTTTTTTTCTGAAATCTAGCTCTGTATATTTATGACATTTGAACTGGAAGGGTTGACGATAAGAAAATCTTGTTGTTGCAATGTTGTTAATATTCAGATCTCTCCAGCTATGGTAAACATCTCACCAGGTTTGCTTCATTTCCTCTTAAAGTTATTTCATTTAACATGTCATGAGATTAGTCTAGGTAATTATGAATATAGAGATATTCTGATATTATGAATATATCAATATAGATATTTTTTATTTTTTATTTTATTCAAATTGCAACGGCAATACAAGACCACCCAGGCAGCGTGGCTGATTTTGACAATAATAATGATTTAGATATAATAATTGTGAAACAGAGAGTAGTGGAGTAATATGCCCATGACACATCTGACTTCTGTGCTCTACAGCCTACCATGTGCACTAGTACTTAGTACTAGTAGTACATGCATATAGCTACAGCATATAGTAAAGAGTACCCAAATATAATCTGCTATGTGGACTGACAAAGCCTTTTATGATTATAGCTGTGACTATTGCATTGTTCTTCCATGATTCAGCATGAATAGTTTCATCAGGCTAGTAAATGGATGATAATTACTTATCAATGGAATGGCTGATTTCTGCTTTAGAACTACATGTAGGTTTGTCTGATTGACATACATGGAGAATTCAAACATAAGTATATATTAGTCATTATTATAGACAATTGTAGTAATTTTGTACAAAAGTCAGTACGTAATTACAAAATGGACCCACTGATATTGAACTCCTGGAGCAGCAGTTCAAAGTATCATTGATTCAGTGGACCCACTTAATATGAACATTTAAAATACTCCCGTTATTGATGAAAATTAAGATTCGTATTTTCTTTTTACTGCCATGAATCTCACAATACTTTATTGGGCACTGCTTGCTTGTGATCGCGACACTGTACGTTTTGCTGCACTCTGTGATCGCCGACGCTGTACGTTTTGCTGCACTCCGTCTTTCAATGTGGTCATGAGCTCGGCCAGTGAAATTCCGTTTTCATCATTCATTTGTCAGATCGAAAACTTTTTGCCCCATTTATCCAACGGTCGGAGCCCAAAAGAAGGCTGAGGTCAGCAGGTTTTTGCCAGGGCTTTAGTACATGATGTAACAGCACACCAAAATTAAAACGAAAAATCTAATTTTGCAATTTGTAGGATCTTTCTGTCTATGGGAATTAAACCTGGTGGTAGTTATGCTGTCTAAAATCACATCATGTTCCATCCATCTATGTGTGTACTCTAGTATGGATCAACATTACGACCACCTGTCCAACTCGACCGCTCTTCCTCGGTCCTCCGGGTGGTCGCCTTGGGCAGGTTTGACCGCATATTGGATTAGAGCTGTGTATCTAAAACCTGTACCTGTGTATCTTAAACTTGTTAAGATACATGTACAGGTGCGGACCTGTACCTAACCGCTGTAACCGTACTGTACCTGTACCTGAATTTCTGTTTAGGCATGATTTTACTGTGGGTATCCAGGGTAAATCAGCTGGTAAGATTGGGACATTCAACATCTGCAACTGCCAAGCAGAAATGAGAGTAGTAAGCAGCTGATACCAGCTCTGTTACACCCATGATAACAAATACTAGTACAAACATTATCAATCCATGACTGAGGCTTTTTTCATAGAAACATCATAGTTAGAAACTTGGGGACAGTCTCCCTAAGGTCAAGACAATATGCCATCCTAAAGTGGTAAACTGTACCTCATAGCAGACTAGCTTTTCTTGCATGTTTTCTGTCTATTTGGCCAAATTCTACTCTTTCCAGCTGCCTCTGGAGCCTGGTAGAGGCAAATTCATGATGCCACTGATGAACTGCTGCTCCACACTACTGTAAATCACACTTTTTCTACATCGATTGCGTGCCAAAAACTGTTTCTCAAAGCTAGTCCTTCTGTAGCTAGCCAGATTAGCATAAAAGGTTAGGAGACTGGTCCAGTCGGCCCTGCTGAGAGTGAGATAAATCTTAATGTTTTTGCAGGGCTCATACTCAACACTCAAAGACATTTCAGCAAAATGAAACAAAAACTCCAGTTCAGCTCCAGCTTGACAGGTCTCGCAGATTGGGATCAAACTTCAGGCAAAGTGTAAATTCTGCACATTCTGCTAATAAGTAATATATTATCATATACACATAAAACTATATTGGAAAAACCAGCCCCTCAATACATTCAAGCTCTAAAACCGACTATGGAAGCTTAGGACCCAAGATAATTTTTGCTCTTAAAGGGGCATATTGTAGAACCTGGTGGGCAAAAACTGCAAATAGTAAGAATTTGAAAGATCTACACTAAGATTCACATTTGTAACTTATTTGTTACTTATTTCCAACATATTCCTGTCATTTTGTCACATTTCCAGCATTAATAAACGACGAAAAACGCAAAACGTGTAAAATCTGGTTCATTTACATATTAACTTGCGTCCCGCAAGTTAATATGCAAATAAGCCAGCGTAGAACGCTAAGAAATAATCGAATCGACCGTTACGGTCCGAGATCGAGCGTCATAGGAAAATCACCACAAGTGATCAAACTTCAGAACGTCGCACGTTCGATCGCGTGTTCGGCGATGGTTCGACAAAATGGCAGACAAGTCAAGTGGTGGTGGGGATTGCGTATACAATTTTTTTAAAGACGTCCGCACGATACTACAAAGTCGCATCCATACGTGATGAATATTGCTGTGCAGTGTAATAAGGTAGATTCATCTATAATGATGTAGAAAAATAATCAAAAAGCTACGGCCGCGTGGCGCGTTGGATACACCCGATCCCTCGATCTCGGAAGTTAAGCAACGCGCGGTCCGGACAGTGCTTGGATGGGGGACCAACCAAGGACGTCCGGATTGCTGTAGCCTCACGAAGCTTTCCACGAAATCGTCTTCCGGGAGGGACGTAAAACGGGGGTCCCGTGCTCGAGGAGGTGCCTCGAACACGTTAAACAGCCTCATTACCCTACACATTGGGTACCTGCCTGTGGCACTGGCTGCAAATACACCTGATATTATTATTATTATTATTAAAAACAAAGAATTTTGTTTTATGCTCATGTCACAATATGCCCCTTTAAGTTGATTAAACCTCTTTGGTGTATCCATAATTTCCAAGGAGGTTCTATGAAACCTTATAATATATTTTTGAACCTCCTTGGGGGAGTATATTCCCGCCTGTACGACCCATAATGTCAACATAGCAGGTCGAAATCACACACACACACAAACACACACACACAGATAGACAGACAGACCGACACGCCTCAAACAACACCTCACAGGTTCTTGTACAAGGCGGAGATATCTCTGTGCTTTATGCTTCAAAGCGAGAGTAAAGTACTTGCAGAAACTTCTTTTAAACAACGCGGAAAAACTCTATCAAAACAAGTCAAATGTAAGCTTACCTTATCTGTCTTCCTGCACCTTTAAACTCTACCTCGGTATCTGAATTTTGAATCCTCCTATAAGCGAATAACAAAAAAACTTACAGGAAATAAAATTAGTCAACAGAGACTGTGACCATCCGAACATGACAGCTTGGTACTTTGACCTCTGATCACGTGACCTAGAAACTCAGGAGATAAAACGTAATTTTTTTCATCTTTGTTGTATTCCATCATATTTCGATACAGTTTTTAGTGCTACAGTTTAGAACATAATGAACAATTATTATTCCACAAACCTTCCGATAAAAATATTTAAAAACCTCGCCATCACGTGACATAGCTGGACCAATCAGCAGAAGCCGGGGAATTCAAATTCCAGCTGTGTAGAAAGAATCACGACGTTTCCTCCAGCTGAACCACTGTGAGCCGAAAACGCACGGAAAACGGGCTGTACTTCCCCTCAAACACGACCGAACATGGCTCACAAACATATCTACTACTCGGACAAGTATTACGATGATAAATTTGAATACAGGTAGGTTTGTTTTGTCGAAAAATATGATTTCCTGTGTGTATTTCTCTTTGTGCTTGCGGCCATCTTTTATCCTGGGAAGTCGTTCCCAGCCAGGCGTTTGTTATTCGTTTTCCGTGAAAGAACTGGCCATCTTTACATAGCCAAGTATTTTCATATGATACTGCGAAAGCGTTTAGCAATGTCCCTGATGCAGTTGTCAGTTTGCCACTACTCTTTTGGCATGTTACTCTTCTCTACTCTACAGTGAGTCTACAAACGACTTTGTTTTTCCAATCTCCACGTGACCCCTCCCAAACCACCACCAGTAGAAATTTCTCCGTAACATCTCCGTCAGTTCTCGTCTCATCAACAAGACATTCCCTAAAGCTAGCTCCATTTGTTGGTCAATGTTACTAGTAGCAGTTGTCTCCAGTAAAATCACATACCCAGACACTAACTGTATATACCTTTATACCAGCGGTCTAAACTGGAACAGTCCTACCTGACCGAAAATTCTACTCTACTCTACTCTACTCTACTCATCGTAACCATGTTCAGTCGAGGAAGGCAGCGCCTGTTGTGGACTGATCTATTCGCTTCCGTCGTGTTCGTGCATCAGCTCCTTCCAAATAATGTCGATCTAGTTGAGACTTGAACTGGTTCACTGTTTTGCTGGAGACAGTCTCTGGTAGGGAGTTCCAAGTGTTTACTGTCCTCGCACTAAACACTAATACTTGTGCTCTTGTTCTTGATTTGGCAAAGGGTACTTTAAAAGTTTAAGCTTGAGGCTGTGCCCTCTTGTTACTGCGTTCCCTGCACTTTCGAAGAATATCTCAGGCTGTATTCTCTCCCTCCCAGTAACAATCTTAAACACTTGTAAAGTTGTATCATGTAGCCGTGGCGACTAACGAAGGGTGTTTATCAAGCAAAACACCCTTCGTTAGTCGCCACGGCTAGTGTATATGTAATTGCTATACACTAATAGTAATACAGTAAGATATAATCAACTTGCAAGGAGGTTTTTTAGATCCTTGATCATACCAGGGAGTCCTTGGTATGATGTAGTAGTATCTAATTCTGAATTAGATTTGCTATATATCATGCAAATATACTAGTACAGATGGCTCCTTACTGGGCGCCCAGTACGGAACACGTGGCAGTACTGTCTTTGTCTTTGTCTTTTTATTTCGCACAGGTAAAAGAATTTTACATACATGTGACAGGTCAATACACATAGTGCCGGGGAAGGTAGAGACCAATGTGGTCTATAATATTCCATCCCCATTTTTCAAACAGAATAAATTACAATGATAAATTAAGATAGAGAAAAAAATGACAACTTAATATCGTAACAAATAACAAAATCAATAACTAATAATAACAATAACAAAAAACAAGAACTAAATTATTATATATAAAGAAACAATTACCTAACTGAACACAGAAAAATTACCAACTAAGTAAGAAAGGAAACAATTCGATAAATAATAACGATGCAAATAACGACAAGCATATATAACAACACAAGTCAATAACACAAAAAATGCACCCAGACATGCAGGATATAAATGAAAAACCAAAGAATAGAAGGTTAAGCAAAGGATTGATTGTTTAAAATGGAGCTTTTTAACATGTTTTTGAATCTCAGTAGTGATTTGCAGTTTTGTAAGTTTTCATGTAAGCTATTCCAAGTTTGCGGGCATCTGTACATCATGGAGAACATTCGCTGCTGTGTTTTTGCTTGTATCTGTTTCAAGTTGTTTTGTTGCCTTGTATTATAATGATGAAATTCCGAGTTGAAGTGAAAGAGACGTTTGAATTGATTTGGTACACATGAACTATCATTGATTATTTTATGGACAAAAATAGAAGTTTGAAGCTTGTTAATATCATATATAGTCATAACTTTGTGATTACGAAAAAGCGATGAGGAGGGGAATGTGTATGGGACATTTGAAACTAAACGAACAAAACGTTTTTGTAAGAGAAGCAGTGGTCTGAAGGAAGTTACGTACAAGAATTCCAGTACGGAACGGCTTTATTCCAGTACCGAAGCTTTGTCAGCATGGACGTTCAGAACTGAATTTGTTTCAATACTCATTTTCCAGAGCTGAACTTTCCTCGGTACTCGGATTCCAGTAAGGATTAGCCGTGGCGACTAACGAAGGGAGTTTTTGCTTGATATTACATCATATTACATATACTTTCTATATGTAATATCAAGCAAAAACTCCCTTCGTTAGTCGCCACAGCTTATAAGTACGGATTTGAGTTCCCGGCTAGTTCAAAGTACTCTCCAAGCAGAGCATGGGTTTTGGCTGGTTTTTGACGTGTTTTTAGGCGTTTTTGTCAGGCTCTCTACTTTGTCATCTTTTTTTTTTTTGTCTAGCCAACCCAGAATTTCTGATCAGTCCGATACAAAGAAAAATTCTTCAGTATACAAGACTCCGGGCACTTTGGATACTTCCTATTGCCACAAATGCTTAAGCTTGTGAAGCTTGGACCATAAAACAGACAAATGAACTCCTGAAAGTTTGGAATGTGATGCCTAAGTTCATGATGCAAAAATCATAACGGTTTGATTCCTTTCCGATTCAAAACGGTTTGCATTCACGATGCAAACTTGCACCCGTGCTCGAATTGGTAAATACATCAATTTACATAATCTCTCCCGCTGAGTCTGTTGTGATCCCGCACAGCCTTGTACTTCAATCTTAGAGCCTTCACCAAAAATAACGTTTCCACAGAAAATATCAACTTCGTGTATCGGTCAATGGCAAGACACCCTTATCCACCGGAAATATTAAATTGCATGCAAAATGATGTTTGGAGTATAGCTCCTTTCTGGGAACAAGTCAGATCGGCCCCGAATCGTAAATAAAACTCCCTTCAGAGTAGCTAGGGGCCAGTCCCTGGCCTAGGCACTAAGGCAGGCAATACATTTGTACATAATTTCTTCTTTTTTCTCCAGACATGTGATGTTGCCGAAGGAGCTTGCCAAACTGGTCCCCAAGAGCCACCTGATGTCTGAGTCGGAGTGGAGAGGCATCGGTGTGCAACAGAGCCAGGGCTGGTGCCACTACATGAAGCACGAGCCAGGTAATGTCCCATTAAACAGAGCCAGGGCTGGTGCCACTACATGAAGCACGAGCCAGGTAATGTCCCATTAAACAAAGCCAGGGCTGGTGCCACTACATGAAGCATGAGCCAGGTAATGTCCCATTAAACAGAGCCAGGGCTGGTGCCACTACATGAAGCACGAGCCAGGTAATGTCCCGTTAAACAGAGCCAGGGCTGGTGCCACTACATGAAGCACGAGCCAGGTAATGTCCCATTAAACAGAGCCAGGGCTGGTGCCACTACATGAAGCACGAGCCAGGTAATGTCCCATTAAACAGAGCCAGGGCTGGTGCCACTACATGAAGCACGAGCCAGGTAATGTCCCGTTAAACAGAGCCAGGGCTGGTGCCACTACATGAAGCACGAGCCAGGTAATGTCCCATTAAACAGAGCCAGGGCTGGTGCCACTACATGAAGCACGAGCCAGGTAATGTCCCATTAAACAGAGCCAGGGCTGGTGCCACTACATGAAGCATGAGCCAGGTAATGTCCCGTTAAACAGAGCCAGGGCTGGTGCCACTACATGAAGCACGAGCCAGGTAATGTCCCATTAAACAAAGCCAGGGCTGGTGCCACTACATGAAGCACGAGCCAGGTAATGTCCCATTAAACAGAGCCAGGGCTGGTGCCACTACATGAAGCACGTGCCAGGTTATGCTCATTCAAAACATTAAAAAAAAAGGGTTAGCAAATTTGTTTTTTCCGCGAAGTCGTCATCTTCCTTGCGGAATAGAAATAAATACATTAAAGGCTTCTTAATATACCTTAAATATATAAATAGCGTCCACGGGGTAGCAAATTGCATGGTTACTTTGGTTAGGTAAAAAAACTTTAAAGCACCTACTAGTACAAGAGAACTGTTGTTGAAATACATTGTACTGTTTAGTTTCTACAGTTCGAATTACAAAACTTTGGTCCCCAGTTTCAATTTGACAATGTACAAATGTATGAAGTCGTGTTTCTGGCAATCATCCTGTTTTATTTTCCATTAATTTTGCATTTTAGTTTTGTTTACTCATTGCAAAAATACTGTCTGTAGACAGCCCCAACGAAACAATCTTGAACATGGAATTATTAAAAATGATGTGATTCTTTCAATAAAAGCATTGGTCCATGCAACGTCTGATTTTCTTTCAACGAATAAGATCCAGTCTCAACACAAACTGATTAGATAATACACTCAAGCTAAAAGATTCAAACATATAACATGAAATCAAAAGTTAGCAACTGCAATAACACCTAACAATGGACACTTGGCTCTCTGAAAGGTACACTGTAGTACCAGAAAGCGAGTGTTTCTTGGAATTAGACTCTGATCGCCGTCACTATGCCACTCTAGCAGCTGCTACAACATTCATCCAGCATAAAGGTCAAAATGAAGTTTGTAGTGTTTGATCACATTTGTGGTTGACATTTCTAGGGGTGACGGGCCGGCTTTTTTGACTTTGTTGTGCTCTGAATAAAATATATGATGACCCGCTGAGGGCTCGAAATAGTGGGTGCATGTGCACCTGTGTGCACCCAAAATTGGAGCTGTGCACCTAATTTTTGACTGTGGGTGCACTAGTGCACCTAGACATTTTTGTACACTAGCATACAGAATATTCTTGAAATGTAAGTATCAGTAAAAGCAATGTAATCTTTTGTACTTTATTTGATGTATTGCTTGGTTGAAATTTGAAATCTGGGTAGAATCACAGATTGAAGTTCTTATAAGAGAGGCTGTAGCGTCAAGCTTTAATGTTTTGGTATTATTTTGTGTGGTGCACCCAAATTATTTTTTGTGCATCCAATTTTTTAGGTTGGGTGCACCAGTGCACCTATTTCCAAAAATGAATTTCGAGCCCTGCTGACTTTCATGAGGCTGCATACATGTAGTATTGAATTACTGCTACAACTGTAGTGACAGTTAAAACTGCAACTGTAGTGACATTCATTTTTGTTGTTCCGTCCAGAACCACACATCTTGCTGTTTCGGCGACCCATCACAACCCAGCCGGACCACTAGTGACAGCACAGGCGTCCCCGCACATCTGCTTGGACCATGTACAAACCACAACTCAGGTGCTACAGCGGGACAACTCATGACATCACTGATGACATCACGGCAGCTGCTCTGCAACAACAACCAAACAACATTATGGACTATTTAGTTGAACAGATGTTGCCTTCAAAGGTTGTCTCTATTCTGTCTATGTGCCCATGTTTTTCTTTGCTCTATACTCGTAACTCTAAATCTTCTGTCACCAAAAGTTATGAACTTCCCCATTTTATACTGTTCTGAGCTAAATGCATTCATTGCTGTAATATCACTGCAAGTTTGCAACATGTAAATATTACAATCACTACAGTAAGATAGCAATATTGCAGTGTTGATACGTCATAACTAAACACCACTGTCCTCTCTTAAACTTTAACAGCTGTAGAAGTACATGTATGTATGGACCAATAGTAATAGATGTAATAGTTGTTCAAATATTGTAAGGATACGGGAAGACAATAGTAATTGTGGGGGCCTACATTTTCAGCCTTTGTCAGTTTCCAGTAGGACCTCTTACAAACACTTCCCTTAGTTATAGCAACTCTTTTCTATTGTATTTACTAGAGTATATTGTTGAATAAAGTTTGAAAAATAAAATGGCTGCTTGTTGGCTGTTAATCAACTGTAATGGTATCTCCTGAAGACGGCGCAATTTTTTTTCTGTCACCTACAATATTGCAATTTGTCAAACATTTTAACCGCATTTTGGAAAAGCCTTCAGCAAATTCCCCTGCAACTGTTCTTGCCTTACGACAGCATGGTCTTTGGTATGTTTCTTAGATGAATTAGGCGAAATGAGTTCTGGGCTCGTTTCAGTAAACTGTCGGTGTTTATATTAATATGTGGTGATCCACTTGTGTGGACTGAATTCCTTTTTCTCCTTGTTGGCTATTCTGAGTTTTTTGTGTGATTTTTTCAGAACAAAGTTGAAGCAATACATTTCAGAACAAGAGTCCGAAGACCCCAAATCTCCATGAAATTTGTTTTTATATATGATGTGTTTTATTTACCCAAGTTATTTGTTGTTGCCACTGGTTGTTTTGTTTTATGTGCCAGAGGGTATCCACATAATAGAAACAAGACTATACAGGTTTGGTAGTGTTAACCCCTTTGTGGTTTGACCACCAGCTCTTGGGACCTGGGGAATTCTTGTCCTAGATTTGAGACTAACAGGTGTGAGCTCCCATCATATGCCTAGAATGGAGGTGTAGATTTTCCTCATTACTTATGCAAATTCAGTCCCAATTTGCACTTCAGTTTGTACTAGGGGTGGATACCGGTTCGCTGGACCTGATTCGGACCTTTATAACATCCAAGAACCGAGTCCAAAAAACCTAAAGCCAAAATCCTGAGTCCAAAAAAAACTGAACAAAGTACAAATATATTTTTCTATTTTGTTTGATAAAAAGTGTTTTGAGTCTCCCCTGTGACAAAAAGGCATTTAAAACAAGTGCAACATTCAAATATCAAACGCTGGTTTATCTTGAAAGTCTTCTCCCCAAGAAACTTTTATAGTTGTGTGTGTGAGTATTAATTCTCTATGCTTGATATTGGTCTAATAAAACAAAACATCAACTGAACAGGTTCAGGTCCGGACCTGAACCTGAATCTCTGGACCTAAACCTGGTCTTGGACCTTATTAAGCCGAACCGGTATCCACCCCTAGTTTGTACATCTCTGTCCAACCTAACTGCATACCAAATAACATGAAAATCTGTTGTTCCTTTCTTCAGTTATTCTCCTTAGAAGATTTTTACAAATACGCCATTGCAGTTCCAGTGACACATACCAGGGGCCCAAAGTCGACCTTGACCTTTCTCCTCCCAACACCTAACCCACATACCAAATATCATGTATACAATCCATCCACACGTTCTTCAGTTATGGTGACATAAACATACACACACGTAAACACATGCAAAACATCCCCATGAAAAAGTCTTTTTCATGGAGATAATTAGTTTCTACTAATAGTTTTGAGAGGGATGCTTCTTTGTATGCTGCTAACATAACTCTACCATGTTTATGGTACTTGCTAAATTAAACTCTAAGCAGAGGTTTTTACCCACTCCTTTTAGCCATTTTGCCGGCCTTTCTAATTTTAGTTGTTTTATCTCAACCTTTTGTTAGGCAATACTGTGGTCAACTGCAACACTTGCATCTTTGCAAATACTAAAGAAAGAAAATCTTATGTGAAAAAACATGATCCTTTATTGACAAAAACACAAAATAGACTTCTCAAAACTGTGCAACCCATGACAAACAAATATACAATGTTAGGACAAAAGCAGCTAGATTTTACTAGGAATAAATTGCTTTCACATGAATTTCATCTTCGTGTCTAAACTAGCTTTCTGCACAGCTACAGTCTACAACTTGAATCACAGTTCCACTGTTAAGTCCTTGGATACACCACATTTGATAACGGAAACCTTTTTACTAGTTAGTAAATACTGAAATATGATTAGACATATCAAAATGATAACGATACAACACTGTAAAAACATAATTTCTTGGCATTCATATCCCAGTAATGGTAGTAAAAGTCAGTTTGCTATAAGATGTGTTTACTTTCACAGATAAATAAACAACTGGAGGTTGGCTGTCAGAGTATCTACCGGTAGATATCACTACTGACGGATAGCAGCATTGATGTAATCTCGTGATCTGGCTGTTGTATGTATGAGTCCAATGCTGCTTTAGTCCATCACGTCCACAATGAGCGGGGTGATGTACTCGGAGTGCCTGATGCCCAGCGAGTATGTCGGGGCCTTCTTCTTCGTGACGTAAACTCTTTCCGGGTAATGCGCCCCCGGCCCGGGCTTCTTGGTGGAATCTCCGGGCATGAAGCTGCGACCAAGCATGGAGTAAGCGGGCTTCTTGTTGTTGACAATGTTCGGGTCGGTTGCGTTGTAGCGGCCCGGCCCGGGAGCCTTCGCGAGATCCTCGGAGAAGCTTCCCGTTTTGGATCGCGCCGTCATGGAGTAGCTGGAGCTGGAGTACTTGTTGGGGACCTTGCTGCCCAGCAGCTGCGGCAGGGAGTAGCTGTTGGGGGCCGGGACGGCGTCTCGCTTGCGGTAGCGCGTACGGGCCGCCATGGAGTACACGGGGGCGTGGCGCTCCCCCTGGGGGTGGACCTTCTCCGGAGAGTATGCCCCGGGGCCTGGGGGCTGGAACACTCCTGCGGGGGGACAGAACATCGCATGGTCAGTATTTCAATGTCGTCAGCTTCCCAAGTACAGCAAGCGATTTAGGCTTTAGTTCTTTATCCTAGATGAATCTCATCCAGAACTATTCCTCCACCAATAATCAAGCTCTACTCTCTCATCCACTAAATTGTTACAATCGGACAGTTTCACATCAGTTGTTTCTAACTCAAGCATCGTTGCAAATTAATGAAGTGCGATAATTAGCAGCAATAAGAACAGATCAGTGCAGTGAACATCCTTAAAGTAATCAGACTCACTTGGATCCTGGATGCGACCGGAGACGGAGTATGAGGGTGTCCCGTCCACGCCGTGTTTGGTGATTCTGGGTTCGATGAAGTATCCTGGTCCTGGGCTACAGTCCTTCTTAAACACTGCAGGGGAAAAACAGTTTCCGTTAGATATTTGTTGGGGCGTACAACACTGGCACGCTGAAAACTCCATCCGTAATCTGTCTATAAACAAACTCAACAAACGTAGTTGGCAAACTGAGGAAGATTTGCACAGATGAAGACTTGTACTCACTTGTGTCCTCCAGGCGCTTGGCCAGGGTGTAGGAGGGGTTCATCCGCTTGGTGAAGTCGTGTTTGATGTAGCCCACGTTGGACGGCAGGGCGTATCTTCCCGGCCCGGGTCCTACAAAACAAACAGGCACGTCAGCATGAGTTTAACTATGGCCCAGGCTACTTACAATACAAGCTTTCATGATGAAATACATGATGCTGTGATATTTTATTAATACAACATTAACTCAGAGTCACAGTACACAATGGTACAGGGAGGCATCAATGTAAAATCTGCAGTTGACAAAATGTTGCTCACAAAGTCTAGTATTTTCTCAAGGGACACAAAGAAAGCAATATGATATGGAGCTATGGATATGGTTACCTAGAAAATGACAGTAACTTGCATGGTTTACTTTTTGAGTGCTTGAGAAGAGCCCAGGAAAAAGGTCTAGATTTGATGACAATAACCACAGGGATCAGAGTGACATGATACCATTGTGTATCGTGTTTCCATGACAGCCAGTTGCTATTTGTCACTTTCTACACGAAAGAGCATTATTCTGACATCAATTTTTCATGAACTGTACAATGAACCTAAAATTGTCCCCGGGCTTTTCAGACAATAGTTAGAATGTTTTGCCTCTCCCCGAGAGATTGGTGCATTCAAACCCAGAACCCACCATTCAGCGCTGAGCAGTAAATTGCGATTTTCCCGTGGATGAAGTATGTTGCTGTGACATTGCTAATGGGGCATGACCGACTAACAGCACTGCGTACAAGGGGACATTGAGACGGAACGATAAATGTCTCTCTGGAAGCTCCTTTGCATGAAGGATTTATTTTAATGGGTAATTTTTTTCCCATTCAACCCAACCTCAAAGTAGCAACCACACCCCACATAAGGACAGCAAACTTCCTGTACGATGGCCTGGTCTAGCATTGCTCGGAAGTCAAAGCCAAAAAGACAACGCTGTTTTGGAGCAGAAGCATTAATTTTAAGTATCTGATAATCCAATCACCCCAGAAGATCCCTAAAGTACCAGTTACTTTATTTGCACAAGGAAACGCTTCATTGCACGCCCGCTATGTAAACCATATTGCACCGTCCTAACTTTATTTATTATGATCGTTGGCTAAAAGACTTCAATGAATTCAATTGTTTCTTTTTTGGTTTAGAAAAAAGTAGGGTTTAACTCCAATTCACAAAGATCATTCATGAACAAATTTAAAAACTTTCCGATAAACCAGAGATTTTCGGAGAGGCGCGTTGCGTGGGTCCCAAACAACGCCGTATCCACTGTAAACAATGGCGCCCACACGGTGTGCGCTCAAGGGTGTCCGACCTCGGAAAATCACGAACTTTCCAGAAAAGTGTGGCAGGACTGGGCAGAAAGTATCCAATAAACTTATCATAATAGGGGAAGGAGACATATCAAGATGTAAACGAAACAATTTTGCCGGGAAACTGCTGGGTTTTTACTCAGGTATGAGATCAACCAACCACGAACTGAGACACGCGCTGATTTCCACGCTTTTTCCAATAACCCCCCAGCACATTTGTGCCAAAATCAGATTCTGTGAGGGAAAAATCACTGTTGAAAAATGCTTCCCCCATCAGAGATGTACACAGAGACAAGATTTCCCAAATCAAGTACCACTTAAACAGTCTCAGTGGCCAGGATTGCCACACTCCCAGACAGCCAGAATGAATGGATAGAAGTCAAATGGCATGGGCGGAAACGAACATACGCCCTGAAGTAGAAATATTCTTTAGTTTTTAGGAAGTAGAGTTACCTCTTTCCCGTGCCGCAATCATGGGCCTCGTCCTCTGCTCTTCCTCAGGCATGGTTTAGGATGATGTCCGGTAAAAACTTGCTAGAAATGTTGCGACGTGCTCGCAGGGCGACGGTCTATGCACTAGTCAGCTGGTTGGTGTTGTCACCCCTAACATATACTGAGCGGTTGCTACGGACGCCTAGGCAACGCTGCAGTAGCAACAACAAAAGGACCGGAGGGCCGACTGAGTAAACAATTACCTCATCCGCTTAGGAAAGAGTCCCGCTGTAATTCAAGCTCTCTGATAAATCACAAGCCCGCACTAGAAACGACACATGTGGGTTTTCAATGTTTCATAGCTTTCTGCATATTTAGGTTATGCATAAAATATGAAATCGCGATTGTTTGATGCAGTGCACTTCGCTCCAGGTCAACATACCCTGGTGTCCACTTGTATCAGGGGGCTTCACACCTGCGGACAGCGCCATGGCAACGGGAGCAACAGGTGCACAAAGCGGTCTCGCCGTTTCTCGCACACCTGCTGCACAAAGTAGGGCGAGATTCCCCGAGACTCTCGCCGTTTCTCGCACACCTGCAGTGCAAAGTAGGGCGAGATTCCGCGAGACTGCGCTCCCGCCCGGTTAGAGTTCACGGCGCATGCGTCTGGCGGGCTGTGAACTTGCTCGAAAATCCAAGATGTCGGACGAGGATGATTTTATGGTGGATGATGATGAGCAAGATTATGACTTGGTAAGAACTTGTTGGCTTATATTATGATGATGAAAACTTGTAGATGTGATGTATCACATAATGAATGCCAGTTTAGCTAAAGTGGTGGTCGTGTGATGTGACTTTTCACCCTTTCCTGCCAGTGAAAAGAAGTCATGCTTTCCACAGCGAAAAAAACTGATACTGCATTTTGTGCAGTCTTATACAACGACAAGCATGTTTTGTAATTTGATCCGGAAACAAAATGCAGACTATGTCAAACTGCTACCTTAGATAAACATAGAAACAGAAATCTGTCACTGGTAGCTATATTGATGGAGAATATCGTTGTTTTGTGTGGATTATTCGGTTACCAAAAATCATGTCACAGAATAATCTTAGTAGGGCACAAATATAAGATGGCTTATGGTATGTGAAATTTATTAAGGATCCGCCTCTTTCCATTTCAATTATGTACTCCCACCTGTGAAGCAATAAAACAGCATGTTTGTTTTGTTTTGTATTTTGTATTGAATGTACATAATCTCTGAGAACGAGAAGAGAAATCTTTTAGATGCTGACAAGAAAATGAGTTTAACCCCAAGATTGTGTCTTTCTTAAATTTGCCCTCACCCCAACTACTGAAGATTTACTAGTAACTTAGATTTGGAAGTTTAGAGAGAAGCAACGTGATAAGGCTGTTATGATATTGACAAGGCTGTTGCAGTGTCCCAAACAAGGCAGCAATAAACTACTATCAGTGCATTGTCAACATGGCACCAAAGAATTAGCATGAAAAATTGCCAGCAACTGTAGCTTGTTGGTGCTTCTTAATTCAATGTTTTCTGTAAAGATCATTAGATGTCTCAGCTACAAATCAATTCTCCTTTTGTACAGGTGTATTCAGAAGACAGTGGCTCGGAGCCGGATGTTGACCTGGAGAACCAGTACTACAACTCCAAAGCTCTGAAGGAGGAGGACCCAAAAGCAGCGTTAGAGAGTTTTCAGAAAGTTTTAGATCTGGAAGAGGAGAAGGGAGAATGGGGCTTTAAGGCTCTCAAACAGATGATCAAGATAAACTTCAAACTGGTCAGTTTGGATACTTCTTGTCTTCATTGCTATATTTGACATCGTCACACCTCACACATTTCTAAATTTTTATGATCTTTAAGTGCAAGTGAAATTTGATTTGTTCGGGTCTACCTGCACAGTGCACAAATTAAGAAGAAAATGAAAAAAAATTATGCTTGAAAGGGCAACATGGAGTGAAATATGTACATGTACTTCTTGTTTGTTCCTGGCTGATACAGGCTGATATACATGTATGATGATGATGAAGGTGTGTTTTGGATCATTTTCGCCGTTTATTTAACCAGTGCAGTTCTTTTCACTATCCTTAAATGTTATGTCAAGGATTCTACATTGGCAGCGCAAGAACCATAAAACTTTGTATGATTTTTTTCAGGGCAACTATGAAGAAATGATGAAGAGATACAAGCAGCTGCTCACATATATCAAGGTATGGTCTCCCATGTATACGTAGTGCAGTCAGTTTGAAGTATTTAAAGAAAAAAAAACACATTTCTCACCATTACATCAATGAAAGTACAACTGTACATGAGTGTTGACAGATGAATAAAGGTGAAAATGTTACAAAATTTTGATACCCAAGATGTGGGAATAAAATAGCTACTGGGTCAATAGTATCGTGTGGATCGGGCGAATGTGTAACATAGTTTTATATCGTGTACTTTTACAGATTAGGACTACTGAATCTTAAGTAACTGTTGTCATGTAGAAGTGTGATTTATGATATTGATTAACTGATTCAGTAAGAAAGCTTCCAATGATGTACCATTGATGGTACCTCATCAAACGAAGGATAGCACTGTCTGTAGATTTAGGGTAGGAGACAGGTACGTTCATCCTAGGATCACCACAGATATGTCCATCCTTGTCTGCAGACTGCTGTTACAAGGAACTACTCAGAGAAGTCCATCAACTCCATTCTAGACTACATCTCCACATCTAAGAATGTAAGTCCAACCTTACATGGTGACAGAACAAGTAGCAGACCACGGGTTGTCAGTGGTTTCTTAGCAGTTCCCAGTTAGATCTATACTCCATAAAATCTACATGTACTTTTCTGGAGTGTTGCAATGATAATTTCCGGCAAGTGTCTTACTGCCTGTTTTACCTAGAATGATCTAAAAACCCCTTTGAGTCCCATATGCATGTACTAGACAGGTCTTGTTTTGACCCCCGATCTGCACAGATGTTCAGTGCCTCAGCGGTACTTCTGGCAGGCCAGAGAAAAGCTACGGTTTACAGCAACATGGTACTGGATAGCGCCCTCACATCCAACTAAATTTGTGTTATTTAAGGCAGTTCTAAACGAGACACAGTTAGATATCATTTAGATACACCTGTTCTTTATGTTTGAGTTATATTATGTGTTGTCCTTCTCCAGATGGAACTGCTGCAGAACTTTTATGAGACGACGCTGGAAGCTCTGAAGGATGCGAAGAACGACAGGCTATGGTTCAAGACCAACACCAAGGTGCTGTCAGTGTTGGTCTCACGTTTTTGTATTTAGAACATTGTAAATTTGCTGCAATGCAGCTGTATTTGCCAATACAGAATAAGTCTTCAAAATTGTTTAAGCCTAACTTAGAAAAAAAACATTTTCTGTCTGAAAACATTGTCTTTTCTGTTAAGGGACTCATCTATGCCAAATATGTGTATATTTCTGAGAATTAGCCATTGTTTTTCAGTAATGTATTCTGAGAATAGATCAAACATGGCCCCTTCATGTACTAGTAAAATTCATGTCATGCAGTAGAAAATGTTTCTATTTCAGGATACAAAAGCTTTCCTTTCTGTTAGGTATGTCAGACTAACTCAAAGGCACCATAGCTCATATTTTGATAGACATAACGTTCTAGTGCTACACAGTGCTATGGTGAGTAAGAGGGTTCCAAATAAATCCCTGAATCCCTCCCTGTTCTTGTGCTATGGTGAGTAAGAGGGTTCCAAATAAATCCCTGAACCCAACCCTGTTGTTACCCACAGCTGGGGAAGCTGTACTACGACAGGGAAGAGTTCAACAAGCTGGCCAAGATCCTGAAGCAGCTGCATCAGTCCTGTCAGGTGAGGCAGAGGAGAATAAAACTGTGCACAAATATGCGTAACATTAGGATCAAAGGATATACTATATATGCTAGCGTCTCATTTTATGTTAAGGTCTCTGTTCCTCCCACAGACATGAAATGATTTTTGATAGATTATTCTTAGCTTTGAAGTACTCCATGTACAAGACTTATAATACAAGTCTTTTAAATTATAATGAGCAATTTGTTTCTCACTGAAAAAGGGATTTGAAACTCGGTTGGGTCTGACCCAGATATTTACCTGAAATAAGGAAATAAGCAATTCCAGGTAAGAATGAAATGAATTTGCAGTTTTCCATGCTAAACTATTGGGTTGGGTGTCATGAACTGAACTAAGAACTGCATGGCAAGTTTCACAGGTGTTGTTGTTGTGTGCCATATGGGC
This sequence comes from Branchiostoma lanceolatum, assembly GCF_035083965.1. Classification (NCBI taxonomy): domain Eukaryota; kingdom Metazoa; phylum Chordata; class Leptocardii; order Amphioxiformes; family Branchiostomatidae; genus Branchiostoma; species Branchiostoma lanceolatum. The sequence continues at coordinate 40,228,751 of NC_089723.1, read as the reverse complement.
ACAACATTACTACCTTCTGAGATAAACTGATACTTTTGAGTATTACCAAATCATGAAGTCTATTTCACATCCTGTAAAACATTTTACATTGGCTGCAGAATTATGTTACTTGCTTGTTAGTGGCAGAATCATGACATCTTCCATATTTGGATAGATGTTGTTATTATTAAGTATTGTAACAGACGGATGAGGGGAGGTTGACCTGAAGAAGGGTACTCAGCTGTTAGCAGTGTTACCGGATCTGTGTAGTTATACTGGACTCAGAATGTTGCCTGTCTGTCTGTCTGTTTGTTTGTTTGTTTGTTTACCTGTGTGTTCCCCTGCTCCCAACAGACAGATGAGGGGGAGGATGACCTGAAGAAGGGTACTCAGCTGTTAGCAGTGTTACCGGATCTGTGTAGTTATACTGGACTCAGAATGTTGCCTGTGTCTGTCTGTCTGTCTGTTTGTTTGTTTGTTTGTTTGTTTGTTTGTTTACCTGTGTGTTCCCCTGCTCCCTACAGACGGATGAGGGGGAGGATGACCTGAAGAAGGGTACTCAGCTGCTGGAGATCTATGCACTGGAGATCCAGATGTACACGGCGCAGAAAAACAACAAGAAGCTGAAGGCACTGTACGAACAGTCCCTGCACATCAAGTCAGCCATCCCCCACCCCCTCATCATGGGGGTCATCAGAGGTCAGATACGGCATATCCTCTGGTTCTTGATTAGTCTATAACTGTTCTTCAGAACTGCTGTGGAAATTTTAATTCTTTTATTTTATAATTACACACTATTTTTACAGTCTATATGCATGAAAATCTATGAGTGGCAGATAAAATTACCCTTCATGTCAATAGATAAGAATGGCTTGTTTCAGTTTGAAGCAATGTTTAGATCTGTTGCTATATATTGTTATGATCTTTTCGGTTTTAAAGTTACTAAGAAAAACTATCCTTATATTTGTGTAATGGAAAGATGCATAATCTTGTGTGACATGTTTTTGGCAGAGTGTGGTGGGAAGATGCATTTACGAGAAGGGGAATACGAGAAGGCCCACACAGATTTCTTTGAGGCTTTCAAGAACTATGATGAATCAGGAAGTCCAAGGTATGTCTTCACATTTGTCTGTTGATTATCCTCCTGTATGTGTGTAAGTGATTTGCCAATAAAATGTTGAGGTTTGCTGGGATATTTATATTTTATCAAAGTTTAATCTCATAAGTCTTGTAAGATTGGACATTTTTATGTATGTCCCCTCCACTACCAGACCTGCTTATAGAACTACCTGCCTGAAGTACCTGGTGTTTGCTAACATGTTGATGAAGGGTTAGGGTTAGTATAGGGTTAGTGTGATGATGACAAGTATGGATACAATGTACATGTACATGTCTGTCCCCTCCCCCACACCTGTGTAATGATGACATGTACGTGTTTGTCACACCTGTGTGATGATGACATGTACATGTTTAACCTGTACAGGAGAACTACCTGCCTGAAGTACCTGGTTTTAGCCAACATGCTCATGAAGTCAGGGATCAACCCTTTCGACTCACAAGAGGTAACTTTAGCTTCAAAACCTGCTGTGGTCCTTGTAATTCAGCTTTGTTTTATGTGTGTGTTTTTTGTCCGGATAATGTAAAACAAAAGTGGATAACAAACTCTTCACACAGAATGTTGGCAGGGGATTTTTATTGAGCCTGGATTATTCACTGGTCGTGTGTAAAGGACTGACCAATTTTCCTAACTTGAGCTAGATGATAAGTGTATCGTTAAGTCCAGTAAGAAAACATGACCATGATTTTGACCTTGTCTATGTTTTTTTCAGGCTAAACCATACAAGAATGACCCAGAGATTCTGGCAATGACAAATCTAGTTAGGTGAGAACCAGTTTCTGTAATCTGCTGTTGTACAGTAATGTGTGCATTACAGTCATTGGGTGAAAATGTGTTGTTTTGAATTCTTACAGTAAGACACGTTTAATGATGTGTTTAAACTTCTCAACACAGTAGTTCAGCTCACTAGAAGCTTTCACAGTTTCAGGATTGACTCTGAATTTGGTCCAGTCTTGGAGCTCTCATCATGTACATGTAACTATAAAGAAATAGATAAACTGGTCTACAATATTGTACAGTGGCCTAAAGTAGTGTCGACCCACATCCCGATAATGATATTGTTTGCCTGAGGTAGTGCCGACCCACGTCCCCATAATGAAGTTGTTTTGTTCCGTTTCAGTGCCTACCAGAATAACGACATTAATGAGTTTGAGAAGATTCTCAAGACAAATAGGTGGGTACAGAAGTCACAGGTCATGAAAGGTTCCTTTTTTATTTGGGGACGTTTTTGTGCCAGTCACACCCGTCTCCACTAACAGCACAAGTGGAACTAAGCGACTCTGTGTTTATCCAATGTTTTATTTGATACAAGTATGTCACAGTTTACAGTGCAGTGTCGCCATCTATTGTCCCTCACTGTTGATTTTGTTCTGTTTACAGGAAGAACATAATGGATGATCCCTTCATCAGAGAACATATTGAAGGTAAGAATTGTTACCAAGCTTTGTTGGTGGATATTGACAGGTTAAATATCTCTTCTCGGTGAAATTAATTTCATTGATCAATGATCTTGTATATGATGCTTTTATTACTTTCATCTAATGTGTTATCCCACATTTGTTATTGTATTATCTTGTATCATGCACTCAGACAGCAACAAAATTATTCACAGACTTGCCAAGTCAAGTGTAATACAAGGGGTGTGAATACGTTTGCTTTTTGCGATTGTACAGTATTGTATCAGTAATGTATTGACTAATGATTTGTAGAGGATGTTAATTAAATGTTATTTTTCTGCCAGATCTGCTAAGGAACATCAGAACACAAGTTCTTATCAAGCTTATTAAACCCTACACTAGGATCCATATACCATTCATTGCTAAGGTGAGCCATTTGGTTATTAATATTTTTATGTACAATGATTGTTTAACGCTTGGGTTACACGTTCCGCTCGCGAGTTCGTGTCAACTATAACGCAAGCGGTACTGTAAGTGTGGGACTGGTAACCAACTATCGCCTAAAAAAGAGGCTTTCCAACATTGATAAGTTTTTCTCAACCAAAGTTTGAACTCAGCAATATTATTATGTACTTAGCCCATTTATGCATTTTATGTAAGTCCTTGTTATGTTGCTACCGGTCAATGTGGCTGAAATAAAGGGATTCATTGCACTGTTAAGAGCAATGTCTTGTTGGTTGAAGTCTCCTATGTGTTCATGTACTGAGAATGAATGGATGTGTAACTGAAACCTGATACCTTCCTGTGTCGCCAGGAGCTCAACATAGATGTTAGTGAAGTGGAGAGTTTGCTGGTCTCGTGCATTTTAGACAGGTCAGTATCGGTGCTGTTCTGCTCATCCTTCTACAGTCACTCTCAGTACCATTTAAAATGTTGGCATCTGTTTGTAAACTTATGTGTAGCTCTTTTGGTACTCTTTTTATTGACATTTCTAGTGAGAATTGATTATAAAATCCCTTGTTGGTGTAATGCTGATTCTGTGATGATAGTGTAAAGCCATGGTGAGTGCCTAACCCGTCTTCCTTTGGTTTGTGTTTGTTTGCAGTGCAATAAACAGGCGTATCGACCAGAGTGCCTAACCCATGTTGCCTTGTGTTCCCTGCAGTACAATAAACGGGCGTAGAGACCAGAGTGCCTAACCCATGTTGCCTTGTGTTCCCTGCAGTGCAATAAACGGGCGTATAGACCAGAGTGCCTAACCCATGTTTCCTTGTGTTCCCTGCAGTACAATAACCGGGCGTATAGACCAGAGTGCCTAACCCATGTTGCCTTGTGTTCCCTGCAGTACAATAACCGGGCGTATAGACCAGAGTGCCTAACCCATGTTGCCTTGTGTTCCCTGCAGTACAATAAACGGGCGTATAGACCAGAGTGCCTAACCCATGTTTCCTTGTGTTCCCTGCAGTACAATAACCGGGCGTATAGACCAGAGTGCCTAACCCATGTTGCCTTGTGTTCCCTGCAGTACAATAACCGGGCGTATAGACCAGAGTGCCTAACCCATGTTGCCTTGTGTTCCCTGCAGTACAATAAACGGGCGTATAGACTAGAGTGCCTAACCCATGTTGCCTTGTGTTCCCTGCAGTACAATAAACAGGCGTATAGACCAGAGTGCCTAACCCATGTTGCCTTGTGTTCCCTGCAGTACAATAAACGGGCGTATCGACCAGGTGAACCAGCTGCTAGAGTTGGACCGCAGTACGCACGGCGCCGCCAGATACACCGCGCTGGACAGATGGAGCGAACAGATCCAGTCCCTGCATCAAGCCATCGCTAACAAAATGGCATAGAGACGCCCCTCTCCCCTACAGCAGTGTGGACTGTTCCATCCATACCCACAGCAAAAGTGTGCCGGTCCTAAAGATTGTAAACTCCTCGTTCTCACCTGGCGACTGATAGACACGATGTTGTTCCGATGAAACACCTGTTGCCGCCGCTGCATGACTGTGGCATGAAAAGTCTGTACATTCGATGGGTGGGCGTCTGTCCTTTGGGCAGGGGAGATGTGGGTTCTTGTAGCATTTTATCAGTGTCCTCTTGTGTAAAACAGACACCTCCCTTTTGGTTTCCTGTGTAAAGTTATGTCTACATGATTATCCTTGTCAGTCCCACATCAGATTCTGTCATTATGTTGAACATGATGAGATGTTTGTTTGTCCAGGACTTCTCAGGTCCTCAGCAGCGAGTGGAATGTTTGTGTCTTACCCCGACAGAAGGCTAGAGGGCGCTTTTGTACAGACTGTTCCAATTCCCAGTTGCTTTTCTTTCTGACCTGCATGTACGTGATGATTTTCTGCGCTACTCTGAAGATTGAAAGTTTTTTAAACGCAGTCCTCGACTGAGTCTAAGTAGACACGGTAGGTTTTTGTTGGTTTAGACCACTTGACTCTGTTGACATGACAAATAGAGTTGTAAGTTGGTGTTCGTGATGGCAGATGCAGGATGTTGCTATGTTCTGATGTTATGAAGGGATGGGATACAACATAGGATGTAGTACAGGGGTTGTGTGAAGTAAGGAAGAGAAAATTAATGGTTCTGTGTACCAGATTGGTGCCAGCAGCTTGCTCAAAGCCAAAGTCAACGTTTTGATCCAGGGGTGTGTTGCTCTCCAGTGAAGCATCACAACTCTTACTGTGGTCACAGATTCATCTCTTTTTGTATCTCAGAAATGAGATCATTCAGAGGAGGGCCTCACAGCGATGTACTGGTTTTCCAGAGTTCACTTGGAAACACCCATGCAGTTCACGTTTGCTGCAAAGTAAAAAGAAAAAGAACTGTCCATTGCCATACTTACATGTTTGTACTGATCCTGCGGTGACTGTCGGCACGAGTGTTAACAGTGGGAATCCATAGATATCAGCTGACCCACATGCACACCCCTGTATTCAGTAATTAGTAATTTCTCAGATTAACTTAATTGTTAACAATGGAAGCAGGGAAACTTTCAGCAGCAGCTTGAAAATGTATGAGAAATTATGATTATGTGAGAGCTTTTACTGTTATACCATTGGCCTTGGTTCATCTCACATCTGTATTGGTGTTCCTTTGAGCCTAAACAGTGATGTTGTTGGTTGGAATGATCTCTGTTTCTGTTCCTTCACTTCTGTACCACCCATTCTGCAATACTGAAAACAAATGTCAGCATGAACAGCACTTATGTGGAGTCAGTAACCTGAACCTTGATCTAGTGAAACCTTTTTGAAAGCCAGGTCACTACAAATCCCCTAGAACGTTTGAAATGTGTATCCTTGTTACTTAGCAACAGTGTGTTTGCCAAATATGGCATTGGTATATCTGTTCCAGATGAAATTCTGCTGAAAACTTGATTTCCAGGTAAAGGTTATTCCTTAAAGATGGAAAAGGAATCTTAAATGCCAGAGAGACAAGGTGGTCGTCTTAACTTACTGCTGGCTCCGACGTGCACCACTGTCATATTTGTCTGCAATATTCTCCTATGTTTCATCTCTCTGAAAGTTTGTTATCTCCTGAAGTGTTCCCTGAACGTTCCCTTTGCGCCCCTCTGTTGAAGGGAGGCTTGTTTCTGTACATACCAGCCAGAGTTTTAATGAGGGAATTGGGACTGATGTATGTGCGGTCCCGAGCAGACCTGTGGACGCTGCTCCTGGCAGTAGAACATCATCAAATAAAATTTATATCTTGCAAAGTGGCTTGGTGTCTACGTCATTATTCTAACATAATTATACATGTATTTGGGTGGGAATGGCTTTTTGCCTTCAATGCAATATCATTCTCCCATGCAGAGCGATCCTGCACCCGTTATAAACATAACATCAATATAAATGGCACGGAACAGCTCTGTATGGGAGAGTGATATAAGTAAGCAGGAAACTGAGAAGGGAGAAAAGTATTGTTGCCAAATCTTGTGTGGTAGCCCGGGTGCCATCCCATTACTACCGGGGCACCTACACTCGCTGCCCTGAAAAGACTGGATGGCACCTGGGCTACTTCTGTGGTGAATAGTGAAACTAAGGGAGAGATGAGAACAATATACACTGCATAATGATGACACATCACATTGCCACACTTGCTCTCGTGACTTCTAGTAACGTTACAATGAATATTTGGTGACCTTATGTTTTCTGCCTTGTCTGGAAAATTGTACAAAAAATTTTTAAAAGAAATTCTGCTTTATCTAAAGATATCATATTTTGATAAAAGAACCTGTAGCACATTGGAGAAGAAGAAAGCAGTTTTCTGCCCCAAAAGGGAAGTAACGCCATGACAAAGTGACAAGCTAGTAGGGTCACCTAGTCATAGTGTTTAAATCCCCCGCCCTTCCTGACGCATGCCGGGAAATCCGCAATTGTCCCTAGAGGGTCTGGGGTAATCGATCACTTTGGCTGAACCCCGATCCAACATGGCGGCTGGCGGAAGTAAGTTGGAGTAGTTGATGATCAACAGGGTAAAAATCACTTTTTCCTCGCCCTACCGCGCCTTCCTGAGGCTAGAGCTCGCTCCCGGAGGGGCATCTGTCGGAGCTGGACCGTCGGCGCGAGAGACTTACGCCCCCTGCCTGCACGGGAGCCCGGAAACTGGCGCTCGGGTCTGGGTGACCGACGGCCCCGATCGGGCACTTCCTGGTTTGGGTGGAAGTTTTATGCGGACGGCACTTCCCAGCGAAACGGCGCGAACTTGCCCTTCATCTGGCCAAGTTCAGGTGAGGTCACACCTGTAGAACCGCTGTGTAGATTTGTATAATCATCACGATTCGGTGCAACACATCTCTACAATTGAAAGAATTACTTGGGTAAATACTTGCACCGTTTTGGTATCTCCCAGATGTGGCTGTTCTGGGAGGGGCGGGAGCATGGGGGAGGGTCAGCACACCGACGTTACGATACTTACATCCTCACGTTAATGTTTGATACGTTCGTTAGTGGGACACTGTGGAACAGAAAGGGCTGCAGATGGAGCAAGGGGCGGAAAGGATGGGCTGATTTAACAAAGAGGAAATCACATATAATGAGTTATCATATAAACAGATAATTTGTAGGAAGCAGAACAACTTCTCAAAGTTCAAGACAAAGTGTTATTTTAGTACATGATCTGAGTCTATAGGCAGTGTAGTGAGGATTATAAGTTGAACTGATACGGATAAACTCATCTTCCTTATGAAGAATGGTTCTTTCTCAGCATAGTTTTAAATTTTTTTGAATAATAAGATCAATGTAATTTCCATTACCATCATCACATCTGACAGTGTACTGTAATGAATTCAAACTATCAAAGATATGGTACTAGTATGGTCGTAAATTTCTGTGGCCAGATAACTTGATGACAACTGTCAAGAAATATGTAAATAATGTTTTTTTTAAAACTTAAGTTGTCTCCAAGGTCAGTTCACAGCTGGAAAATTGCATAAATGGAAAGAATGCCTCGTGGCACCGTGTGGCTATATAGGGGAGCTGACTCTTAGACTAGAGGGTCCAGGTTCGAATCCCAAATACATGTATCTGTATCTATATAGCCGGTATAGCTGCCCTTCGGCGTAACAAGTCCTGATGTTGTTCCTGTTGAAAGGCAATTAACACATTTCCTCATTGGAATCTGGTGAAATAGAGTACAACTAGCTTCAACTAGGGACGTCCTGTTTGATTGAAGTCAGACGTCCCGTGTTTCAAAAGAGCAGGTAACACTGGTCAGTTCACATGTGGAAAAACAGAAGCTATTAGGAATCTTCAGAAATGATTGATTTTTGCCTACAAGTTGGGTATCAGCTGAAAGCTCTCTTCATCATGAACATAATCATGTAAAAATTATAAGTCAGTGATGTTCACCGCTTTAGATATGACCAGTTGAAAATGCATGTTTACGTTGTAGTCCTGTCTGAGCACAATGCAGCTTCATAATGGCCACATGGGTTTATACCAGTAATCGAGTGGCAATTGCTTTCGCCCACAGGAGGCTATCACACCTGGAATCACCTAGACCATTGAACCCAAGCCCGCCCACCGAACTGGTAATTTGGTTGAAAAGGTGTGAAAAATGTAAATCGACCAAGGTTCAAATGGCCATGTGGGCATTATCTAGCTCTCCATAGTCAATGCCAGGTCTCCATTGTCAATGGCTCACTCTCCAGAACTCAACTCACACTTTGCCAGTTGGTGTGAAATACAGTCTAATTAAGCAAGTATGATTCAAAGTAGGTCTGTGATCCAATTCAGGTAGTTGCCATTTTCTTTATAAAACAATATGTTCACTTTGTACTGCCTTACTGCCCTCAGAACCAAGGAGGTTAAAATATTTTAACCTCCTTGTTAGAACAGATTGCAGGATTTAGGTTTGAATTATATCACTTTGAAATTATTACATTTGATGGACAGAACGGGAAAATGATTAGATGGTGCAGTTTAAATTTGCAGGGTGCAGGTAGTTTTATGTTACTAACATTATAGTAACACAGGATTTATTTACTATGAAGTATGACAGGAAAATACAGTACTGAATTTCAAGTCCTGCGACTAATAAGTCAGGGAGGCTGTAGGTTGATTATGTGGCGTGAAAAGCTACCCCTTCTGATTTTTTATCCGAAGCACACCGCGACCTACTCTTCTCGATATTTAATTGACATTATATAATATTGTCCTTGTTTGAATGGAGTGTTACTGAGCCACTCATGATGTTGTGATAGTGATGTTCATTTGCATACAGGAACAATAGCGGTGGAAGTCTGGGCTGCATAACAATGTGAATACATTATGGTTTCTCAAAGATTGGTGGATGTTTGTGGTGGGGATTCCCAAATGCGTATTGACGATTTCTAAAACAACTTCGCTAAAAGGTTTAGGAGTAACTTAAGCTACAATACAGGTACAGGGTGTGCGCTGTTCATTGAAAAAAAAATATGGTACTTAAATTTACAGACACTGATAAACGGCTTGTTTAAAAGATAATAAACACTGATAAACTTAGAAGAGTATCGAAGCCACCTCTCCCGACCAATCTACTACATATTGTCTATAGAATTCTTGATAGTGTCAATGTCGATCGATTCGTTCAGCCCTTGAAACAATGCACATAATGACGTAGTTGCAAGGATTCGCCTTTGTATTCGCAATTTGGTTTACTCAAATTCACCCCATGGTCTGTTATCAAATGAGTCTTGTCATTCAAGTTGCTATCTTATTAAGTAGTGTCACCGGTTGAGACAGAAAGTGTGGGGAGGGGTGCAGCACAGTTTTAGAAAGTTTGCGCAAAAAGAACTGCCAATACACTTGTCGAGGAGAAGCGTAGGGGTGACGCATGACGGTGACCGGGACACTGCTCTTGGCTATGATATACAGGATCGGAGTTGTAGGGTTTTCTGCTGCATTGATTGCACTAGTACTTTTAGCTACAAAAAAGCATCATGCTTGTCCTCAGTCTGATGTTCCACCACTTTTTTTACATAGATAATATCACCTTGAATACATTCGTAAAAAAGCCATATGGAATGAAGAGCTATCTTGGGAGATATACCCATGCAATTCAAGTGGGGAGACTGACTTATTCATCTAAGTTATAATTGGTAAATGCAATCAAACATTTTTTAACCTGATATAAAAACATGCTAGCCACACCAATGTGTTAACTAGCTGCCATCTGAACCACATTTATTAAACAATAACTAAAGGCCACGTTCATGATTAAAAAAATAAAATGCTTCAAACCGTTTCGGATGAACCCAGAATTGAAACGGTTAACATTTTGCGTCAGCAATGCAAACTTGCACCCGCGCTGAAAACGGTTTACATTGAATTTGCATAACTCTGTTGTAATCCCGCACCTCGAGTAAGCGGCCGTAACAAGATTTTACTATTCAAAAATATCCTATTGACAGCTGAAACATTCACTTTTCCGAGCACTGACAAAGAGTTGTGTCTACAATTGGCACTAAACTGCTGTCCTTCATGCCCATAGCAATTTCTTCGTACACCTCCTGGTTCCGATCAAGGACATTATATAGAATTCTATATAATGTCCTTGTTTCGATGAATGCCATCAAGGTCCTTCTGGACATCCTGATTCCCCCACATAGATACCAGGGCTCTCGTGTCCTCATTGGACCATTTGTGAGAACCTTAGCAAAAAGCTATGATTCAAAAACGCTCCGATCGACAGCTAAAAACATTGAATTCACTCTTTCCTGCGCTAAAGCCCAAGTGATGCCAAGAACTATGACCTCATGTATCCGGATGTACCATGTCATAAAACATCAATGTGAACCGGTTCCTTAACGCTTTTGGGTTCATGATTACAATTCTGCGAAACCATTTTATTCTGAACCGTTGCAGCCTACCTCAGGAGGTCAGGTTCGAAACAAAACCGTTACGTAGTGTTCTTCATGTAAACTTTTCTTCATGTTATTGTTAACATACTTTTTTAAGTGTATCATTTTCATCTTGCCTGCTCAATTTGTCCCGCAACAAAAAGTCTTTGTTACATATTAAACTATGATATACTATAGTATAAGGCCGCATGGCCAAGTTTTTGCAAGGACATTTTATAGTGTCCTTGGTTTTTGTAAATCTTGGTGTGCAAAGATGGCCTGCTTGTCAATTGCCAGCAAGCAACAGCAACAAAACAAACTTGACAAGTGTAAATAATGGACCATTGTCATTCAAGCTCTGTCTTAATCATGTTAATTGGTAGGTATCATTATCCGCTCTTTTTGTATGGGTGATCAGTAAGTATTATGCAAATTGTCTACCTGAAGCTTTGTTACGTAATGTTACAAATGTTTTTATAAGTGGACAAATCTTTGCCATTAAGGAAAACCAAGGAGGTTTTGTATATCCTTGGTCAAATAAAGATGTTATATTCATGGGCCAAGCAAGCAATTAGAAGGCTTTTGATCGATAAGAGAATCAAAACACCAATCAAGTTATACATGGTCTAGACCCTGCTGAAAAACAAACAAATCCACAACTCAGGACTCGAAGCATATCTTAAACATTGAGCAAGGAGGTTTAATATATAGGCCTGTAACCTCCTTGCATTGAGGCTTTTTTAATCTCTCAAAATACAAATTATGAAAATTCCCAATGATTTCTTAACATTCTTTTTTTTGTTGTGAGGGCCAAGGGAAGACAATTGGAACTGTTACAGCTGAATTTGATTTCTTTCTTCAAGGTTTCTTCCACCTTACTCTTTAAAAAAGGTCAAAATAGTTTTACACTGTTACATCTTCAATCTTGGTTACATTTATCACTGCTTATATGAATACAACCAAGGTCCATTATACTTTTTTTGATCTTTGCAGATGTCCAGATGTCCTATGTAGTCAAGCTAATTGACAACATAGCTTATTAGTTTTAAATAATGTAGCACTGTGATCTGGTAAAGTCAAATCAAGGAGGTTTGATAGTCGCTTCTTGTTCAAATCAAATTGTTCACCTCAGGAGAAAATGGTCAAATAAGTGCTAATACACTGACTAGCTAGGTGTGATAACTCATTATGCGAGTGTTTTCAACAGTGTAGAAGGACTATTTATTGCCCATTTTCATTGGGATAGCCCACTGTTAGCCCCCTGTGGCCCCAGTTTAGTCGCCAGGCCGAATCAATGTTGGTATGGGTTGGGCAACTTTAAAAAGGAATATCTTCATAGCTTTACATCTTATGACCAAATTAGAGGTACCATAACGCAAGGGAAATCATGCTCTTTCAAATGACATGTAAAACTAATCTGTATGTTCAGTAGAAAAAAAGTTGGAAAATTGGATTTCCAAGATGGACGCCTTCAAATCCGGAAACTGGACTTCCGGATGTAAAGTGGACAGTGTTAGGTCAGGTAGCTGAAATGTATTATCACGTGATGAAGACATCATTACTGTATAATTATTAAGTTCTGTATTAACAAAGGAACTTTAAATCAGACCCTCGGGGCAAGGTGTGTGTGATAGTGTCTAGTGTCGGAACATATTGGTGACGTAATTCTGTGGTCGTCTAAATAAATTTCTCTTTGCTACATGCATTTTTTTTTTAATTTCATGGATTTTTTTCTTATCATCAGAATTCAGATACATGTATTGACTTTTTTGTAACCCTCCCAACGATTTCAAACCCGCTGTGGTGCCAGCTGCTACCAGTAACTGTTTACTGGGTATGTGCAGTTGTACTGGACTCAGCACAGAGGTTAAAGGTTAACCTGCTAGGACTGAGAATGTTTCTGTGTCTGTCCCTTTGCAGCTCACTCCTAACAGCTGACCCCTAGCAGCTGACCCCTAGTACATGTAGCTGACCCCTGACCCCTGCAGTTGCTGACAGGTTGGCAAACGCTGCTGTTGGCACATTTGGCTCACAGGAAATCTGTGTTTACTCTGACAGTACTTGTGAAAGTTCTCACCTCAAGAAAACGATAAGCTGGCCTTCAGTCTGCTTTGCACACTCACTCATAAAGGCATGATACATTATATACAGATATGTACTACATGATACATTGTAATATAGATATATACATAATTATGTTATTTATACACAGATATGTATGTCTGTATTTGTACATCTAGGTGTCAGTAACCAAACATATGTTTCTCCGGGCCTAAATCACTACAGTCAGAAGCCATGAAAACTCCATATTCCTTTTGCCTATCTACATGTAGTAGCCAGTCCTTTTCAACCAAAATTTGTACAGATGTGCTGTACATTTGTACAGGTTTTGATAAAACCAATTGGAATGTTTACACTTTTCAACTTCCCATTGGTCAGATTTTTACAAGCTGAACGGTACTAGTCTAGTGGACCCTTGATTGTATTAATCATATGTCGGACAACTAATAAATGCTGTAATTTCCATCACCGTAATCCCAGCTAAGAATGATATTGTACTATCAATGGTGGTTAGGGAAGTGGCCTTGTCCCTAGTCAGGAGGTGATAATTATAAATATACATGTCCTGCCAAGGCTGGTTATCACACAGATTAAAGGCTGTAGAGCTGATATCATTTAGGATTGTGCCATATATGGTCAATATTGATTGACTGAAGGGGGCCAACTCTGTAACCAGTATGACACATTGACAGATGATGATGATGAAAATGCGCTATGCAGCTGATTTTGGTTGGTCAATAGTTTATGTCCACTGCAAGATATGGTATATACTGTAATTGTACATGCAGCTTTTGCAACAGTAACTGTGCACCCTGGCGTTTTTTGGTTTAAGAAATAGATACACCAGTCAAGATGCAATTATCAATGCAGTAATCATCATTCTGAAATAGCAGCTAGCACATCTATATTTCATCTACTGAAATTTTTAATTATTTGTCAACCCACATTAGTGGGCTGTGAAGTTTGTCTTTATCATGGTTATAAGTAGTACTTTAAGTCGATGGCTGAGACACCAAACTCTGGTGTGACATGAAGACTGAATATGAATCAGGTTAACTTTGTGAAGTTGTTATGCAACAGCAACTTCTCACAAATCCGGGACCTTGAGAAGATACAGAAGTTGACTAAAGGAAAGGAAACTGCCGTCTCATGTTGTAGTCAGACTCGGAGTGAACCTTCTGGAATCCTTGCTGACATCAGACTGTTTCTCCGCAGGTCCAGAGAAAGCTGTGCTGACGTCTCTCCACTGGGCTGGCAGTCATGTCAGGAGTAAGTATGCAGCCACACAAACTCTGGACAAAAAATTGTGATGATTTGGATGATTTAGAATCGGATGTGGGCATAGTTGAAAAAATGAGTTAGACTCATTTTCGTGAGATAGCTGCTCAATTTTGATTTGTTTCTATAATATATGACTATATTCCCAAGGAATTGCATCACTTTTTGGGAGTAGTACATGTACCTCTAATTTTGTTCCTATCACTGACAGTGACTGTGACATTGACTTTGACAGGATGGAACAATCAATCATACTGACCCTCTGATGTGTTGACATGTACATACTATGATATGATATAATTAAGCTCTATTGGAAATCAGAGTCTCATTCATATGTAAACAAAAGCTGACAAAGTCTTGAATTTATATATTATTCATCCTAAATTCTCTGTCAGAATGAGATGATACCTGATTTGTGAAGTTTGTTCAGCCAAGTGATTTTATGGGACCTGGCTGTTAAAGCATGACCTTTGTTCAAAACAACTCTCTGTCTGACCAGGACAGTGCCTTTGAACAATAGTATAACCCTGACTGTAGTCTCTGATAATAGCGTTGCTCTCCTAGCCAGCACTAACCCTCTGTCCTGTGTTTCTAACCACTAGGCTAGTTGGGCGCCAGGCACAGAGTGTCTGGCCAAATACAACTTCCTCGGAAACTCCTCGGACGACCTACCATTCAACAAGGGAGAAATTCTCACCATTGTTAAAAGTACTAGGGTGAGTACAGGGGAGAAATTCTCACCATTGTTAGAAGGGTGAATACAGGGGAGAAATTCTCACCATTGTTAAAAGTACTAGGGTGAGTACAGGGGAGAAATACGTTTGTTGAAAGTACTAGGGTGAGTACAGGGGAGAAATACCATTGTTAAAAGTACTAGGGTGAGTACAGGGGAAAAATATCATTGTTAAAAGTACTAGGGTGAGTACAGGGGAGAAATACCATTGTTAAAAGTACTAGGGTGAGTACAGGGGAGAAATACCATTGTTAAAAGTACTAGGGTGAGTACAGGGGAAAAATATCATTGTTAAAAGTACTAGGGTGAGTACAGGGGAGAAATACCATTGTTAAAAGTACTAGGGTGAGTACAGGGGAGAAATACCATTGTTAAAAGTACTAGGGTGAGTACAGGGGAAAAATATCATTGTTAAAAGTACTAGGGTGAGTACAGGGGAGAAATACCATTGTTAAAAGTACTAGGGTGAGTACAGGGGAGAAATACCATTGTTAAAAGTTATAGGGTGAGTACAGGGGAGAAATACCATCGTTAAAAGTACTAGGGTGAGTACAGGGGAAAAATATCATTGTTAAAAGTACTAGGGTGAGTACAGGGGAGAAATACCATTGTTAAAAGTTATAGGGTGAGTACAGGGGAGAAATACCATTGTTAAAAGTTATAGGGTGAGTACAGGGGAAAAATACCATTGTTAAAAGTACTAGGGTGAGTACAGGGGAAAAATATCATTGTTAAAAGTACTAGGGTGAGTACAGGGGAGAAATACCATTGTTAAAAGTTATAGGGTGAGTACAGGGGAAAAATACCATTGTTAAAAGTACTAGGGTGAGTACAGGGGAAAAATATCATTGTTAAAAGTACTAGGGTGAGTACAGGGGAGAAATACCATTGTTAAAAGTACTAGGGTGAGTACAGGGGAGAAATACCATTGTTAAAAGTACTAGGGTGAGTACAGGGGAGAAATACCATTGTTAAAAGTACTAGGGTGAGTACAGGGGAGAAATACCATTGTTAAAAGTACTAGGGTGAGTACAGGGGAGAAATACCATTGTTAAAAGTACTAGGGTGAGTACAGGGGAGAAATACCTTTGTTAAAAGTACTAGGGTGAGTACAGGGGAGAAATACCTTTGTTGAAAGTACTAGGGTGAGTACAGGGGAGAAATACAGTACCTTTGTTGAAAGTACTACTATAGGGTGAGTTCTAAATGATTTTCTGGCCAGAGAAATGAGGAAAGTGAAAAGGAAGCAATGCAGTGAATGTAATACAAGCCCCAAGAGCTTAATGTTCATGATAAGGTCTTATATATGTTTACTGACTTGTGTCATATAGAAGACCTGTAGGCATAGTTAGACTCCCTTCTGTTTTCTATTTCTTATCTAATTGACTAAAACACTTCAGTAACTTTGCTTTTCAACTTCTATAAATCTGTGCGTTGTAGCAGGTAGTTTTAGAACTTCTTCAGAACGAACAATGGACAAAAGGATTACAGCATTATGAATATTTTTAAGTTTAGATGTGGTTAAGCTGCTCCAACTTTACACTTTCTTTCATTTCTTGCTCTCACCTTGCTTTCCTGTTTTGTTCTTTCTGGAATAAGAACTCTTTTGGCAAACTGGATTCAAAGAAATTATTTTCATTTCCTTGGTGCAGATAACATTGATTCATACATTCGACAAAACAAATTTAAGGTACATCTTGAATCATACATAAATATCAAATAGACTTAATATCAAGTTACTCAAGCAACTGGATATAAGTTTTTTACTTTTGTTTTGAGTATCTCATTGCTTGGATGTCTAACCTTCATCCAAATAGCAAATAGAGAAAGACATGAAAATGCCCATTAGTCGTGAAAGCCTTGTGCCTGAGGAGACTCTCCCTGACTCCAGTTCCTTTCCCCGCAGGATCCCAACTGGTACCGCGCGAGAACGCAGGACGGCAGGGAAGGCATGATTCCCGCCAACTACGTCCAGAAGCGGGAGGTCGTCAAGCTCAACGCCATGCCGTGAGTACAGATTGTTTAATTTTAAGGAGTTCGAATTTGGTAAACTCACCAACTTATACAGTAGGTTCATTTTTGTAATACCAGCAGCACCTGAAAATCCAGAGTTTGCGGTTGAAACAATTATAGCAAACTTAGCAGCAATATTGTCATATCACAGGTGTTCATGGTAGAGATTAGTAACCACAAAAATTGCAACTGAGCCACCAGACCAAGCTGTCCCAAGCTTGTGTTATACAGTGTATCACACTATCTATCTATGTCATCTTGTATCGGACTGTCTCCTTTTAAGTCTTAATGTCTGAAAACCAAGGAAGTGAAGTTGCCTGGCCAGAGACACTGCCGCCCAGGCATCTCACATCGTCATTCAGCAGACCACAGGATGTTTAGTGTCTGGGTGAAGTTTTTATTTCCTTCAGTCCGACATGAGGTCAGGCTATGTGGAGCTATGAATGCAGGCTGTAGGGTAGTTCCTTAGTAAAGGGTCCCCCTTCCATCAAGCCTGGGGCCTCAGGACAAAGCATATTTGTACCATAGACTATTCCATCCCCAATCCTGTTAAAACCTGAGTATTGGCCTAGGGGTAGAGTCTTTGCCTTGCAACTGTCATACCAGACTTTTAAAAATGGTGCAGATAACTTTCTCTATGTATCACTCAGCACAAGAAAAAAGTAGCTGAAACTTGAACGCACTCCACTGCCAGTGGACTAACCCCCTGCTGTAGTGATGCACCTGTGTGTGGGCCAGGGCTACAGAAACTGAGATCTCTTCTCTCTAAGTCAGAAACATGAAGCTTATTAGGCGAGATTGACAGGCTCAACCAGCGAAGAAGAGGTTAAAAAGGCTGCTCGGGAAATCCCTGCAACATTTAGGCCCATTTTGTTTTAGATCCGAGCACACCAGGAAGGACCCTTACTGTTTTCAATAAGGCGTCGATAATGGAATTAGACTACTTGACTACTGATGGTAGTTCCACAGTAAGTAATATGGACTGTTCCATTAACCCTGTAGGTGGTTCCACGGTAAGATCACGCGAGAGCAGGCGGAGGCCCTCCTGAACCCCCCGCACGATGGGACGTTCCTGGTTCGGGAGAGCACAAACTACCCGGGGGACTACACGCTGTGTGTGTCCTTCGGTGCCAAGGTCGAGCACTATCGCGTCATCTTCAAGAACAACCGGCTGACCATCGACGAGGAGATAGACTTCGAGAACCTCACCAAACTAGTCGAGGTTCGTTCTGGTTTGCTTTTGGTTTGTCTTTTGTGCTGTATCCTCCTTTCTGTCAGTCAGTCAGAAAGACTAGGACCTAACTGTGCAAATACTGCATACTTTGGGTGATATCGCACAAAGGAATAACAGCATTTTATGTCGCATCTAGCTGTATCATATCTCTATATACAGAGCTGGAAGTAGTAATTAAAATAATACCACCTACATGTACATATGCAAGTAAATAGATAGTGGGGGTAAAACTGGAGCTGTGCAGGTATTTCTGATGACTTCCTGCACCTAACCTGCACTGGTCCATGTACTGGGTATATACAGGTTAGTGCAGGTAAAATTGGAGCTGTGCAGGTATTTCTGATGTCTACCTGCACCCAACCTGCACTGGTCCATATACTGGGTATATACAGGTTAGTGCAGGTAAAATTGGAGCTGTGCAGGTATTTCTGATGTCTACCTGCACCTAACCTGCACCTGCACTGGTACTTTGTGGATTTTGTTTATTACCAATGCCAAATGAAGAATTGGTGAAATGATTTCTCATGATGTTTGTTCCATACTTCATAAAGATTCGTCTTTTCTGGGAAAGCAGTGCAGGTGCAATTTGTCTGGTGCAGGTGATTTTGATGCAGGTGATTTTGCATGTTACTTGCATCTGCGCATGTACAGATGTATGTATTTTGCATATATCTGAGGCTTATTGTGCTGCCATGTTGATCCCTGATCGTTAATCCCATTTCTCCTGTTGCAGCATTACGAGAAGGATGCTGACGGCCTCTGCACGACGCTAAAGAAACCCGTCCCTAAGAAGGGAGGGCAGGGATTCTCAGTCGACTCACAAGCCTTTAAGGATGGTGAGTTTTCACTGATGTCATTTATACCTCAGGTTCTATTATAACCTCTATACAGCCGTGCATTTTTTATATGTATGCAGACAGCACTAACAAAATTTCCTGGGTGTCAAACTTTTTCAAACAAAATGGAAAATGGATTAAATTTGTGTTAAAAATGCAACAAACTATGTCAAATTTTGTTAAGGTTATCCACAAATTTAATGATTGTTGCAACATATCTTGATAAACCTTGACATCTGTAAGTAATATGTAGTTTCAAATTCAAGCTCTCAGAATTCATCTTGCTGCTTGGTTGTTTTTTACTGGTAGTTCTTCTAGAACCAGGACCTGGTAATACTCTTGATGTGGCCATACAGCAACAACTGAAAAGCTACTAGCCAATCCATCATTAGCTGTTGTTAAGGGGATTGCCTTATTGAACACCAGAGCATTTTATTTCATGGCTATTTGGGAATATTGCTTATCAAAAAGTCTTCATTGACATTAAAGGACACACATTTAGATCAATATTGTGTAAGTTGGGATGTCTCTCATCTTGCAGCAACATGTTTTCTGGTCACTAGACAAATGTTCATCAGGGCTTACTTTCTGATGATCATCCTGCACTTTCTGTATTGAAATGTTGACAGATTTTTATTGGCTGCAATTCTAAGCTCCTTTTCATCATTGATTAAAATGGGATCCAAAAACAATGCTCATGCAGACACCATAATTATCATAATATTAGTTAATGAAGTCTTAAATAGTCCATCTAATTACCCCACAGGTTACGTAACACTCATTGTGCATTTAATTTAACACAGCTCATTACTTACAAAGCACAAACAAGCCTCTGCCTGTTTGATGTCTGCATCACATAACGGTCGTACCTTACATGAAAGAGCCACTGTGACAGTTCCCTGATGAGAACATAGCTGGCGTGTTGTGAGAGTAGTGAGAACATACATGTAGCTGCATGGCATGTTGTGATTACCTCTCCACGCATTCTGCGCATTACACAGACTAATCACCGTCCTTAAGTACAGTTTGTGCCTCAGCCATTTTTTGTACTTTAAAAAGACTCTCTTTATCATTCTTGGGCCATTTTCAAGCAGGTGCTGTAAATGCAGTTATGTTCATGTTGATTTGATGCGATTGATAGATTGAAAATGGAGTGTTCACAATGGCTGTGAGTTTGCAGTTGAAATGGGGGTAAGCAGGCAGAAAACAGAACCAGTGTTTTCGTTGTGGTTTTTTGTTCACTGTGAAGAAAACTGCAAACATTAAACCACCGTTTGTGAACATAATTGCATTTACACTACATCATCGAGGTATTTCCCTGATTGTCAGTTTTCTCTGTTATAGCTGCATGGGACATGAACTTGACCATGTGTGTCATTCTGAAGATTGACCACTTCACAAAATGATTTCAACATTGAGCTGTTATTCCACCTGAGCACATGCAGTAACTGAGTAACAATGTTTACATAACAACGGAACTTTACAGAACACAGAAGCTTTTTTACAGAATCTGTCATGAAATATTGATGGACTGGAGTGATGCCGATCTTGTTTAGTGTACTTTGGTAGGGGAAATGGCATTGTTAGGAGATCTGACGGGTTCTGAGCAACGTTACAGAGTTTACTGTGATAAGTAATGATGGTGAGTAACATTACAGGGTGTGAGTGTATGGTGAGTAACATGATTAGTGTGTGAGTAAATGGTGAGTAACATGATTAAAGTGTGTGAGTAAATGTGAGTATATGGTGGGTAGCATGATTAGTGTGTGAGTAAATGATGAATGTTACCGAGTGTGAGTAAATGATGAATGTTACCGAGTGTGAGTAAATGAATTGTTTTTTCTGGTTGCAGCTGGCTGGGCCATCAACAGAACGGAAGTGCAGCTGGGGAAGTCTCTCGGCAAGGGGGAATTCGGAGGTAGGCTTCTGTTATTATAACCTAAAACGGTTTCAGAATCTTTTGCTTTTTGTGTGCTGAAAATAGTGTTTTCTACATTTTACAACACACTGTGTGAACTCATAGATGTAGAACAGAATTAGTGAACTAAGGTATACACATTGTTGATTGACAATCCACAGTCCTTTGAGGCTAGCATGCAGTGCATCTAGTGCTGCAGTACTGGGCCTCACCTGATTTTTTTCCTGGTGTTTGTAACCTTAATTAACCCCCGAGGGGCTGGGATCGGCCTCACTCCATGTCTAGTAACAGCAACATATATGGTAACAGGGGGGGGGGGGTGGTAACAGGAGGGACTGTAC
Organism: Branchiostoma lanceolatum; assembly: GCF_035083965.1. NCBI lineage: Eukaryota > Metazoa > Chordata > Leptocardii > Amphioxiformes > Branchiostomatidae > Branchiostoma > Branchiostoma lanceolatum. Next base: position 40,207,515 of record NC_089723.1, on the reverse strand, counting down.
ATCACAGTGTGGAACAGACTGGTCTCTCCTGGTAGAATTTCTTCCCTGTCCCTGAATATCGTTATGTAAGGACTGTTGTTGTTGAGTTCCCATCAGAACCTGTAGCACTGCAAGGGTAGAACAGACTTTTAAATACCTAGAGAGAAATTAGCCTAGTATCTGAACGAAGCGTAACACAGCGCCAAGAGACCACGTCTAGCGATAGACGTTAAACAAGGACGATAACAACAACAAGGGTGCCTTGTCACACAAAGTTCATGATATCATCTGGCACCGGGATATGATGATTGCTGTTTTGCAGATGTTATCCAGGGAGTGTACAGAGGCAGGTTAGTCGCCATCAAGTCTCTGAAGGACACGAGTAAAGCAGCGCAACAGTTCCTGGCAGAAGCTTCTGTCATGACGTGAGTAGTACTGTTAACCTTCTCCCTGCTGCCTGACTCTGTAACCAATAGAGAATGGGATGCCAAACATCTACTTCAGTGTGCTAAAGGTTAACCCTCACAGTCACATGGGGTACAGCCTCAGATATCGTAGTATGAATGTCTCCTGATATATCTATGCACATTGTTGTTCTTCATGTTATTACATGATCCTTCAGAGAGCTTTCAAATGGACAATCAGTCTTTGCACTGTTAATTCATTGAAGCTTGCAACACCAAAATTTTCCCAGGTATAATGAGTCTTAAGTCAATGTGAAAATACTCCAAATGTTTTAAGATTTGCAGCTCTGTATATTATGATTTCTCAATGCAAAGTGAGATGTGAACTATATTTACTATAATATATGAGGACTGAAGAAATGTTATGCTGAAGATACATGTCCAAGTGAGTTTCCCTTTCTCAAGCCCAGCAGCACCTAATGTTGTTATCCCCTCCCCAGGGCCGTATCTCATCCCAACCTCGTGCAGCTGATAGGAGTGTGCTTCGGGGACCCCATATTCATCATCACAGAGTTCATGGCTAAGGTATAACACTGTACAACTGTACTACAGTACACTGAGCTGATGTAGAGAAAAAGATTATAACAATATGAGGAAACTACTTTCAAAAAGTGTTTACCAGGAGAGCAAGTTGGTAAAAGGTTCTAGACAGATGTTAGCAAAAATGTTTGTTGAATTCTGTGTCTAGTAAAATCCTGTGTTTTAGTCAGATTTCTACCACCTCTGTCTGCAAGTGGATAGTTCACAATACGCTTTTAGTTTTGTTGACAAGTGGTCATTATAGGATAATATTACTCAACACCAGTGGTTTTATATCATGACTACTATAATTACAGACCTTGACATGACCTGTCCCCTGTAGGGTTCACTAGTCGACTACTTGCGGTCCAGAGGGAGATCAGTCATCACAACGTCAGACAACCTGCAGTTCTCATGGTACGTTTGAAGCAACCCTTATAACCCAGCCTGCAGTTCTCACACTTACTTATAGCATACAATTATACGGCAGGATTATGGGTCTACACTGTCTTTTTTATATTAAACAGCGAGGTATGATGATGTTGAGCCAGAGATTCCACACTTTCTTTACATTATGTCACATGTCTTGATGCTGATTGTCTGAAGCATTGCATAAACCTTTTACAACTAACTATTTCTATTTTACATGGAGCCTGGGTGTAGAAATATCTTTAATTTGCAGTGTTTTCAAGTCAATGAATGAATATGGCTATCAGTGTTGTTATAGACTGAGGTACAATCTATGAAAAATGCATTTTTGTTTATGAGTATGATGTTGTCCTGAAGATGTGATGTTTTTTACCCCACAGCAACATGTGTGCGGGCATGGCCTACCTGGATAGTATGATGTTGTTCTGACGATGTGATGTTTGTTGCCATGTTTATGAGTATGATGTTGTCCTGAAGATGTGATGTTTGTTAACCCACAGTAACATCTGTGCGGGCATGGCCTACCTGGAGTCCAAGAACCTGGTGCACCGGGACCTGGCCGCCAGAAACGTGCTCTTATCGGAGGAGGGGACCGCAAAGGTGTCAGATTTCGGGCTGGCGAGGGAGATGAATTTTGATAAGTTAGAGGGAGGCAAGGTTCCTGTGAAGTGGACGGCACCGGAGGCACTTAGACATGGGGTAGGTCCTTACGTCTTAGACGTGGGGTAGGTCCTTACGTCTTAGACATGGGCTAGGTCTAGATCAGTATGTCTTAGCACAGGGTGAGTCAGGGGTTCTTGTGTGAAGTTACAGCATGTGTGTTCCTAATACTGAGTATAATGTGTGACAGTTCAGTCTATATACTAGATAATCAAGTGATTGGAATGATTGCTAACTTTCTGTAGGAAAGAGTTGTACAGAAAAGAAAATGCAGTCATCTTTGGGGCCAGTCATATATACAATAGACAGGATGTGATGTAGTTTTGACTGTAATCTTTCCTGTGATAACCCTATTGTCCTTCTGTTTGAGCAGTGCTATGCCCAACGTACATTTTATGTAGACAGGATGTGATGTAAGTAAGTAGACAGGATGTGATGTATGTAGACAGGATGTGATGTATGTAGACAGGATGTGATGTAACATTTGACTGTAATCTTCCTTGTGCAGCATTTCTCTACAAAATCTGATGTCTGGAGTTTTGGCATCCTTCTATGGGAACTCTACTCCTACGGCAGACCTCCCTACCCAAGAGTGGTGAGTCACAGTTTATTGTGTAGTCCCTACCCAAGAGTGGTGAGTCACAGTTTCTTGTGTTGTCCCTACCCAAGAGTGGTGAGTCACAGTTTCTTGTGTAGTCCCTACCCCCAAGTGGTGAGTCACAGTTTCTTGTGTAGTCCCTACCCCCAAGTGATGAGTCACAGTTTCTTGTGTAGTCCCTACCCCCAAGTGGTGAGTCACAGTTTCTTGTGTAGTCCCTACCCCCAAGTGGTGAGTCACAGTTTCTTGTGTAGTCCCATAGCGGATGTAGTAGCACATGTTGATGGGTGTTTGTTGTTCCAGCCCATAGCGGATGTAGTAGCACATGTTGATGACTAAATGTTGTGTTCCAGCCCATAGCGGATGTAGTAGCACATGTTGATGGGTGTTTGTTGTTCCAGCCCATAGCGGATGTAGTAGCGCATGTTGATGGGTGTTTGTTGTTCCAGCCCATAGCGGATGTAGTAGCACATGTTGATGACTAAATGTTGTGTTCCAGCCTAAAGCGGATGTAGTAGCACATGTTGATGGGTGTTTGTTGTTCCAGCCCATAGCGGATGTAGTAGCACATGTTGATGGGTGTTTGTTGTTCCAGCCCATAGCGGATGTAGTAGCACATGTTGATGACTAAATGTTGTGTTCCAGCCCATAGCGGATGTAGTAGCACATGTTGATGGGTGTTTGTTGTTCCAGCCCATAGCGGATGTAGTAGCACATGTTGTTTATTGTTCCAGCCCATAGCGGATGTAGTAGCGCATGTTGAGCTGAATGTTTGTTCCCCCCAGCCCATAGCGGATGTAGTAGCACATGTTGATGGCTAAGTGTTTTGTGTTCCAGCCCATAGCGGATGTAGTAGCACATGTTGTTTGTGTTCCAGCCCATAGCGGATGTAGTAGCACATGTTGTTTATTGTTCCAGCCCATAGCGGATGTAGTAGCGCATGTTGTTTATTGTTCCAGCCCATAGCGGATGTAGTAGCACATGTGGAGAAGGGCTACAGAATGGAGCCGCCCGAAGGCTGCCCCGAGGACATCTACAGCATCATGAAGGAGTGTTGGCAGCTCGTCCCAGACAAAAGGCCTGCCTTTAAGAAGCTTCTACAACAATTGGAAAACTTCCGGAGTGTGTTGGTCTGACTCCTGGCCTCTGACCTCTAACCTTTTTTACCTTCCATATAACATTATATAAGTTACCTTCTTTTAACTCGTCGTAATATTCTCCTAACTCCATTTCATATCGACCAATCAGATTGAGTCCTCATATTGACAATTTCAAAGTTTGTTATTTTCCTTGGATGTACATGTATTCGAAGGTCAGGTGAAGGTTAAAGTACTGTGTATATGATATCCGTAGCCATTGTAGTGTTCTATTTCTAACAGAAATGCATGTTATGCTTTGTTATCATTTTTATATATTATGTGTCTTTTTGAAATGTATGTCAGCTATGATAATTCTACTGGTGTATGTGGCATACAGAGGTAATTATTTAACCCTATTGTTATTTGTAGCCAACATTTATGCAAAAATTGCCATACTAAAAGGTAAACCGCATAGAGACATGTTGTTTTTAGAAGGGTAGAAGCCAGATCACTGAAGTAGCTTCCATAATTCTGTATATATTTCCTGCCTTTGTGTTCTGGTAATGAATTCGATATGACCCAATATGAAAGGAAAAGCAGCTACTGTAGGCAAGGCCAGCATTTCTCTGATCACCACTGGAGCTTAACAATCTCCTGCTAGCTCGATCACCATATATACCTGTGAGTGGCAAAGTTTACCCGCCCTTAGTGATGTAAACAGGAAGAAATGTGAGAGGTTTTAAAGTTTGATTTCTGCTGGAAGCTAGTTCAAGCTGTTGCTGCCATTTGTAAGATATTTATGATAGTGTACAGCATGTATGCAAGAGACTTCGTGAAATGTGCAGCTTTTAAACATGCGTCCGTAAAGAAATCGGTGCGGCCGACATGTGAGGGAGTTCAGTTACGTATTGATACTCACCAATCATGGCTGTGCATGAAAATTAGAAGTTCAACCAACAAGGCAGTAAATGTTTGTATGACTACATTTTGGCTTGAAACTTGTGTGTCTACATTTTGGCTTTACATGTGTACATTTTGGCTGAGGTAGGCAGCCAAGTGCACTATGAAGCCTTCTACTGTTTGGCTGCAAGTTTCCTGCACTGGGATAGCCTCACTCATATGTGGGGAAAACTGCCATTTTCTACTGTGCAGTTTCAGTTTTGCTGTGTCTTCTACTGCAACATAGCAAGCATACTCACCAAATTGCACTTGCTAGGAAAATCATATTGAATTGTAAAAGGAATCAGAAAAAAAGAGCCTGTTTTGTTCAAGATATTACTTGAGAATGGTATTGCTTGAACCAAATTTTACATGACATGGTCCTAGTTAGTGTACATCCCTGCAGCCAACTGCATGCCTTGTCTAAGCTGAACCACTGCAGCAACGTCTCCCATACATTCCAGTGTTGCCTGAATGCCATGTAGAGTTGTACTCATGCAATCGCTTCAACAGGTGATGAAGCAGGACTTCAGACAGTGTTGCCGCTTCCCTCGGCCAGTACCAAACCTACCAAACCTTTACCTCCAGTATTCCTGCTTCCACCTGCTCACTGCACCGGAAGTCAGATACTCGGCTGTAACAGTTCTTTATGTACTGAACAGATAATCACACTGTTGGCAATGTTTCGACCTTACAAATTACTTGCTTTTCTGCTGCAAATGAGGTCCATAAGCAGAAATCAAAATCTCCAGGAACTTTCTCATTAGAACCTGTGCAAAAATGTTCATCATGCCTCTTCACACGGCTGCAACACATGCTTTTGGGTCACTGTTCTCAGAACTGGTGGTGATTTTTGCACATTTTTGCACATTTCTTGCACTGTTTGTGTTTAAAGGACTTCTATAAGCTCTACAGAGGCTGGTCATTGCTGCAGTGTTGCATACTTACCTGTATCATAACCACAAAACTATTGTAACGAGTACCTGCTGTAGTGTACAATCATGTCACTACAATAATGTGAATTAAGGGTTTGAGGAGACCATTGAGTAAGAATGGTTTGCTAGGGCAGAGTGAAATATGTGTCTGTTACGATCCCGAGAACCATCATGTGCCTTTCCTACCGCAGCCGGAATGGCTGATCCACCCCGCAGTATTTTGTAATGTGACCTTTTTTAATAGTAGTGACTTTATGTTATAGCCTCAGCCAGTGCTATGCGAATAATGGTACAATTATGTCAGCACGGCTGTCCGGTATTTATCACAATCATGGGAGATTATCTGGTACTAAGTTCCTTCTGTAGAGGCAGGGTAAATGTGAGTAGATTTGACTACAGAGAAAGCTATGAGATGAACAACTATCCTTGTAATAAACATTTATTTGTAACAAAAACTCTGTGTGTTATATGTCACTGCTGATGAATATAAAAGATTAGGGAGTGTTGCATCCCTTAGATTGTGTTTAGCACCAGGGAAAGGTTTGTGAGTGTGTGTGTGTGTGTGGATGGTGTTCAGCACCAGGGGCAGGTTTATGTGGGTGCAGATGGTGTTCAGCACCAGGGCAGGTATGTGTGCGTGCGGATGGTGTTCAGGGACAGGTTTGTATGCGTGCGAATTGTGTTCAGCACCCGGGAAAGGTTTTATGTGTGTGGATGGTGTTCAGCACCAGGGCCAGGTTTGTGTGTGTGTGGATAGTGTTCAGCACCCGGGACAGGTTTTATGTGTGTGAATGGTGTTCAGCACCAAGGACAGGTTTGTGTGTGTGTGGATGGTGTTCAGCACCAGGGACAGGTTTGTATGTGTGTGGATGGTGTTCAGCACCAGGGACAGGTTTGTGTGTGTGTGGATGGTGTTCAGCACCAGGGACAGGTTTGTATGTGTGTGGATGGTGTTCAGCACCAGGGACAGGTTTGTATGTGTGTGGATGGTGTTCAGTACCAGGGACAGGTTTGCATGCGTGCGGATTGTGTTCAGTACCAGGGACAGGTTTGCATGTGTGTGGATGGTGTTCAGCACCAGGGACAGGTTTTTATGTGTGTGGATGGTGTCCAATACTAGGGACAGGTTTGTATGTGTGTGGATGGTGTTCAGCACCAGAGACAGTTTTGTATGTGTGTGGATGGTGTTCAGCACCAGGGACAGGTTTGTGTGTGTGTGTGGATGGTGTTCAGCACCAGGGACAGGTTTGTGTGTGTGTGTATGTTGTTCAGCACCAGGGACAGGTTTGTGTGTGTGTGTGTGTATGTTGTTCAGCACCAGGGACAGGTTTGTATGTGTGTGGATGGTGTTCAGCACCAGGGACAGGTTTTTGTGTTTGTGGATGGTGTTCAGCACCAAGGACAGGTTTGTGTGTGTGTGGATGGTGTTCAGCACCAGGGACAGGTTTGTATGTGTGTGGATGGTGTTCAGCACCAGGGACAGGTTTGCATCGGTGTATGGTGTTCAGCACCAGGGACAGGTCTGTGTGTGTGTGGATGGTGTTCAGTATCAGGGACAGGTTTGTGTGTGTGTGGATGGTGTTCAGCACCAGGGACAGGTTTGTGTGTAAGTGGATGGTGTTCAGCACCAGGGACAGGTTTTTATGTGTGTGTATGGTGTTCAGCACCAGGGACAGGTCTGTGTGTGTGTGGATGGTGTTCAGTACCAGGGACAGGTTTGTATGTGCGTGGATGGTGTTCAGCACCAGGGACATGTTTGAATGTGTGTGTATGGTGTTCAGCACCAGGGACAGGTTTGTGTGTGTGTGGATGGTGTTCAGCACCAGGGACAGGTTTGTATGTGTGTGTATGGTGTTCAGCACCAGGGACAGGTCTGTGTGTGTGGATGGTGTTCAGTACCAGGGACAGGTTTGTATGTGCGTGGATGGTGTTCAGCACCAGGGACATGTTTGTATGTGTGTGGATAGTCTTCAGCACCAAGGACAGGTTTGTGTGTGTGTGTGGATGGTGTTCAGTATCAGGGATAGGTTTGTGTGTGGATGGTGTTCAGGGACAGGCTTGTGTGTTTGTGTATGGTGTCCAGTACCAGGTTTGTATGTGTGTGGATGGTGTTCAGTACCAGGTTTGTGTTTGTGTGGGTTGTGTTAAGCACCAGGTCATATTTGTGTGTGTGTCTGGATGGTGTTCAGCACCAAGGACAGGTCATATTTGTGTGGACTGGTTTTTGATATATTTACAAATACAACAGATATTTCTTCTATATTGACTATCGTACCATGTACTGTGTTTGGCGGGGGCATCACAATGATATATGTTTGTGCAAATTTTGGTGTTTTTTGCAAGCCATATCTGCTGCAAAATGGGCCACTTACTGGACTCATATATAGTATTCTTACATTCGGAATTCTGGACAAGTCGGAAATCATGAACCATAAACCACACAAGCAAAGTTACTGGAAACTGTGATAGAATTTATTTCATTTCTTGCATAAGAAAGGCATTCTCTCATCACATGTATTGCATATGCAAAGGTCAGACAGTACAAGTACAAACACACAGCCGTCATAAAACTCCCTTCTCATAAATGTTTTGATAACCCAGGAGGGCTGCAAGGGCAGTCTTCATAATTCCACATGTAGCTATAGAAACCTGCTTAACCTAAAACTCTACTCCAAACTGGTGCTTAATGACATTCGGTTAAAATTCTGTCCCGCATTTCAAAACAACGTTCGTCAAGAGCAACTTTCCATGGATTTGACTCTCGATAAGTCCTCACAGCGATAAAAATGTCGGTCTCAACTTTCCGTGTAGAGCTGTCCAGAAAGCACCTCCCGACGGGTTAAGGCTGTTCTTCTGGCAACACCACACTTTGCAATGATCATCGAGTTCATGGAAATCTCTACAACTAGATATCAAACATTCCTATTGGTTGAAACAGACCGGCAGCCCACCTGAAAATGTAAAACTCGCCCCCTAAAACTTCAACACACACCGTTCTGCGGAACCAGCAGTAGTTTTGCGTGGCTGTTTCCACAGGCATGGAGGTCCGGCAGGTAACGATACAAACGGCTCCTCGGCGCAGTCTTCATGCAGCGCAAATGTACAGATTTGTCGTCCAGACAGTTTATTTACAGGGACAAAAGATGGCAGGGAAACTTCCATCTGGTCTCACGGGAGGTATTTACAGTCGCAAGGAGCCGGAGAAACTTTTCAGTCTTTGGAAGAAATTCGTAGAGATGCGGCGATGTTATTCACAGGGTGGAGGAACAAAAATAAACAAATCTTCACATCTGCTTCAGCTGCATGAAAACTAGAAAATAACAGGAGCAGCCAGCCGCTAACTCTGTCTGTAATAAAACAACTCTATACACTACATATGAATAAGTTACAATAAACAGTTCTATATTGCACACTACAGTTTTACCTATCTGGCATGTTTTAATACATACTAATGCATTGCAGATAAAATAACACATTTCTATTCAACCATAAAGAAATAAGGTGTAAAATAATACTCTTTAATTCTAATAAGCATTTGGAAGAGGTAGAAGCTATTTGGGAATCATACAGACCTTATATCATTAGTAACACAGAATCAAATCAAATGTTACATTGTACAAATGCAATAAATCTATAACCTGGAAATACAAAATCTTAAAAACAAGCTTATGCTTTAAACTGTGATATGCTCAGAGAGAGTCTGATGGCTTTTGGAGGAGAGAGAAATTCTTAAACCTTCTCTACAGCCTTCTCATCTTCCAACACACAAATACCCAGCTTTAATGGGACAAAGTAATAAATAAGATCTACAGGTAAGACAAACAGTAACAACAAGCCCGCCCTTCTATTCTGGGTGATAATATAATATTGCAGTCTACAGTCTGCGGTTACGTGATACTTGCATGGTAGGCGCGGCATATTGCTTTTTTATAGTAATGCTGTAAAATCCTGTCTGGTCAAAATAATCAATTTGAGACTGTTTACAAATCTGAGAAGTGCCCTGTACACAAACTTCATCTATTGTCTGTCATACAGCTGAGTACAACAGTCCTATCCGCCCTGTACCGCTGCACTTATATAAGAGATTCTTCTGCATTAGAGGCAAACACACCGACACACGCGCTGCAGCAGCATTGCTATGGGTGAAGATTTGTCTGGAAGGCAGTTTGACTACAAACACGCTCATGCTAGTGAGTCATGCAAATTAAGAGGCAGTAGTGTAATAGAACTAAAATTCCTCTAAAAGATTACACTGCTTTGGGCTTTATCAACCTTCATATGGTCAATATACTATACTTCAAGCTAACATGTGTGCAGCTTCGCGGAACCAAATTGAATGTTGTGTGTGTGTATACACTGTGTAGCAAGGCTGTGGTAACCACGGTAACCATGCAGCAGGGCATGGTAACCAAGGTAACTGCTGTTACTGTGGTAACTGCTGTAACCGTGGTAACCGTACCGAGTGCATGGCAACCACGGTAACCGTACAGCAGTTCATGGTGACCGTCTGCATTGGAAACCATGGTAACTGTGCAGATAACCATGCAGGTAACCCTGGTAACCGTGCAGGTAACCGTGGTGACAGTGCAGGTAACCGTGGTGACAGTGCAGGTAACCGTGCAGCAGTGCAAGTTGGCAGAGAAGCTCTAAACGGACGTTCCAGACTCATCAGCTGGTCTTCTTTTTCTTGGGGGAGAGCTGTTGGGTTTCTTCAGACTTCAGCTCCTTATACTCAATCTGGGGGCAGAAATCAGACACAAACATCACTTTTGTTGGCATCAAGAAAGCCGGCATTGTTGGCATCCCTCCAACTCTGCAACTGTTTCAAATGTGGTGGCTATCAAACTGAAAGGAGGATTTACTACATGGAAACAACGTCAACGCATCAAAAGCAAATTCAATCATAAACTAGATCAGGGAAAATTGGGCCCTTAATGCCTGTGATATCTGGTTACTAACATTTTGTATCATGTCTAAAGTTTGTTGCGTCTGAATTTCTGTTATCATTGTCATAGTTGTTGATGTTATCATTTCATTGCATCATTGTTCTTAATCTCATATCATTTTTCGGTAGACGGTTGACTGATTTTGTTAATCATTTTACTGGAAAGATCAATATTATTTTTTTTTTTAATAACTGACCAGTTCTTCGTCTGACGGCACCCTGGACAGGAAGTCTAGGAGTTCGTTGTTGGGAATGGCGTTAGGGTTCCGCAGCTTCTTTGTAAACTTGTTGATACCTGTAGGAAGCACAAGGTAAGGGTTAGAGGGCAAAGGGTATGGGTCAAAGGGCACAATGTAAGGGTCAGAGGGCACAATATTAGGGTCAGAGTGCACAAGTTAAGGGTCAGAAGGCACGAGGTAAGGGTCAGAGGGCACAAGGTAAGGGTCAGAGGGCACAATATTAGGGTCAGATGGCACAAGTTAAGGGTCGGAAGGCACAAGGTAAGGGTCAGAGGGCACAAGGTAAGGGTCAGGGGGCACAAGGTAAGGGTCAGAGGGCACAAGGTTAGGGTTAGCAGCAATCAACGTGGTCTTCAGTAATCATGTTAGCGACATTAGGGCAGGAATACTTATTGGGCATAATGTTAAAATTTGGGGAAAAATCAAAACATCTGAAACCTTATCTTTTCACCCAAACTGCAGAGCAGATCTGTAAGGTTGGTGATGATTGGGTTAAAAAACGGGAGATGCTCAGGTATGCCTACAGCCAAATGACAAAAATTGTCACAAGAAAAACTCAATGAAGGGAAGTGACTCTGGAGACAGGGCACTACAACTCTATCATTGGTCCCAGCCCATCAGGCTCAGTGGAAGTCCAACCATAAATACTTGACATATGATGCTGAGACTAAGCTTGATCCAGTAAGCTGGATGTTTGACGTACCCCAAACCAGCACCAGGTATCTGATACGTACCCCAAACCAGGACCAGGTACCTGATACGTACCCCAAACCAGGACCAGGTATCTGATACGTACCCCAAACCAGGACCAGGTATCTGATACGTACCCCAAACCAGGACCAGGTATCTGATACGTACCCCAAACCAGGACCAGGTATCTGATACGTACCCCAAACCAGGACCAGGTACCTGATACGTACCCCAAACCAGGACCAGGTATCTGATACGTACCCCAAACCAGGACCAGATATCTGATACGTACCCCAAACCAGGACCAGGTATCTGATACGTACCCCAAACCAGGACCAGATATCTGATACGTACCCCAAACCAGGACCAGGTATCTGATACGTACCCCAAACCAGGACCAGGTATCTGATACGTACCCCAAACCAGGACCAGGTATCTGAGGGGGATGAAGTAGAGCACGACGGTGGCGATGGCCAGCGTGATGACAGCCAGCCACGACAGGAACGGAACCGTCCAGTTAAAAGCACTGCAGACACGGAAACAAGAAACTTCCTTTTACTTCAAGTACCTTTTGGAAGACATCCTGTGACAAAAAACATTCCACTTGCTATTAAGTACATTTGGAGGACTTGACACCACAAAAAACTGTATGCCTTCAATAAAAAGGACATGATCGTGTGTAAGTAAGGACAAGGACAAGTAAATGGTATTTCTTACTTTTTGACACTCTCGCCCAAACTGGCCACCTCATCCAGCCCGTTCTGCACAGTCTGACACACGTCCTGGATGGCCTGCAGCTTCTCCTTAAAACTCTTACTCTTCTCCTGCAGACAACAGGTGAGACAACAGGTGAGACAACAGGTGAGAACACAGGTGAGAACACAGGTGAGACAACAGGTGAGACAACGGGTGAGACAACAGGTGAGACAACGGGTGAGACAACAGGTGAGGCAACAGTTCAGACAACAGTTCAGACAACAGGTGAGACAACAGGTGAGACAACAGGTGAGAACACAGGTGAGAACACAGGTGAGACAACAGGTGAGACAACGGGTGAGGCAACAGGTGAGACAACGGGTGAGACAACAGGTGAGACAACAGGTGAGACAACAGGTGAGGCAACAGTTCAGACAACAGTTCAGACAACAGGTGAGACAACAGGTGAGACAACAGGTGAGGCAACAGGTGAGACAACAGGTGAGACAACAGGTGAAACAACAGGTGAGGCAACAGGTGAGGCAACAGGTGAGACAACAGGTGAACACACAGCCCGTTCTGCACAGTCTGACAGACGGATGGCTTGTAGCTTCTCCTTTAAACTCTTACTCTTCTCCTGCAGACAAAAATTCTAATATTCAAGCAGAAGACAGGATAAAGCATTAAATCACAATTCTGAACCGGAATCCCTGCAGGCTTATGTTAAGATTGTGAAGCTGATGTCCTGCGTCAAATGGTGGTTATACCAGCTATATAGATACACAAGATATAACTTTTTTTTTTTAAAGATCTCTCTCAACGCAAGGCCGTAGGGGGCCATTTCTTTAAGCATTGGACTAATTGATGTGATTGGTTTAAACTGAATGTGGCTAAGGTGAGAGATAGCGGTGTATGACATTGTTATCAACTACAAGTCAGACATACTCGTCTCACCTTTCCCCTCTCCTCATCATCCTCATCTTCGTCCTGCTCCTCCTCCTCAGCCTCCTGCAGAACGGAACAAACAAAGCTTTAAACTGGACTCAAGCAATCAGGCAGATTATACATCTTACAATATGCATATAATGTGTTTCACATATTATAATATGCATATAATGTGCTTCACATCTTACAATATGCATATAATGTGTTTCACATATTACCACATTATCTATATTTTGTAAACTACTAATAAATGACCTCCAGACCTCCAGATTTCTCACCTGGTACCCAAACCTACTAGCTGCCGCTATAGGTTTGGATACCAGTTTTGGAGGTCAAATGTGGAGGTTTAGTAAGTCCTTTATATACTGTAAACTCACTGACTCAAAAACGCATCGTTTCACCCCGAAACTCTCACCCAATTTATTCTTTTAACTGAATGGTTATAATTACATTCACCATGTAATGGGTTTCACCCAGACATTGAGTGTCAACCTTACAGCCTTGTTTAGTGGCACAAAAGCAGAAATCAGCTCACACACCTCGTCGGTCCTTACCTCCTGCTGGTCGGTCCTCCCCTCCATCACCGACCGAACGATGTAGTACTTAAAGAAGATGCTGAGCAGAACCAGCGGCAACATGTACAGCTCGAAGTTCCACACCATCAGCACGTACATCTGCAACAGAACACACCATCAGCATGTACATCTACAACATGACACACCATCAGCACAAACACCACCTGCAGAACAGAACATACCATCAGCACATACATATGCAACAACACCATCAGCACAAATATCTGCACAAAAACACCATCCGCATGCACATCTGTTCAAAATAAACACCATCAGCATGTACATATGCAACAATTCACACCATCAACAATAACAAAACACACCATCAGCACATACATCTGCAACATAACACACTATCAGTGTTGTGAGGATCAGACTTACTATAAAGGCGGTGATGCTGCGTGTTTTTGACTCCCACTCGAAGCAGCTCTTGACGAACCTGCCGGTGTTGACGACGGCCATGACCAGCCGGCTCACTCTCTGCAGGTTCCTGACCAGGACCTGCGCAGGGCAGAAACAGTCGGATAATCAACATCTCATTAAGACATAGTCAGTGTATCAAAACTCACCAGGACCTGCGCAGGGCAGAAACAGTCGGGTAATCAACATAGTCAGTGTATTAAAACTGACCAGGATCTAGGCAGGGCAAACAGTACGACTGGCAATGTTTCAAAGTATTCAAATGTACTTCTTGTGAACCCCTTCAGGTTAAGTCTCCCAATACTCAAAGCCCGAGACCAGACACGACAAAGATCTTCGGAGCAAATAAACTTTAATCTGCTCTCTATAACTCTTTGGACTTGAGTGGGTTCATTGGACTCCTCCACTTTAAAATAGGGGCATTGAGTAGGAGTGGTCACAGTAGGTCCACAGTGGGTTCCTAACAATCAATGTTCACCATGAAGCGTAAACGATAACAGCATCACTTGAAGTATTCCCATTCAGGCTAAATAACATCTGAGTTACTCAAACAAAGCCGGGCGACGTCAGACTCACCTGTCTCTTGAACTTCTGCTCCATCTGTAGATATTTCACCTCCTTAGGGTTGAACGTCCTCCAGCTGGCCTTGATCTGTAGGGGTTAAAGGTTAGAGGTTACCACACAGCTGATGCTGTACTAGACAAAGTCATGTAATCCTTCACACTGGAGGAGGACTCACTGATGGTCTTTACTGGCAGCTCTACTTGAGATGGAGCTCTACTTTGTGTCACAATGAAAGTCAATATGCCACATGCAGCTTACAGGCATTATAATGTGTGTTAATCATCAACTCCAAAATAGAAAGAGACCATGCAGTTTGAGTGAAAGTTCCTTACAGAGTTGTAGATGACGGTTTGAGTGAAAGTTCTATAAGTGAAAGTTCCTTACGGAGTTGTAGATGAGAGAAAAGAGAAAGTTCTATATTATTAAGTGAAAGTTCCTTACGGAGTTGTAGATGAGAGAAAAGTGAAAGTTTCCTTACGGAGTTGTAGATGAGAGAAAAGTGAAAGTTCCTTACGGAGTTGTAGATGAGAGAAAAGTGAAAGTTCCTTACGGAGTTGTAGATGACTTCCATCTCCAGTACGATGGAGCCCTTCGTTCTTCTCCTCAGCTTCTTGTCCTTCAGGAAAAACGCTTTCCTCTCCCCGTTCTTAATCTGGAAGGGCAGGAAAATATCATACTACCAGCAATATAGCTTTATATCAAATTTACATGATAATACTCGTTCCTATTAAACACAAAATTTACTCGAGCTTTTAAAATGGTTACTAGTACTCAGATGTTTATGACAGCATCTGCTGTCTTTCGTCAGTGCGTGGGGAAATCTGTTCCTACTAAACACAGAGTAAAGAATAGTGCTTACTCTGAGTAGCGGGATGGCCACCTTGCCCAGAAACTCTGCTGACTTGTTCCTGTCCTCATCGTAACAACTGACCTCCAGGATGGAGTGGATGTCTTTAACTTGGCTACACAAAAACATCAAAACAAACAAATATATAAACAAAAACAAGCTCAACTAAGGCAGGGGAAGGGCCTCTTGATAGCAGACTGTGTGTGAAGCAACAATGGTTTATCCAGGTGTATAAATGCTTTTCAATACCATTGCTTAGCAGTTGTCCTGTGAGTGTTGACACTACAATGTGCAATATTCCAGGCTATCAGTTTGTGAAATTACCAAGTTAACCAAGTTCGAGGTAGCGTTAAGCGATTAAAGTTTCCTTCAACTTAGACAAAAAACACTTTCATACTTTCATACCAAAACATACTTTCATATTATGGTATTGATAAGTGCATCAATGCCCCTCTAGATCAAGTCTTACTGCCTTAAGTTTGGAATCTCCCCCGATACTTACAATGTGAAGACCTTCCCCCACTCGGGGTTGAGAGTCTTGTAGATGGTTTGAGTCTGTAGCCGGGCGTTCGTCAGCTCCAGCACACAGAACGGGTCGCTCTTCCCCCCGAAGTCCGCCGCCAGCAAACCTGTCGCCTTTATCACTGGGAGGTGAAATAGAGTCACGTGAAGGTTTATCTGTGTTGGTAGGAGTCATTCTGAATCAAAGCTGAACTGTAAATCCTTGCCAAGGACTGGAGATGATCAGTTGAAAATTTGGATGAGTTCAATTTTCTGTGTTGGCAATTTCAGTTCAACTTTGATTTAGAATGAATGACAAAGTGGCATTTTCATAATAATTATGGCAAATATTCCACTATGGTGGGTAAAAGCTATATTGTTAGAAGTCAGTTCGTGATTGCTTAGAATTTCAGTGCTGGGCATTTTCATAAGTTTTCTCAAATATTGCTTAAAACTGGTTGGCAAACAAACTACTACTACCGGTAAGTAGGAGAAACCTAGTTATGCACAATTACCCAACGTGAAACTGCAGGAAAGAGTGAAGGAATCAGTAAAGAACATCACATACTCACCTTTGACCTGCAGCAATCCTACGTCATTCAAGTTCCTTAAGGACCTGAGTAAAGACTGTGAACACGAGGGGGTTAGTGTAAAACAGCACAGTCACGAGGGGGGTTAGTGTAAAACAGCACAGTCACGAGGGGGGTTAGTGTAAAACAGCACAGTCACGAGGGGGGTTAGTGTTAAACAGCACAGTCACGAGGGGGGTTAGTGTTAAACAGCACAGTCACGAGGGGGGTTAGTGTTAAACAGCACAGTAACAGGTACAGGGGGGTTAGTGTAAAACAGCACAGTCACGAGGGGGGTTAGTGTAAAACAGCATTGTAACAGGTACAGTATATATATGTATGTCGACTAATGGTCAAACATGGAGTAAATGATGTTCTGATTGCAGAAACAACGAAGGTTTCAACAGTCAACACCAATCATCATTCAAGAATACATGTAATCACACGAACAACTGAAGTAATGATCTCTGGAGACAGTCAGACATGTCTTTTCAGCTATAGTTAACTTTAGTGGAATTGGAGGAATGTGACTTTAATAATCTATAATGCTGTAAGAGACATGATCGTACATTTATATAATCATATTATGGTTCTCTCAATATCAGAAGAAAGTAAAGTACTGCATATTATTGATTATGAGAAGCATTTCCAGTTTTTGCAATGATTATCCTATCTTGTAATTCTCATATAGTGTCATTCCCACCCGCAGGTGTACACTATTACTCACAAATCTTCTCTGTACTTCCAGCCTCTCTCTGGGGTCAGGCATGTAGTTGGCCAGGTCTGTGATCGTCTCGTTGCCTGCACTACCTACACAAACAGACAGGGGGAGCTGTCACTCAGGACTTGGAAGTCTTTTTGTACAGTTGAATGAAAAATAAAAGCAGGATCTAAGGTTCTATGTTGGCAAAAAAATAAAATATAAAGTAAATTAAATAAAAGTTAAGTAAAAACAGATTGCACTAATGATACTTGATTGTCCGTGCAAATGTGCAAAATTAGGCTTAAAAGCATTTATTGCATTTTGGCTCAAGACCAACGATGCGGCACTTTGTGATCGCACAATCAGAACCCCACATGTACGAGGGGTGACCAATAGATTCTCTGCCTCACCAAGAAAAAGGTGCACAACTTGAATTTCAGGGTATGGTTATATAGTATGCAGTTTTTTTCTCGATATCAACCAAATTCATATCATGATTGTGGTCATTACTTTCAAGTCAAAGGCCTTTAGAAAATCAGTCAGTAAGTGGGAATAAAAATAAGCCAATGTTGGACGAGGATTCCTTTCGTATTTAAGCTATAAGGAACTGACTTTCAGCAGAGCAAGTTGGCCCGCACACCTCAGGTTGCAGCCAAATTGTTACTGATTTGCAAAAGGGCGTCGCCTGCAAAGTAGGGGTCATGGTGACTTGAATGTCGGTAGAGGACCATAATAGGCTTTATACTTTATGATGAAAGACTGATGCAGCTGCAGGACGTTTCTGTGATGATGATGATGATGATGATGATATGCTAATATTTGAGTTGTGCCCCTTAATGTCTTGGTGAGGCCCAGAGCGTACTGCTCCCCCCGGTACCCTGTGTGGTTACCTATCTGTGGTTTGAGGAAGCCGTCTGCCCCCCAGCAGGGCGGGGAGTGTGCATGGCTGGCATGCCCTACAACAGCACAACCCAACACGCCACCAACATGCACCAGCCACAGAACAGAACAGAACAAAAACCACATGTTATGAGAACAGAACAAAACGTTATGTGAAACAGGGAGGGATAATCTAGCGGTGAAGCTGGGACTCGGAGCTGACCAAGATGGAATCAACACGTGGTTAAAAAATGTAAACAAATTTGGCTAAAAGTCTATTTTCTTCATGTTTTCATTTCCTATAACATTTGAGAAGATCATTGTATGTATGACTGAATAAAGTTTAAGGGAGATTTGTAGCGTATATCTACTAATCTTCAATGGAAAATAGTCAGTCAAAGAGGTTTAAAAAAGCTCTTCATTGTTCACTGTACATTTATTTACATTGAATTTTGCATAATTTCAGTCCAGTATAAGTTAAGTGGCTTTCTCACAGACATGAGACTTGTCCAGGTCACCTTGATCAGCTCAGAGCCAAACAATTAGTCTTAAAATATGAAAAGAAATTAAATTAATGCTTGTGTGAAGTGCCCATTCTACTACATGTATAATATAAACAAAAATATCAAATCTTTATTTTTGTAAACATGCAAATATACGATTAAAAGATAAACAGACACAAAATATTATGAGAACTGTGTGATGACAAGATTAATGTTATGCAAGTGACAGTCCCAACCCCTATCGCTGGTAGAGAAGTTATTATAATTAATAATAAGTCTTGGAAGGTTTTTCATTAGGAATGAGAAAACTGTAATAATTATGACTGACAAGAAATGTAGAAAATGGTCTTCAAATGGCAAAACGCTAAATGGTATACAGCAGTCTTAATTTTAACTTGGAACATTGGGAATAAATCAGGAGACCAAAATCAAACTATGGGTCCCAAAGGTTGCCCTACAAAGAACTTTGTGCATGTCTTCAAGGCTGTACATGTGTGCCTTTACAGGCAATCCTAACTATAGATAATCTGTGGGGAGTATGACACTGTTTGGAACACTTGCACCACTTGTGCTGGTTATTGGGGTTATGCGAATAGGAGTCAGTGGTATGAGTATAAAAAATTGATTTCAAAAATCTAATTGGGGTTAGGGGTTACTGGGTCATCGTGTGCAGTGAAGAATATTTATGATGACATATCAAATTTGGCCCGCAGCACTGTCGGCTCATAGGTGCCGTATTTATGGTTGCCATGCAACATGCATGTCCACCGTGGTATTACTGACTACAGCTATGGTTAACCCCAGGCACCTTTAACCCCAGGCACCTTTAACCTTTAACCTCCTGCTGTACCAGGGCCAATCACACGCCTGGCTGCAAAGGGCGCTTCTAAGCAGATAAAACTAGGGTCAAAATGGCAATAGAAAAAAACAACTTTCGAAAAGAAAACAGGATGGGGAGTGTCAAGAGTATATTGCTGTTGGGCTGTAACACTGACAAGACTTAATGGACCGTGGTCTAACAAGGGGGGCTTTGTGTGAGCTGGCCATGTTATAGGTAGACTACACCTGAGTTACCTGACTAAAGTATAAAGCACCTGGGTTACCTGTAGAACACCTGAGTTACCTGTAGAACACCTGAGTTACCTGTAGAACACCTGAGTCACCTGTAGAACACCTGAGTTACCTGTAATGGTGAGTAGGAAAGACACGGAGCCCGCCCCGTCCTCCAGCTCCTTCTCGATGTGGTGCGTCTCTTCCCGCTTCAGCTCGGACAGGTCCACCTGGCACCTGTACACACAACATTACACAATCATCACACACAGCACACTACATGTACCCTAACTCTAACCCTAACCCTCTCGCTTCAGCTCGGACAGGTCCACCTGGCACCTGTACACACAACATTACACAATCATCACACACAGCACACTACATGTACCCTAACTCTAACCCTAACCCTCTCGCTTCAGCTCGGACAGGTCCACTTGTGCTCTACACAAACACAGCATATTATACATCATACATCATACACAACATACACAACATACACAGTACTGTCCAAGGCATGTAACTCTTGTAATTATACACAGTAAAATCATTGGACCAGTCTTAGTCATAGCAGTCAGTGAGGCCTTCTTGCTGGCCTTCGGTGAGGAAAATTAACTCACAAGAACTTTTTAACTACTTTTGAACCAATTAGTGGCATGGGCGTGCGTGGGTTTGGTAAACTTTTGAACCAAAGTAGCGTGGGCGTGCATGGGTGTGTGTGGGTGTGCTTGGGTGTGCTTGGGTGTGCGTGGGCTGGTAGGAGCAGTTTTTACTGTCCGAGTGCACAAAGATCACAGCAGAGGGACCCGTGTTCACCCTGACCTCCGGCCCCAGCCTTACTTATAAGAAAGCTCTGAGAGCTTTATTTAGTATCAAAACAACTCTGGGAGACAGTAACCCGTCAATATCTGTCTATTGTAAACTATTTGATGCATGCGTAGTCCCAATACTAACTTATGGTGCGGAGGCGTGGGGCAAAAGTGGACTCAACGACAAGTCCCCAATCGAGCAAGTACATCTTAAGTTTTGTAAATCAATCCTGGGTGTTAGAAAGAATGCTAGCAACCTCGCCGCAAGAGCAGAACTGGGTAGGTTCCCGTTATGGATTGCAATTTACACTAGATTATATTCATATTACAAAAAATTGGTTAAAGAGGTGCCGACAAGTAGCCTTCAGTTTGAAGCATATTTAGTACAGCAAGAATTGCATCGAAGTAAAGTACCATGCTGGTTATCCGATGTTAGTAAAATTCTTGAGGAGTCGGGCTATGCCTACCTACTTATTAACAAGGATCACAATACATCATATGCACAGTCTGCTTTAAAACAAAGACTGAAAGACATTTTTATACAAACATTTTACTCAGAACTAAACTCCCCTGGCAAAAAAGAGAACCAAGGCAACAAATTAAGAACATACAGAAAATTCAAACGGGCATATGAAAGAGAAAAATATCTTGACATCAAAAACTTTAGCCATCGCCGAGCCATGGCTAAGCTAAGAATTAGCGACCATCCACTGCATATTGAAACTGGTAGATACAGCCGGACTCCTCCTAGCGATAGGCTATGTGCACTCTGTAATAAGAACTCTATAGAAGATGAAGTACATTTTATTCTAGAATGCTCACTGTACAAAGATTTACGCATCTCTTTGGTTAACGCAATACAACTAGACCAGAGATATACAAACTTAACAAATGACAAACTGTTCATATACTTGATGTCATCGAATAATCAATCGGTAATTGAGAAACTCTGTGAATTCGTGTACACATGTCTCAAGAAGAGAGAAGTAGCGTGTAAACTTTAGAGGTAGATAGAACATAGAATAGTTTTCTTCATTTTTTTCTGTTATTACAATGCACAATTGTATTACTTGTAATGCATTTAGCCCGGAAGGGCATGAACATGCAATAAACATGACTGACTGACTGACTGATATAAAACTACTGCATACATTTAAGTCCCCATAGAATGCTTCATTGCATATAGTGCAAGACAAAGTGACATTAAAGATTCCTGCTGACAACTGTAAAACCCAATATACTGTAAAATTAATGCATTCAAGTTCGCATGGTTTTTATTTTGCACTAAGGCGAAAATGGAGTGTTCGCGGCGGGTTTAAGTTCGCGGCAGCGCTATAGTCAGATACTGCTAAAGTATTGGACAAAAACCCACCGCGAACATTTCTGCATTTACATTATTGCTGCCCTGAACCCTAATACTCCCACAGTGCATGCGTGGGTAGAGAGAATGGCCCAAGTCTGCAGAAAGGTCTACAAGCAGTGACTTGAAAGATTGCGGGAGAGAGACGTACTGTAAAAGGCTTTGATATAAGTTTGTGGCAACTTAATT
Organism: Branchiostoma lanceolatum; assembly: GCF_035083965.1. NCBI lineage: Eukaryota > Metazoa > Chordata > Leptocardii > Amphioxiformes > Branchiostomatidae > Branchiostoma > Branchiostoma lanceolatum. Next base: position 40,185,432 of record NC_089723.1, on the reverse strand, counting down.
CAGGGAGAAAAAGGAACAGTGATTTTAAATCTAGGATTTTACTTGTTCTACACTAATAGTAACTGTATGTCGTCCACTTTTTGTCTCCAGTCAGACTGAATGTAACATGTCTGTCCTGTATATGCTGGGCCCTCTAGGAAAGGGGGCAACCCAGCTATCTTGTGAATAAACCCCCAGCTGGTCTCACCTGCCCATGAAGTCGTCCTTGCTGCCGACGTCCTTGTCCCAGACGGAGATCTCCAGCACGCTGGTCTGGTCATCGTACATGTGCAGGTCGAACTGCTCCAGCCAGCGCGGGTTCAGGGTCTTAGCTGCAACCTGTGGTACAACCAACATACATGTCACTACAACCTGCAGCACAACCAACATACATGTCACTACAACCTGCAGCACAACCAACATACATGTTACTACAACCTGTGGTACAACCAACATACATGTCACTACAACCTGCAGCACAACCAACATACATGTCACTACAACCTGCAGCACAACCAACATACATGTTACTACAACCTGTGGTACAACCAACATACATGTCACTACAACCTGCAGCACAACCAACATACATGTTACTACAACCTGTGGTACAACCAACATACATGTCACTACAACCTGCAGCACAACCAACATACATGTTACTACAACCTGTGGTACAACCAACATACATGTCACTACAACCTGTGGTACAACCAACATACATGTTACTACAACCTGCAGCACAACCAACATACATGTTACTACAACCTGTGGTACAACCAACATACATGTCACTACAACCTGCAGCACAACCAACATACATGTCACTACAACCTGCAGCACAACCAACATACATGTTACTACAACCTGTGGTACAACCAACATACATGTCACTACAACCTGCAGCACAACCAACATACATGTTACTACAACCTGTGGTACAACCAACATACATGTCACTACAACCTGCAGCACAACCAACATACATGTCACTACAACCTGCAGCACAACCAACATACATGTCACTACAACCTGCAGCACAACCAACATACATGTCACTACAACCTGTGGTACAACCAACATACATGTCACTACAACCTGTGGTACAACCAACATACATGTTACTACAACCTGCAGCACACATGTACATGGCACAGTTAGTCAGGGTCTTACTTGCAACCTACATGTACAGTGCAATGAATGTACAATGTACATGCCACAGTCACAAGTCTGTAAACAAAAGCTGTCTTAAAAATAACGTGGTCTATGAGTTACTTGTGATAATTATGCTACATTAACTGTAACTGTTAACAGTAACAGAACATACTACATTAACTGTAACAGATACTGTTATTCTTTAAGCTGTTTTAAGCTAGTAGTTCATTCTAAGACTTGTTACAAGCAACTCTCACGGTAAGATTGCATGATCTGCATCCTGCCCTTCATCACTCTGAAGCATTTAAGTGGCAGGCTTCTGATCGGGGCGCGCAATGTCAGATAAGAGTTTGGTGACCTACATTTGCCGGAGCAGACATTTCCAGCATACAAATGGAGTCAGCAATCATGATTGCGTCCATAATCCACAGAGCCTGACAGGCCTGTGCAGTCTCTTACTGATCTAACACTAAAGGCCAGGCTCTGAGCACATGTCTGCTCAGTTTGAACCTGGCAACATTACTGTTAGTAGTGTTTTCCAATTAAACTAGACAGATCTAGAGTCAACAGTTACTTTCTACAGCCCCCCTCAGTACAACACTATTGGGTACAGGATATACTTGCTCTTGTATGTTTCCCTCTCTACAGTTTATTGTGTGTTATTAGAATCTATAATTTGCCAGGATGTATTGAAGCTGACAAATGAATGCTTCTACACAGGAAGAGAAACTTTACCTTGCTCTGTATTTCCCCCTCCTATATACAGTATTGGATACAGGATGTATTAAGGTTGAGTTGTACATAATGCAGAAAGTGAAGATTTTACCTTGCTCTTGTACTTCTCGTTGCCGAGCCTGAACTTGCAGTAGGGGTCGCTGAGTCCGTTGTCGTCCATGGGCAGCAGCCCCTTCCCCTCGATGAGCACCAGACTCACCACGCTGCTCCATATCTGGGCCTTCATGCTGCGCTGGGTCTCCACTAGCCGGTTTCTCTTCGCTAAGTACTGCAGAGAACAGCATAGACACGATAAACTCAACTATAACCCTAACCCTAAACCTAACCTAACCCTTAGACCACACTGCTCCAAATCTGAGCCTTCATGCTGCGCTGGGTCTCCACTAGCCGGTTTCTCTTCGCCAAGTACTGCAGGGAACAACATAGACAATAAACTCAACTATAACCCTAACGCTAACCTAACCCTGACCCTAACCTAACCCTGACCCTGACCACGCTGCTCCATATCTGGGCCTTCATGCTGCGCTGGGTCTCCACTAGCCGGTTTCTCTTCGCTAAGTACTGCAGGGAACAACATAGACAATAAACTCAACTATAACCCAATCCCTAACCCTAACCTAACCCTGACCCTAACCTAACCCTGACCCTAGCCTAATCCTGACCACACTGCTCCATATCTGAGCCTTCATGCTGCGCTGCGTCTCCACTAGCCGGTTTCTCTTCGCTAAGTACTGCAGGAAACAACACTAAACTCATTGACAACTATAACGGTTACCGAATCCCTAAATCTGACCACCAGATGCATCTGGTTTCTCTTTGCCAAGTACTACAGGGAACAACAATAGGGAATGTCCAGTAAACTGAACTATAAGACTGGATCTCTAACCTAACCCTAACCCTGACCACACTGCTGCATATCTGGGCCTTTAAATGCTGTGCTGCTTCCTCTTTGCTCAGTACTGCAGAAAACAACAACACACAGAACGTCCAGTAAACTCATGATATATATAAGACAAACAAATCTACATCCCCGCTGCTGATACAGAGAGACTGTCCTCACTGCCAGGCTAATGCATGCCAGCTTGTGCAGACTGAAGCAGTGACCTAAGACAGGGTTGAGCTAATAGTTAGATGCTGACTAAATCATTGACAAGCTTCCAGCAGCCTCCCCCTGGCAGCAGGAGCCCCATCAGCCCCTGATAGGGAGAGACTGAGTAACACAGGCTGAGACTCTGTCATCACATCAACACTCAAAACAGGCGAACAGCAGCAAGATGTTAATCTGCGCTCAGGATGGTCAGTTCTGAAGATAAACCCTGGGGCTGAGCCAACCAGGCTGTTACAGTACTGAGTTAAGTACTGAGTCTCATACAGTCAAAACAATGCACAAGACTGAGACCTTTACTGAACTTGTGTCTGACATGTTGTTGGCTTAATATCTAATAGTACAACACTTACTGTAACTATATGTCTCAGTATAACTATCTTGAGCCACTAATGGTCCTATTTCTTTCCACTTTCCCATTTACAAAAGTATATAATAATCATAAAGAGAATCTTTTTCCTCAGGAAATTTCTTTTACCTGCTGTTGAGATGGATCTTCAAAAATAAGCATAAAAATCTACCCTTATATATAGGCACAGTATGGAATAATAATTTATAATAATAATATAGAATCCTGCATGCAGGAATATCAACAACTTGTGCTTTGTCATGTTTGTTGTGAGTTTAAGAACAGACTGAGATGATAAATGTACCTAGAATAATAACTCTGCTGTCATAACAACACACTGGCTGCAGGAACAGGATGTAAAATGCTGAAATATTGCCAAAAGATGCAACAAGAGATTCTGAATTATCTTAACCTATCATTCACTGCACATTATATTCTATTACAAGTCATGTGTACCGTAATCATTTTTTATCTGACTCTAGAGTCGAGGAAATGTAAGATTGAAATTATTTACTAAGTTCTACACAATCATTAAGACAAGACTAGTGAATGGTTTGAACAAAAGGAACTATGGAAAGACATGAAAACATAAAAATAATTTTAAATACATGGAGGAGACATGATATGAAGTCATACTCTAATCTATATATATATGTTAAAATGCATTAAGCAACTAAAACCACATATCAGCAGAAAAGTCAACTACATGTACATTCAATTTGATATACCGTAAAATTCCTATTTACGTACGCACCCCTCCTAACGTACGCACCCCCGATTTGGGGACGATTGTGGGCCTTACTCAGTGATCATGAGTTGAAACGTTCAGGGGAAAAAGCCTCCTAATATAATGCACGCACCCCCTCTCCAGCATTTCGGTGGATAGTTAGAGGTTGACATGATCATCCTTCCGATGATGTTTACGGACTTAAAGGGTTACTGAGAAAATGTTTCTGGGTAGAAAATGTCAAACAATTTAAATTACAATCATGTATTATTTATTCTTGATTGTGTGGTAGCATTCCACACTTCATTTGCATGAAGATGTACTATACTCTCAAGCTGATATGCGATTTTTACGAGGAAGAACCCCTCCTAACGTACGCACCCCGACTTTGGCGTCGGCCTGGAGCACCTGCTTGCGACTTGAAAAGTTTAAAAAGTGCGTACGTAAATAGGGATTTTACGGTATCTACTCCCCTCAGAGACTATACAACGGCCTTCTGCTCAAGTTCCAGCACAATCCTGGTTTTAGGGCAGAGAGCTTTCAAACATGCACAATAACAAACCACAACAGGTTAGTCAGGCCGAGCAGAAAGGGTTACTGGGAAGGTCCAGGTGTGCAAGCATCGGGCAGTTATCCAGCCTGGCCATAAGGAGTCATAACCCCCCCCCCCCCCCCCCCCACACACACACACACCCCATCACCATGCTGCTGAGCGTGTCCCAGTGTCCCAGCACACAAGCAAAGCTGAACAAACAAGTCAGAAACCTTCTCCTTTTTCAAGTGGGTCAATTTCAACAGGTCCAAAAGGGAAAAATACCGGTCCTCCCTGAAATACTGGAAGAAAAGAATGCAGTCAGAGATGGCAAACTTCACCTCTTTCACTATACACAAGCACACACATGCACACACACACACACACACACACACACATACAAGCACATGCACACAGACACACACACAAACGCACATACACATGCACACACACACACACAAACACACACACACAAACACATGCACACACACACATACACATGCACACACACATGCACATGCACACACAAACACACACACACACAAACACATGCACACACACATACACATGCACACACACATACACATGCACACACACACACACACAAACACACACACACACAAACACATGCACACACACACATACACATGCACACACAACATGCACATGCACACACACACACACGAACACAGACTTTACAACCTAGATGTCAGGAAATAGTTTAGTAGCTGTTTTTGTACACACAAATCTCATCAAGCTATACTTGATAATGTAGCACCATTTATTGCACTCTAATTCAGAATGTCTTGAAGTTTGTAACATATACACTAAGTTTGCATTGCACAATTATAAGACATTTTCTACACCATGCATTATACGCTGTGTTAAAGATGCTCGTATGAAGCCGTATAAAACCATTGCAATGTCCAGGGGAAAGAGGATCAGAATCATACACAGAACAAGAACCTCCTTCTGATAAGATGTAGGGAATGACAGATTATACAGTTCTATGCTATATAAAGTGGGGCAATGCACAGTGTTATTAGCTGGACCATATGCACATAGGCATCCAATTATCTACCTTCATACAAACATAGCTCATTTTCTTGCCTTTCAGCACATCACATATTTCATCATTATGTTAAGTCTCATAATAGTCCACTGGGACCACAGAGATTGAGTAAAGCTGTTGGTCATTTTATCTGCAGTAAGATTATAGAAACTGGCAGCCAGGGAGCATAATCAAACTCCAAATGCGACACTTTAGTCTTTAACATCTGTCAGGCTTTCTAAGGATCAGGGAAACAGCGCTGACTCAAGGCTGCACACTTATCACTGGCGCAAGAGGGCCACAAGATCTGAAGGAAAAGACATGGAAAGCTTTCAAGCCTTAGGATAGAATGATTTCTTATAGAACAGTTATTTGGAGGTCATGATGCCAGTCATTACATGCACACTACCTGTGGAGCTGACATGATAGTTCATTCCTGAATCAACCTGCCTTGGGAAACCCCTACCACAGCCTCCATAATGATTAACTGCAGCCTCCCTTGCTGCAACTGTATCAGCCCCACCCCCCTCCTACTGTGTGCAACTGTATCAGCCCCACCCCCTCCTACTGTGTGCAACTCTATCAGCCCCACCCCCTCCTACTGTGTGCAACTGTATCAGCCCCACCCCCCTCCAACTGTGTGCAACTGTATCAACCCCCCCTCCTCCTACTGTGTGCAACTGTATCAGCCCCACCCCCTCCTACTGTGTGCAACTGTATCAGCCCCACCCCCTCCTACTGTGTGCAACTGTATCAGCCCCACCCCCCTCCTACTGTGTGCAACTGTATCAGCCCCACCCCCCTCCTACTGTGTGCAACTGTATCAGCCCCACTCCCCTCCTACTGTGTGCAACTGTATCAGCCCCACCCCCCTCCTACTGTGTGCAACTGTATCAGCCCCACTCCCCTCCTACTGTGTGCAACTCTATCAGCCCCACCCCCCTCCTACTGTGTGCAACTCTATCAGCCCCACCCCCTCCTACTGTGTGCAACTGTATCAGCCCTCCCCCCTCGTTCTGTGTGCAACTCCATCAGCCCCACCCCCCTCCTACTGTGTGCAACTCTATCAGCCCCACCCCCTCCTACTGTGTGCAACTGTATCAGCCCCCCCCCCCTCCTACTGTGTGCAACTGTATCAGCCCCCCCCCTCCTACTGTGTGCAACTGTATCAGCCCCACCCCCCTCCTACTGTGTGCAACTGTATCAGCCCCACCCCCCTCCTACTGTGTGCAACTGTATCAGCCCCACCCCCCTCCTACTGTGTGCAACTGTATCAGCCCCCCCCCCCTCCTACTGTGTGGAACTGTATCAGCCCCCCCCCCTCCTACTGCGTGCAACTGTATCAGCCCCACCCCCTCCTACTGTGTGCAACTCTATCAGCCCCACCCCCTCCTACTGTGTGCAACTGTATCAGCCCCACCCCCTCCTACTGTGTGCAACTGTATCAGCCCCACCCCCTCCTACTGTGTGTAACTGTATCAGCCCCACCCCCTCCTACTGTGTGCAACTGTATCAACCCCCCCTCCTACTGTGTGCAACTGTATCAGCCCCACCCCCCTCCTACTGTGTGCAACTGTATCAGCCCCCCCCTCCTACTGTGTGCAACTGTATCAGCCCCACCCCCCTCCTACTGTGTGCAACTCTATCAGCCCCCCCCTCCTACTGTGTGCAACTGTATCAGCCCCACCCCCCTCCTACTGTGTGCAACTGTATCAGCCCCACCCCCCTCCTACTGTGTGCAACTGTATCAGCCCCACCCCCCTCCTACTGTGTGCAACTCTATCAGCCCCACCCCCCTCCAACTGTGTGCAACTCTATCAGCCCCACCCCCCTCCTACTGTGTGCAACTCTATCAGCCCCACCCCCCTCCTACTGTGTGCAACTGTATCAGCCCCACCCCCCCTCCTACTGTGTGCAACTGTATCAGCCCCACCCCCCTCCTACTGTGTGCAACTGTATCACCCCCCCCACCCTACTGCTTGCAAACTGTATGTAGATGGAATAGCTGCTGCACCCCAGCAATAAACAGTCACAATGTAATACCAGACATCCAGCTATTGTCTAATGGTCACTAGTACTCTAAAGGCCTAAACAGCCCTCCTATATCAGTCCTATATTGCTGGTCTAAAGTGAGCCGATCCATTTCCTACCTCATTCCCAGCTTGGCTCCATACAACATGCCTCATTACAAGGCAGTTCCCTGCAGGAGGTGCCTGTAACAATGTGCCGGAATGCCCATCCCGCAAATAGCTAGTTTCATGGAGACACAGAATAAGACATCTAAGAAGATAAATTTTCAGTGTAAGTTGCTTTAAGTCACAGTATACGTGAAGTATTTGTAGTTCCTAAGATTCCAGGGATAACTGCAGTTAAATGTTTAAACAGTTCTTCTTCTACCAGGCACTATTGCACGGCTTGCATGTTACGATGTGGTAATCCCCAAAACCCATTATGATATGTACATAAATGGTCATATCAGACTGAAAAACACGACAGACTAAAGGCAGAGTCAAAATATGTGTTAGATTCTGAACTGGAAAATTATAAATGTGTCACTCACACAACCAACTGAAGGTAATCAACATACAATTACATGATGATGATGATGATACACATACATAACAGTCACTCAGTCTGTATATGATCAGATATAGATATAGGATGATACAAAATACATTGTTGGCTTGCATCAGATAGCTGACAGGGCTCAGCCTGAGTGAGACCCTCTGGATAGCAGAAAACAGTGGGAAGGTGGTTGGCAGAGTATCCGTGATACTCACAAGGTCACCCAGACTCAGGCACGGATGCGATGAGACACATGTCAGAGGAAAACGTCGACTGCTCTGCCATGAGGGCATCCATCTTTCTTAAGATGAGTGCGGAAATAATTCCACTGGCATCACACGAGCCTCAACGTTTGACCTTCCTTAGACAGGAAGCCAACATGACTAATGTGACATCGTTCACACTCAGGCTGCACACAAATCACAGAGACCCAACACGGACCACCTCACCTCACCTGTGCTGCAGAACAGTTATAGCCCTGAGGGGAACAACAGAGCAGTGAAACCAGCACACCACAGCAGAACTAACCAGCCCCATCTAATGCCAGGCACGGTCGGAGCTGACCAATCTCAGACAATCTCCTTTAGAGGAGGCTGCCTGCTAATATGGACGCCTACCCAGCGGTAATACTGCAGTCCCACAGGGGATTGTGTGAGGCTGCATTAGGATAATGTCTGACAGGATCAGCCTAGACTCCAAGGCAGGAAAATTGGAGCTGAGGAGACTGGAAGATCCAGGCAAACCTGGATTCAGCAACCGCTCGAGGGACAGGGAAAAATAGCTCTGGACAGGTGGCTGCTGAGGACAGGGTGGGGTTAACTATGTAAAACTGGATGGGACTGTTTTAATGTGGCTTGTGACTGGAGGTGGTTGCCTGCGCATGTTTGACTGTATTAGCTCAATGTTTGTACTGATTGTCAAATTACATCTACATTTAAGAAGTCTAAAATCATGAGGCTGTTAAACATCTAATTGCTAATATCCAGTATAAGCCACTATTATCTTATAACGCTCATCAGGACACACAGTCTGCTGCTGCTCACGAGATGAGATAAAAACAGAAACACACAATGTGGGAGACCACCAGACATTCTCACTGCAATGTCAACTCTAGAGATTATCCAATCATTTCTAGCTTTCACCTCCTTCATCTGAATGCCTATGATTATAAACCCTGAGCTGTCTAAATATATCATTGAATTTAGATGTCCTGTGAACTATACGAAATAGACTTTACTGCTGCTTGTTGAAACACTTACTGGTAAATCAAATAAAGCCGGTAAAATCTGGAATAGTTGCTGCCATACAATTGTAGCCCTCAGACATTATTCCATTTCACCATCTGCTGTTCTGAGTAGTACTTACTTCACCCCGGCAACTGAACCATGTTGGAAATATGCAGACACACTAACAGCGAATAAGTTAGCCTTTAGGGTCTCCAGGGTTCTATGACCACAGTGAGATTTTTCAAGAAAAGTTTAAAAATAAACAACGATCGTAAACTTTGGTAAATTTCAAGCCCACACACAGACAGTTGAGCAGGATTCACTGATATCATCTGCAGCAACAAACCCACAGATTTTTCCTTGTTCTGAACAACGATACCAAATAGTTAACAAAGTAACGCAACAGCAATAACAATGTCTTGTTCAATCTACAGCATATCTTGTGCTTCAGTTGGAAATATGACTCTATAAATATGGTGCAGATCTATGTTATTAGGAGAGATTACTATACACTGAAGCACACAAATATCATCCATTTTGTGCAGATTGTTCACAGATGAATGCACAACAACACAGCTAGCTGTACACATCAAAAGGACACAAACTTTCAAATATGACTCAACAAATATGCTGTAACCTCTATATATATGAACAGAAGACAGGTATATCATTGAAGCATACTAATGTACAGTCATGTAACATGTAGTATGTATACATGTAAGCTATGTAAACACACAACAATACAGTAACTGCAGCTATATATCAAAAGAACACACACCTTCAAACTTCACCAACGTTGATAAATGTGTTCTTACACACAGATGTACATCTCAAATCTAGCAGCAGGGGAAACCTCCCACCCTTATTACCTGCAATCATGTTAGTCAGATTACTGACGTCACCACCGTGCGTTAGCCGCAATACTCTCACATGCTGCCGCTGGGAACAAAAACACGCAAACAGCCAAACCGGCAAAACCAAGGCAGTTCCCGGTTGTCATCATTCAGACTCAGGGGGGACATCAAGAACAACATTCAAACTTTGTTGTTGAATCAGAGAAAACTTGTGATTATCTGGTGGGCTGTACTTTGGTTAATTTTCACAAAGTAGATTTACCAACACCAACGTTGAGAGTCTACTCCGGGCTGCTAAATATTTCAGGGCTCAAAATAGTAGGTGTATGTGCACCTGTGTGCACCCAAAATTGGAGCTGTGCACCTAATTTTTGACTGTGGGTGAATCAGTGCACCTAGATATTTTTGTAGGCTATAGGACAAAGATTCTCTTGTACACAAGCATACAAATTATTCTTGAAATGTAAGTATCAGAAAAAGCAATATAACCTTTTGTTGTACTTGATTTGATCTATTGCTTGGTTGAAATTTGAAATCTGGATAGAATTACAGATTGAAGTTCTAAGAGAGGCAGTACAGTCAAACCTGTATTAGCGGTCACCTTTGCATAGCGGCCACCTGCCCATAGTGGTCACTTTTTGTCGGTCCCTTGGATTTTTCCCATTGACATAAGCATTAAGAATTAGGCTATAGCGGCCACCTGTCCAACGCGGTCGCGGCCAGACGATTTTCGGTCCCGCGAGTACAGTAACACTGTCAATAACGGTCACGGCGCGCCGGTAGAGGCCGCATCGCCACCGCACGCCGGCTTCAAAATCTTCATTTTTTCACGCAGTCATCAAATTTATGTGGACTCAACTGGATAGGATCATAATAAAGAAAACCAGAATGTTTTATCTTTGTTAGAAAATCCAAGGTTTGACGCGAAGTCAAGTATAATTTTCTTCACATGGCAAGTGTTTGTACAATTCGAGGTAAAATTGACCATTTCTGTGCATTTCGACTGGACAAATATTACGGCAACTTTTTGGAAAATACAACCCACACATGTACCTGATGCGGTAAGTTCGCGAAATGTTTGAATGCCGGCCCAATTTCCGTTTTCACCGGGAATTCATTCAAATTGTGCTCAAAACGTGTTTCGCGCAATTTTCAAAATGGCCCTGATACAAACTGGATAGGTAGCAGCATAAAGGTCATCGGAAGACACCACTGTTACGGAGGTATAATATACTAAATTTATTTTGCTGCAAAGTATCACTGAGGATAATTACTAAACCAAAAGCTTCAAACTAAATGTGGATAATATTACTATGATGTAAAATTTGGGCTGTTGCAATTTTCTGAAAAGACAAAAAGCCCTCAAAAGAACGACCTTCTTCTGAGTACCCTATTAGCATAATGGTAGATGCTGATCAACACAAGCCACGCGGGAACCGAACGAACGCATCAAGAGGAAAATTGTCGCCACGATTTTATGTTTGAAAACAGTCGAAAACGAACAGTAAGTGACAACTGAGCAACATGTATTTTGTTTTTAACTAACTAGGAGTAAACGAACAACAATCGAACTTCTAAAATGTGCCTTTACCTGTTTACATGTGTACTGTACGGTGAATAAATGTATCTCAGTGGGTACTGAAAACATATGTCACTTGTGGTCAATTAATCAACATTTTCTCCATAGCGGCCACCTGTCCTTAGCGGCCAGTTTTGGCCAGTCCCTTGAGTGACCGCTATAGACAGGTTTGACTGTAGTGTCAAACTTATGTTTTGTTGACATCCAACTTTATTTCATGTGGTGCACCCAATTTTCTTTTCTGTGCACCTATTTTTTGGGGTTGGGTGCACCAATTTCCAAAAAAGAATTTCGAGCCCTGTATTTACTACTGTAACATTTCCCTGATAAAAACACAAGACAGGATTTTGTACATTCATTCGTCAAGAATGATTGGCAGGAAAAATATCTATTCTTTTGGTCAATCAGGGAATAGCAATTTCTATCCTCCTCTATTTTGGCATTCACCAAAATGCCCAAATGAATTTTGAGTGTTAAAGAATTCTCCAGGAGATATATGCAGTTATTTCCCCTTTTCTGTTATATTTCTGATATGTATTACGTGGTGCACGAGGACTATGTGGTTTATTAGCCTTTAAGTCAATAATTTACAACTGTTATATTTTGTACCTGGAGCTTTAGTGTGTGATATATGACTGGTTTATTGATTGAAACCTTTTTGCAGCCAACATGCTAAATTGCATTTGACTCATTACAGTCCATCTCAATCTCCATAACAAGAGTCTGACAGTGATTTCAAAAAATTGAAGGTATTAAAATCCTCCTTCAATTAGCTTCGCTGTGAAAGTAAACGGGAACATTGACACCAGATTGAAAAATCTGGAACGTTCTATCACTAAAGTGTCGATAAAACAGCTCAACTTCCCGGCTGAAATATCACCGTACAAGCAGCAGTTCACTTCCACAGTGACCCTAATTGTTATGTTCAAAACTGATCTAAGGATAACTTTTTCTCTCAAATAGCTTCACTGGGAAGGTAAGTGAAAACATCGACGCCAACTCTAAGGATCTGGAACGTTTCAGCACTAATGGATCAAAACAGCTAAGTGGAGGAAATCCAGTCCCTGATAGAAGATAGGGTGGAGTGAAGAAAGCTTCCAAGTCTGGTTCTAGCAGGTAAAGTATTACTAAGTAAGTATAAGTAGCTCAATTTCCTTAGTGAAATACCAATGCAGCATTTCTATAATGTGGCTTATCATGGCCACTCATTGATCATGAGATTCAAATGTTCTCTGAAACAGCTCCATGGCGACAGTAATTGCGAACATTGATGCCAACAAAGGATCTGAAACATTTTAGCATTTATTCAGTTTAACGGATAAAAACAGCAGGAATGCCCTGCTGAAATATCACTGAACATGCAGCGGTTCACTTCCACAGGGAAGATAACTGTGCCCCAGCACGATATCACATCTTCTCTCAAATTCAAATAGCTTCACATCTTACGTTGATGAAGGTTAGACATCCAGGTAGTAAGATACGCCAAAGCAACTGGATAGAATTTTGAAACAGTCAAATTAGCTTCATTGTGACAGAAAATGTGAACATTGATGCCAACTTTAAGGATCTGAAATGTTCTTAGACTAGCACAAGGCTGAAATGTTGCCATACATCATTACATGCATCGGCTTACTTCCACAGGGAAGATCAATACTGAGCTCATCATTTTCTCTCAAATAGCTCCACTGTGGCAGTACATTGACGCCGGTTTGAACAACCTATGTTCTACTTCTAGCATTAGTGTGATAGAAAAAAACAGCCCAATTTCCTGACAGAAATACCAGCAGCAGCACAATTCTACAATGAAGCTTGTCGTGTCCAAACAATCATGAGATTCAAGGATAAATCTTCTCTCAAATACCTCCACCATGTCAGGAAATGGGTACATTGACTTCAGTAACCTGAAATGTTCTAGGTTTAATCTAGAGAGTTGGAGAAAAAACTGCAGGATTTCATTGCTGAAATATCACCAAACATGCAGCAGTACATTTCCACAGTGAAGCTCATTATGTCCAAATAAGATTCTCCAATCTCCTGATCTTGTCTAATGAGAAACAAACCAAATCACGAGCCTGCTGACCAAGCGATCAATACTGGCTAACATACCGCACTGACCCAGTTCTCACCAACACTCTGCTGTACCTTTATCATGATGGCATCTCCCTGAAAATAAGAAGCTTTCTCCTGATGTGTTTTCCTTGGATTGTGATCTAGTCTTCACAGCAGTGCAGTACCATAACTTGCTGTAACAGTTACAGTGCTGTCAAGAAGTGGGAATCTCTTCTTTTGTCTTTTCTGTGACTTTTTTTACCAGATTGAACCTTTCATCAAGCTCGACACCCCTAGATCTATTAATTCAAAAGAAGCTTGCAAAGTACAAGACTGTTAACGCCAAAAATAGTTACTCCAGCAACTGGATAAAATTTGAAACAAAAATTTTGAAAAATTTTATCCAGTTGCTTGAGTAACTATGTTTGGCGTATCTTACTACCTGGATGTCTAACCTTCATCAACGTACAAGACTGTTTAAATAAGGTTAGGTGTTGGCCTGGTCACTGATAAGAGTCATGACGAAATGGTTTTCAATATGATCACATCAACTTAAACCTAACAGAGGAATAACGGATTAGAAAATGCACACATAACAGCTACTTTGACAGTGCTTGTCACTCCCGAAACAAGTCAGAACAACAACACTTCAGCACCTGTCAGCTGCTCCTAACATCACACTGTGGTAATGAAGCAGTTTTGGACAGGGGGCTTTGATGACACCGTTGTGATGGTGGTTTTGGGCAGGGGGCTTTGATGACACCGTTGTGATGGTGGTTTTGGGGTAGGGGGCTTTGATGACACCGTTGTGATGGTGGTTTTGGGCAGGGGGCTTTGATGACACCGTTGTGATGGTGGTTTTGGACAGGGGGCTATGATGACACCGTTGTGATGGTGGTTTTGGGGTAGGGGGCTTTGATGACACCGTTGTGATGGTGGTTTTGGGCAGGGGGCTTTGATGACACCGTTGTGATGGTGGTTTTGGACAGGGGGCTTTGATGACACCGTTGTGAGGGTGGTTTTGGGCAGGGGGCTTTGATGACACCGTTGTGATGGTGGTTTTGGGCAGGGGGCTTTGATGACACCGTTGTGATGGTGGTTTTGGGCAGGGGGCTTTGATGACACTGTTGTGATGGTGGTTTTGGACAGGGGGCTTTGATGACACCGTTGTGATGGTGGTTTTGGGCAGGGGGCTTTGATGACACCGTTGTGAAGGTGGTTTTGGGCAGGGGGCTTTGATGGCACCGTTGTGATGGTGGTTTTGGGCAGGGGGCTTTAATGAGACTGTTGTGATGGTGGTTTTGGGCAGGGGGCTTTGATGGCACCGTTGTGAAGGTGGTTTTGGGCAGGGGGCTTTGATGGCACCGTTGTGATGGTGGTTTTGGGCAGGGGGCTTTGATGACACCGTTGTGATGGTGGTTTTGGGCAGGGGGCTTTGATGACACCGTTGTGATGGTGGTTTTGGGCAGGGGGCTTTGATGACATCGTTGTGATGGTGGTTTTGGGCAGGGGGCTTTGATGACACCGTTGTGATGGTGGTTTTGGGCAGGGGGCTTTAATGAGACTGTTGTCACAGTGATGGTGGTTTTGGGCAGGGGGCTTTGATGACACTGTTGTGATGGTGGTTTTGGACAGGGGGCTTTGATGACACCGTTGTGAGGGTGGTTTTGGGCAGGGGGCTTTGATGACACTGTTGTGATGGTGGTTTTGGCCAGGGGGCTTTGATGACACTGTTGTGATGGTGGTTTTGGGCAGGGGGCTTTGATGGCACCGTTGTGATGGTGGTTTTGGGCAGGGGGCTTTGATGACACTGTTGTGATGGTGGTTTTGGACAGGGGGCTTTGATGACACCGTTGTGAGGGTGGTTTTGGGCAGGGGGCTTTGATGACACTGTTGTGATGGTGGTTTTGGCCAGGGGGCTTTGATGACACTGTTGTGATGGTGGTTTTGGACAGGGGGCTTTGATGGCACCGTTGTGATGGTGGTTTTGGGCAGGGGGCTTTGATGACACTGTTGTGATGGTGGTTTTGGGCAGGGGGCTTTGATGGCACCGTTGTGATGGTGGTTTTGGGCAGGGGGCTTTGATGACACCGTTGTGATGGTGGTTTTGGGCAGGGGGCTTTGATGACACCGTTGTGATGGTGGTTTTGGGCAGGGGGCTTTGATGACACCGTTGTGATGGTGGTTTTGGGCAGGGGGCTTTGATGACACCGTTGTGATGGTGGTTTTGGGCAGGGGGCTTTGATGACACTGTTGTGATGGTGGTTTTGGACAGGGGGCTTTGATGACACCGTTGTGAGGGTGGTTTTGGCCAGGGGGCTTTGATGACACTGTTGTGATGGTGGTTTTGGGCAGGGGGCTTTGATGACACTGTTGTGATGGTGGTTTTGGCCAGGGGGCTTTGATGACACTGTTGTGATGGTGGTTTTGGACAGGGGGCTTTGATGACACCGTTGTGATGGTGGTTTTGGGCAGGGGGCTTTGATGACACCGTTGTGATGGTGGTTTTGGGCAGGGGGCTTTGATGACACTGTTGTGATGGTGGTTTTGGACAGGGGGCTTTGATGACACCGTTGTGAGGGTGGTTTTGGGCAGGGGGCTTTGATGACACCGTTGTGATGGTGGTTTTGGCCAGGGGGCTTTGATGACACTGTTGTGATGGTGGTTTTGGGCAGGGGGCTTTGATGACACCGTTGTGATGGTGGTTTTGGGCAGGGGGCTTTGATGACACCGTTGTGATGGTGGTTTTGGGCAGGGGGCTTTGATGACACCGTTGTGAGGGTGGTTTTGGGCAGGGGGCTTTGATGACACCGTTGTGATGGTGGTTTTGGGCAGGGGGCTTTGATGACACCGTTGTGATGGTGGTTTTGGGCAGGGGGCTTTGATGACACCGTTGTGATGGTGGTTTTGGGCAGGGGGCTTTGATGACATCGTTGTGATGGTGGTTTTGGGCAGGGGGCTTTGATGACACCGTTGTGATGGTGGTTTTGGGCAGGGGGCTTTGATGACACTGTTGTGATGGTGGTTTTGGCCAGGGGGCTTTGATGACACTGTTGTGATGGTGGTTTTGGACAGGGGGCTTTGATGGCACCGTTGTGATGGTGGTTTTGGGCAGGGGGCTTTGATGACACTGTTGTGATGGTGGTTTTGGGCAGGGGGCTTTGATGGCACCGTTGTGATGGTGGTTTTGGGCAGGGGGCTTTGATGACACTGTTGTGATGGTGGTTTTGGGCAGGGGGCTTTGATGACACTGTTGTGAGGGTGGTTTTGGCCAGGGGGCTTTGATGACACTGTTGTGATGGTGGTTTTGGACAGGGGGCTTTGATGGCACCGTTGTGATGGTGGTTTTGGGCAGGGGGCTTTGATGGCACCGTTGTGATGGTGGTTTTGGGCAGGGGGCTTTGATGACATCATTCCGATGGTGGTTTTGGGCAGGGGGCTTTGATGACACCGTTGTGATGGTGGTTTTGGGCAGGGGGCTTTGATGACACCGTTGTGATGGTGGTTTTGGGCAGGGGGCTTTGATGACACCGTTGTGATGGTGGTTTTGGCCAGGGGGCTTTGATGACACCGTTGTGATGGTGGTTTGGGCAGGGGGCTTTGATGACACCGTTGTGAGGGTGGTTTTGGGCAGGGGGCTTTGATGACACCGTTGTGATGGTGGTTTTGGGCAGGGGGCTTTGATGACACCGTTGTGATGGTGGTTTTGGGCAGGGGGCTTTGATGGCACCGTTGTGATGGTGGTTTTGGGCAGGGGGCTTTGATGACACCGTTGTGATGGTGGTTTTGGGCAGGGGGCTTTGATGACACCGTTGTGATGGTGGTTTTGAGCAGGGGGCTTTGATGGCACTGTTGTGATGGTGGTTTTGGGCAGGGGGCTTTGATGACACCGTTGTGATGGTGGTTTTGGGCAGGGGGCTTTGATGACATCATTCCGATGGTGGTTTTGGGCAGGGGGCTTTGATGGCACCGTTGTGATGGTGGTTTTGGGCAGGGGGCTTTGATGACACCGTTGTGATGGTGGTTTTGGGCAGGGGGCTTTGATGACACTGTTGTGATGGTGGTTTTGGGCAGGGGGCTTTGATGACATCATTCCGATGGTGGTTTTGGGCAGGGGGCTTTGATGGCACCGTTGTGATGGTGGTTTTGGGCAGGGGGCTTTGATGGCACCGTTGTGATGGTGGTTTTGGGCAGGGGGCTTTGATGACACTGTTGTGATGGTGGTTTTGGGCAGGGGGCTTTGATGACATCATTCCGATGGTGGTTTTGGGCAGGGGGCTTTGATGGCACCGTTGTGATGGTGGTTTTGGGCAGGGGGCTTTGATGACACCGTTGTGATGGTGGTTTTGGGCAGGGGGCTTTGATGACACTGTTGTGATGGTGGTTTTGGGCAGGGGGCTTTGATGACACCGTTGTGATGGTGGTTTTGGGCAGGGGGCTTTGATGACACCGTTGTGATGGTGGTTTTGGGCAGGGGGCTTTGATGACACCGTTGTGATGGTGGTTTTGGGCAGGGGGCTTTGATGACACCGTTGTGATGGTGGTTTTGGGCAGGGGGCTTTGATGACACCGTTGTGATGGTGGTTTTGGGCAGGGGGCTTTGATGACACCGTTGTGATGGTGGTTTTGGGCAGCGAGCAGGGATTAAGGTTGGCACGTTTGTGAAGCTGACTTAATCCTCACCGCCGATCAGGATTTCACGATAACGGACCTCAGGTTCACAGGTCAGCCTGAAGCACAGATTAAGGTGCCCCTTTGGTCATTCTCAACCGGCTGATTCTATCATCATCAGCAGTCAGATCCATGGATGCTGTCTTGGCTAACATAACCATTTTGCTACCGTAGAAGAAGTATCCATTATTTGATTATACTGCTGCTGGGGTCCCTGACACACGGGTGGGCACTAGAAAATATGGTAGAAGATTAAGACAAAAGTTCTGCTGCTGTGTCTGTTTTCTGAACAAATCTCTTCTATTTCTTATTTCATGTCAAGACAGCTGGGTTGTCCCTTCAACTTCAGGACTAGACATGCTACATGCAGTCAGGAGACAAAAGTGGACGACATTCAGTAGAACAAATATAACCCGATATGTCAAAAAAAATCATTGTCCACAATAAACTGGTGCCACTGTGCCAAACTTTCTGCCAGCCCATCCTTATCCAGTGCAGCTATCATACTTCAGCCATGCACCAATAAACATGGAGGATGATCATTATTCCTGTGTCCACTTCCCACATGCCCTACCACGGAGTACTCAGGACAAAGGCTACTGTGATAGTTTCTGGACAGATGACCAGTGCCAGACACCCTGACAAGCCGTCCCTATCCAGTACAGCTATCATACATCAGTTATGCACTAGTAAATATGGAGGACAGTCATCATTCCTGACTATTGAAGCCACAGTTATCCGTTTATCATGCAAAAGACTGATGACATGTAAGACACGAGAATCAAACTCCAAACAGATAAAATTCTCCTCATTTGTCTTGTCTTTCATTTTTGTCCTACTGACAACAAAATATTGCAATAAAACGGGTTCCATGGAAGCAATTTCAATCATTATCTTAAAATTAAGAAAAAAGGTATTTTCATCTTTATCATATTCAGTACATTTTCATGCTCATATCAAAACACAAATTAAAATAAAGAATGATGCTTTTTTACAGAAAGAAGTAGAGGACACTGCACTATTGACAAAATATATCATGGACAATTATTAATACATTACAGCTTTAGCAGATCAATACATGCCATATTATATGGATATTACTCATATTCTCTGTAGGGAATCGATTTCTTTGTGGTTCATATCTATGCATACAATACAGCACATACCTAGCCACATTCCTACACATGGAATACCAGCAACTTTCACAGTTTTGATTATATCATATACTACCTCACTGGTGACAGGGTACTACCACAAACTCATGTAAAATTATTTTCAGATACAAATGCCATTGGCTTGAAATATCAATAGTTGTACCAGTTATTGCCAAATAAAAGTCACAAGGAAAATTCTAGATTAAAACCTTCAGGCTGAGAATGCTAAGAGCAACAGCAGGAACTGAGTAGGGGATGTCAATAACTGTAGTTTCAGCACCACGGAGAGGTCCCCCAGCTAGTACTGGTGCAAGTATAGTGGTGTGTTACGCCGAAGGGAGGTTATACCGGCTATATAGATACAGATACAGATAGTAAGGCCTATCGGTAAAAATGCTGTGTTTCTGGGTACCCTACCAACTTTAGCGAAATCTACCCCAACCGTAGCCTTTTTGAAAAGCTATGAGCAACAGGAGCAACTGAGTAAGGAATATCAGATATCAGTAGCTATGGTTTCAGCACCAGGGACAGGTCCCCAGCTAGTACTGGTGCAAGTGTGGTGAGGCTTAGTGGTAAACATGCTGTGTTTCTGGTTACGCTTCCAACTCTAGCGAATCTACCAACTGCAGCCTTTTTTGTAGCAGTAACCGAGGAGGGGATGTCAGATATGAGTATCTATGGTTTCAGCATGAAGGACAGGTCTCTTTAGTGGTAAAAATGTGTTTCTGGCTACCCAACCAACTCTAGCAAAATCTGCCAATTGTAGCAGATTTTTTTGGTTCAACCGCTGGAAAGGCACTTAAAACCTTTCATCTGACATCTGAGTGATGAATGTCTCCAACATGTTCTACTCATTTCTGTTGCATTAAAAAAAGTGTATCAAACAGACGCCCCTAACCTGACACCTGCATAACTGTACTTGTATTAATTGGATCGCCAGATCAACTAAAATCAATATAAAAAAAAGAGAGAATAATCCCTACCTATCGCCCTAATTTTTTTAGGACCATAATCAGAAACAACCTTTGCAATAGACCTAAGTCGGCTCACAGATGTGCCCTACGTGGCAGAGGCTGTCTTTTGTACAGGACAGTTTAGCCAATCGATGCTGTGGGGCTGGTGTGAATTAGGGTTTCGCCATGATCAATATCGACAATCAGAGGCCATATACGAACATGAAACACAATAATAACTCTCCCAGGCCTGATGATCTGTCCTCATTGCAGCCTGACACAGTAAAGTGGACAGCCAGAACCTTGAGGATTCCAACGGGACAAATTATGAGCCGGCGATAATCAGCCTCAGGAGACGTAACAACTGACTCGAGTCTGGAGGCAACAATTTAAAATGATTGTAGAAAGTCGCTGCGTAAAAAGGAGCAGTTTATCTTGAAGGTTGCTAATGATCTAGTTTCTTCTGCCTCCCTTACCATAAACAGTACAATGATGCCCCTATCCTATACACAATATAACAAGCCCTCTTAACTGCATTCAAATTGTCAATGTAAACATTCTGCTTAGATTTTTTGTTCTTATTGGGTGAGCCAACTACTCCCCCTTCGCAGCCATGGGCTAAATTGTGAGGAGCGCACAATTGGCGGGGCTAGATCGCAAGGGTCTGGGGAAGCTGCCATTCATCGCTAACTCAGGTGACCTCAATACGACATTTGCCCCATGTGCGGCCATAGGACTGTATGAAGAACATTCAAGACCATCATTCAGATTCCAGAGGTGTTGAATGAGAAACTACAAGAAATTAGGTCAGATTTTGACATTTCCTCTTCCACCATCAGTCACTGTGGGAGACGTTATTCTTCTTTAAAAACCTGATCTGTCACTTTCAGCAGAGCGAAAGGCAGTCTGGTCGGTAAACACACAAGACTAGCTGCCTTCACTGGGCACAAGGTTCACTGCGCACAAAGTTCTCACTTTCATATGACTTCTTGGGGTTGTTTTTTTTTATGATATGCTGTATACCGTACATAATAATTCAATAGAAAATGAAGGCTGAAAGCCAAATTTTGTTTGATAGGCTGAGATTTCTACTATTAGTGTAATGGTCCTAAGTGCCTACAATGGATATACCTTGATCACTCGGAATAATGCTGTGACAAAGTGTTATTGCCTTAGATTTGCTTTCTAATACACACTGAATGGCCTTCCTTCACAGGGATCTAGTCATCATTTAAATCAGCCTAACCGCACCGAATGTTCATCTTAGAACCACTCAAGGGAAATCACAGAAAACAGGAGGAAAGAGGGAGTCGTATCGCCTGCCTGGAGAAAAGAGTCGATCCACGCATTTTATACACAACTGTTTCAAGAAAAGGCAAAGATTGATGAGGCTCTGCTGCTATCATTAATTTCTGTCCTCCGCTTGACACGCCATTACTCAACGCTCTCTCGACTGCAAAACTGCTCGCTTTCACGTAATGCCCCTCGGGTTCGAAATTACTGACTCGCCAGCTCGGAAATTGATGGGAGCAATTTTGAGAAATACGAGATTCTGATTGGGGCTGGGAACTATTGCAGGCCTGCAAATACTGGGGCATGTGCACCCATGTGCACCCACAATCGTAGCTGTACACCTGATTTTCCAGTGTGGGCTAACCAGTGCACCTAGATATTTTTGTAGGCTGCAGGGTAAAGGTACTATTGTACACTTGTCTAGTATACAGACTATTCTCAAAATTAAAGTGTCAGAAAAAGCAATATAACCTTTGTTATACCTTGCTTTGATCTATGACTTCTTTGAAATTTTGAAATTAACTATAGAATTTCAGATTGAAATTCTTAAGATAGGTAATAGGGCTTAAAATGGTGTTTTGCTGACATTCTACTTTATTTTATGTTGACTTTTGTTAAATCTCTCTCGGTAAAGACTCACCTGTGCCCCTATTCCCCAAAATGAATTTCGAGCCCTTTATTGGTAAAAGTATACATATATGAAGGATGGAAGAATTACTATTGACATTGACATCTTATTCTTGTTCAGACTTAATAGTTACTTGAATCTACACATCCAAAGGAAAACATTTTTCATGTCTTGTTAAATGATGCTGAGTTATACTGTGGACCGAGAATCCCTAACATGTACTCCAGCATTCTTTACTTACTCACTTATATTTGCCCTGGGTCTACTGGATTCAGCATTTGGAAAATACCAACCCAAATTGGAGTGAAATACCAGGTTCCTTCTCAGCACAGAGTTTTAGCTGCAGCAATACATCATGCAGATAAAGTCTGTGATAAACCCTCCGGACAGATAAACACAGCAGTTACTCATGGCTGCTGGGCCGGGATCTGTCATATTTATAATGGGTTACAGGATCGCAGCGCTGAAAGTTCTTTTTTATTGGAGCTGGTATTAGATACTTATCAGTCGGTACGTCCACCAGTTATCAGTCATGTTTCGCCCGTCAGCCGCTGGTTATATTACACTGAACTTCTTGTCGCACCTAACCTCTGCACATCTAGCTGCAGGTGTTCTGTCCAGGGGAGATGCCCCTGCTGTGACCACGGACTCTACTTTTGGAACACATCCATCCCAGGTCGGTAACTCTGGTACCTGAAGCCATAGCTTCTGCCTGAGTCCTGACTGTAGGCTGTACTTGAAGACAAATGTCAGCATCAACAAGTCAGGATTCATTTATTTATGCCTCAAGGCTTGTGAATTGATGACAGCAAGTCACATGGAGGTGGCCTAAGGAATACCAAATCCAGACATACTGCATAAGAACAGAATGTGCTCCAACACGCACCAATAACAAATCACTAAGTTGGGGAACTCCTGCTGAAGCCACGAGACCGCTCACACCATCCTCAGAATGGACAGTTGAACACACTGTAACAGTTTTATGTATTCTGTTGAAACCTTTACATGCACCAATACCAGATGTAGACATATTGAATACAGTATTGTAAGAACAGAATGAACTGTACCAACAACAAATCACTACTGGGTAACTCCTGCTATAACCATGACACAGTTCAAACCATACTCTGAATAGACTGTTGAACATACTGTAACAGTTTCACATTCTGTAAAAACCTTTACATGTACCAATACCAGATCCAGACGTACTGCAGAAGTACAGAATGTGCTCCACCATTATACCAACAACAAATCACAACTCATGTTAAAGCCACTTGGCAGTTTATCTAAGCCTCAATGCTTTGCTCACTGCTGGGCATACACCATATTCTGTAGAAACCTAAGCATGTACAGATGGCCTGTTTAACTGACAGTGTATGCTTACTGTTGGGCATACATCTGTAGAAACCTGTACATGTACAGATGGCCTGCTTAACAAACTGCCCACAGATCCAAGCCTCTTTTTCATCATGAATGTTGCCAAAATCCCCCAAACCAGACAAGGACCATTGAGTATGTCTTCTTACTCAAAGGGAAGCAGACTGCCTGGGACAGAGATGGAGAGAGAGCATGTAAGGGTGTTAGCCGTATTAATGTTACACCTGGAAACTTTCATCTGTAATCTGCTACTGCTGAAGGTCGGAATGCTTGAAGTTGATGCTCATCACACCACCCTTACACATGTTAGAGACACAACCTCACCATGTTCATACCTTCAGGAATTCAGATGAATGACCACAAGCAGCACTCAGGGTACAGACTTCAAAACTTAAGGAATCTTGGGGCTCCATATGAATTACACTTATTGTCGTTATCCATTAAAATAGAAAATAAATTCAGATGCAAAGCCTTTTTCCAAAAAGCTACTAGAGGAGGGCTGTGAACAAACTACTGAAATTCTCCACAGTATATTTCCAAGAAGATAAAAAGAAATTTCAGATTTAAACAGGCTTTAAATGAAACAAATGTTGACTGTATAACTCTATTACATGGTGTGCTTAAATAAATTTGTAACTCATATATTCCCAAAATCTGCACCATTCAGCCCTTGGGCTGCAAAAGAGCTTCTTAAGCCATGTTGTCCTAATGTGGAAAATGTACTATTTACACCTGCCGGGTCCCTGCAGTAACTATGAGGATTACAACATTATCTGACGGCCCATCCGTCTTCTTGGCGAGATTTGACAGTCGCCGGCGATAACGACCACTTAGGGATCATCACAAACTGCTCGGCGCTGGAATAATGACATTGTCTCAGGCTTTACTGAACACACAATCGCTATCCTGTGATTGTGAAGGGACTCTGATGAGATTATTAGAATATTATAATTTTGTACACAAGCTTGTGGGAGCCTATTCCCTGCCTACATGTACACAATTGTACACAGAACAGAAAAAAATGAAAAATTGAATGCTTTATTTCCAAGAGCCTTTAACCTGTGGCCTGCTAAGGTAGCCAATTGGTTACTGGGTCAGGCAGCAGGGAGACAGTTAAGACACATGGATGCGTGGGGGCCCTCTTATGATGTATTGTTTGTATATACTGCATACCTGGTAAACCACCTCATGGTGTAACACACCAGGTTTGCACTGAAGAGTACAAGCTGCAAATCTGGACAGATTTATCAACATACAAACATGACACCCTTTAAAGGCTTTAACCTTCTCCCTGCTGCCTACCCTGTAACAAACACAAATTTGGTGCTAAGAATGTTCAGACACATCTAAGACACGTGAGATCCCTTAAGGCACATAACTACGGAAGACACTCACCTCTTCCTTCTCGTCGCTTGTCTTTGGCACCAGAGTGAGGTCCAGGAGAAGGTAGC
Organism: Branchiostoma lanceolatum; assembly: GCF_035083965.1. NCBI lineage: Eukaryota > Metazoa > Chordata > Leptocardii > Amphioxiformes > Branchiostomatidae > Branchiostoma > Branchiostoma lanceolatum. Next base: position 40,159,999 of record NC_089723.1, on the reverse strand, counting down.
CCAAGTCTTCTGCAACATGCGGATCCTCCAGATCCACCTTAAACTCTTCTTTCCTGCAGGAAACACAAACACAGTACATCACATGTCATACTCCAGCTGCTGCTAACCTAACCATGAACCCTAACCAACGTGAGGATCCTCCAGATCCACCTTAAACTCTTCTTTCCAGCAGGGAACACAACAACTATCATGATGATCATGATACAACTGCAGCACCCCTAACCCAGAACTCTGATTCCACTTGTCAATCAAACCCACCTGTCAATCAAACCCACCTGTCAATCAAACCCACCTGTCAATCAAACCCACCTGTCAATCAGGAGCGACGCCAGGTCGATGTAGGCCTGACCCATGGGGTCATCCTGCAGCCCCCTGTCAATCAAACCCACCTGTCAATCAAACCCACCTGTCAATCAAACCCACCTGTCAATCAAACCCACCTGTCGATCAGGAGCGACGCCAGGTCGATGTAGGCCTGACCCATGGGGTCATCCTGCAGCCCCCTGTCAATCAAACTCACCTGTCAATCAAACCCACCCATCAATCACACCCACCTGTCAATCAGGAGCGACGCCAGGTCGATGTAGGCCTGACCCATGGGGTCATCCTGCAGCCCCCTGTCGTAGTCGAACACCTTCAGGACGAGCGGCTTCGTCACGTCGTCCACCGGCAGCGAGAAGCTCTCGTCCCAGCGCGGGTTCAGGTTCTTGTACACGATGCGGCTCTTGTACACCTGCTTCCCGTCAAACTTGAACTTCACATAAGGGTCGCTGGTTCCTGGGGAGTGAGGAAAACATTGGAGGTGAAAAGGAGAGGAAAGGAAAGTGATCTCAATCCAGGTTAGCTCAATGTAGAGCTACAAAAAATGTAGTCTTCCACTGGTCGTGCCAGAGAAGACAGACGATATTGTACAATATTTAATAGTATATTAAGTATGTTCATCGGGGAAATTCCCCTAGCTCTTTTCGACAAGCACAATGAACAGTGGACCACGGCTTAACGTCCTGTCCTAAGGACTGCGACCCTTTCCAGTAGCGTGCATGTCGGGAGAGCGACACAGCCGGGATCAAAGTCACAGCTTCTAGTTCCAGAAGCAGGGCCGCTAACATTACTGGAGAACGGACAATGGTGGAAATGGTGACGTGACTGTTCCAGAAAAGTGCTCTTTCACTCCTGATACAATCCATCTAATCTGAACTAACACTGATGAGATATAGTTGAAAATTATTGTTGGTATTTCAGACAGTGATGTAATTGCAGTTTCATGTAAAGACAAAATGTACAACTCCATAAAGTCTATATATGTCGTTGTGGTGTTAAATCCCATGATTCTGTATCATACAAGATGCTCATTGATCAAACACTATCATATAATAGAAACATGCATGAACGTCCTATCTATCTATGACATGAACTCCTGACATAAGGATCCATCTCCACCCACAACAGACATCCCAGTTTACACAACCTTCCTGAAGGCTCCACCAGAAGGGCTGCTGGTGACCTGCCCAACAGCAGGGCAAATTGTCATGTCAGCAATTATACAGAAACCTATATGTGCATCGTTCTGTCAAATTTGTACCTTATCATGTTTAGCAACACCAACGACAACATATCAAATGAGAAAATCTGCAGCCAAGGTCACGGAAAGCAAATCTTCAGTGCAGGGGTCATCAGATTGATGACCCGATCTCACGACCTTTATCACCCTGGGAAGATAAAGGGGGAGGGGGGCGCAACATGCAGTGCACAACCGGACGTGATTATCAATTATAGCAGATGCCTTAAAATAACAACAAAGGCACATAAAACGGGCACATAGATGTTATTTATCTATTGGTTCAGCATGTACATGCCAGGGTTGCCAAACTAGCCGTAGGCTATTACTAAGGACGAACCCATGTGCGGCCATAGGACTGTTGGTTTTGAACCACTCACACCAGGAAGGACCCCTACTCTTTTCGATAAGTGCGGTGGGTTCTTTAACGTGCTTGAGGTGTGACTCTCCTCAAACACGGGACCTCCATTTAACGTCCTATCCGAGGGACGTCCCTAACCAAAGCTAGGTACTCATTTACACCTAAGTGAAGTGAGGAAAGTCGTGTTAAGTGCCTTTCCCAAGGGCACAACATCGGGGCTTATCGGTGCATATCGGTGGTCTCGAGCCCGGGACCTCTCGGTTGTGGGTGAAACACCCTACCGATTGCGCCACACGATGCCACATAGATTGAGTTAAAAACAGGCTAACTTTTTGTTAAGACATGGGAATGGTAGAAAGTCTCGTCATCTATGTAACCATATCGTATCAAGGTGAACCTCAAAGGCAGAAGTCACACGGATGTCTATATAAACTCTGACCAAATTATTAGCCCTGATTTACACACAAGCTTCTGGAGTCGATTTGGGGCTGTGTGTGTGGCGCTTTGTGCTGCTCAAGTGGAGTTTCCCTACTAGAAAACGCTACTTGAGTGGCCTATGGTTCTCCTTGCACAGTCCTCAGTTGACTCCAAGGCCACTCAAAGTCAAAAACAAGTGTTAATCGGACCTTAGTCATGTCTGTACTCGCCACATCAACATGTAAACCCTTTCATATCAATGTGAACTAATCATATAACTCTGTGACACCACCCAGAAGTCTACATAACTATGAACTAGCTCTGTCACATCCCCCAGCAGTCTGAACTCACCACATTTGTCTCTGATCGCGAGCCTCCGGCCTTCCTTCAGCGTGACGTCCAGCGTGAAGAAGTCGTACTTGTGTCTGACACTGCGCGCTGTCGGTCTGGGTATGCTGTCCTCCTGCAACAACAATAACAACAACAATAAACAACAATAACAACAACACAGGACATCACAAACCTAACCCTAACCCTGACACTGTGCGCTGTCGGTCTGGGTATGCTGTCCTCCTGCAACAACAATATCAACAACAATAAACAACAACACAGGACATCACAAATCTAACCCTAACCCTGACACTGTGCGCTGTCGGTCTCGGTACTGTATGCTGTCTGCCTAGAACAACACAGGACAAACAAATATATTAAATCTAATCAGGAATTGGGTTCAGGTTCAAATTGCGTGCTTAGAGATATACTACTTGAATATATATCATGTACATGCATGTCAGGAAATAGATTCCGTACGGAGTCAGATTGGAGGCAGTCAATTTTGCTTAAAGACATACAAAATGTATTTAACTTTTCCAATTCGATTCATGCCTCTTGACATCCAAGAGGACGCACCTATGCATTTTGAAAATTTAAAAGACAGAGATACAACTCCTATTAGGGAAAGCCTTGAAACAGACAGGGGACATTGGGTAGTCAAATGACTCTGACCTCCAAACAAGCATCGCTTATTGTGCAATCAATACCTCACTTAACGAAGTCATCAATTTCTTGCAACAGGCCAGTTTTATTCTTTTCTAAACACCCAAAAAGCCCCTTGCCACTTAAGGGGGCACCCCCTAGTTTATTTTGGGTCTCAATTCGAGTTTGAACACCCCCAAGTCTAGCGACCGTCTCTTCCAGGAAATACTTCTGAGCCAAAACAACTGTGAATGGGAATGAAGGCTATCCCTCTAGCTACAAGAAAACCCGAGTTTCGGTTTCTTCAACCTTTGTAATTTTAGTAAATATAAGAGGGAAAAAGTATTTTTCCGTCAAAAATGAGGCGCAAAATTTGGCATTTTCCCGTGGAACTAAATACATCACAAAATTTTTTGACACGAAAATGACTGTTAGTGTCAGAAAGAGAAAACTCCAAGGTATAATCAAGCCCATTATAAAGAAAATCCTACCACTGTGATTTTCACAATAACCCGACGCGCGAGGTAATGCAACACGGCCAAAAGAACGCAACAAGGTCAATCTGGGTCAAAGGGGCAGTTTACATTCAACGCGTATGGATATCCGGAAATAAGGCTCGGATAGAAACGCAATTTCCACCCAAAACACACCAATTCATACGCTTTTCGGCCATGTTAGTATCTAATGTCAGTTCGAAGCACATTTTGAGAAATGTAAACTCAAACCCAGACCCTCGAAACCCTTTCGTCCCTTTTTTGTCGCGGACTACCATGAACCACTGTCGCATGCACCGTTAAGTATGGAGACACTTTTAGTTAACAAAGATTATACAGTGATGACCAGAGAGATGAGACTAACTATGTATGACAGGTTAGGCCACACCAATCTTACTTCTTGCTTCTTGGAATTTGAAACATGATGCTAGATTAGAACATCAACATGAGAAAAAGTCGGAGGGGACAGTCTGTACCTTGGTACACACAGTTTCAGCGAGTGGCTGAAGTCAGATGCAAGTTTTCCTCCCAGACTTTTATCTTTCCTGATATCCTCTTGCTAAAATTTCATATAAAAACGAGAGAACCAACAAATTAAATTGGTGTGGTCTAAAATATAGACTGTGCGGCACCAACCAGAAATGTGAAATGTATTTGTTTAAAATGTATTTCACATGAGCATGGAGAGTCACTTTAACAGCACTACGCAGTGATCCAACATTATGCAGTTATCCATTAGGGGTTCAGTACACTATGGACGACCTTGCAACATGAGACTGGGTGGCACCAGGAGGAAATTTGCAGATGTGTTTCTGGAGCTTAGAGACTTTTAGAGCAGCTCTAATAGCACGGCTGTGAGGTCTGCACAACCAACAATATGTACATCTCAATAGAGCCATCCATAAATGAATGTTACATTACCATATACACACAGAGGCATTTAGGTCGGAAATCCTCCCAGCCCTGGGACAGTTATACATATTCCACTGTCAGTGTCAATTTGAACACCTACACTTTTTCAGAAAGCCTCCAAAAGATTTGTTCATCAGCACAAGGTCATGTAAATGTATAAGTTCAACTTGGTGAAATTGAGCATGGATGAGTGAGACAATGTCTACTGTTTAACAGTTGTACAAGATGGTTAAAGTTAAGTCTGTTTTGTTAAAGCTGCATATTACAGTTAATATCTTGTTTGTTTATTTGCATCACATGGCTGAAAAACTATGGTTGAACTTGAACAATGAAGCATAACACCAGTTTTGTATAACTACATACAAGCTGCAAAAGATTAGGCTGATAGGCCTCGGTTTGATCCACTCACACCTGGATGAATGAACCCCTAAACTTATCAATAAGAGTGATGGGTTCTTTAACATGCTCATAAGATGTGGCTCTCCTCAAACATAGATATGGGACCTCTGCTTTAGGTTCCATCTTAGATTAGTTCAAGTATGTTGCTTACCAAAGCCCAGTCCTGCCTGGTTAATCGATTAAATTTGAGCCCTTGAACCTCGGGATCTGCAGTCTGCACTTTACCTCCATGTGACCAGATAACAGATGCATGTAACACTTTACCTCCATGTGACCAGATAACAGATGCATGGAACAATTTCCTGTCTTAGGCCACACCAATTTCACTTGTTGGTTCTCAGAGTCAGATCTAAAAAAACATAATGCTGAATTGAAATATTATGTTGAAAAGTGTGGCTGTACCTTGGTACACACAGTTTCAGTTTAGTGAATATACATGTGGTAAGATGCAAGCTTTCCACCCAGTCCTCTGTTTTTGTCTTGACCAGCGAGAAGCTAAACTTTTACTTCAGGAATGTCCGAGAACCGAGGAAATAATTCAGTGAGGCCTGAACTAAACAGGAAAAGGTCAATGCAAGAAAGCTGAGACAGGAATCTGACTGTGATGTGATGATATGGGGGAAATTGTTATATAACGGTGTCCATGCCAAGTGGGGTCGTGTGGCGTAACGGCAGGATGCTTAGCCCAGAACCCAGAGGTCCTAGGTTCGAATCCTGTCAATTGTCACCGATCTTATGCCCTTGGGAAAAGGCACTTTACACACAACTTTCCTCACTCCACCCAGGTGTAAAACTGGGTACCTAACTTTGGTTGGGGAGGTAGGTAAAAGGCAGTGGAAGGAGAGAGATGGGCTCTCCCTTCCAATACAGCGCCCTAGACACAGTGTAAAAACCTAGTGCCCCTACGGCCTCAAGACGGCTATAGGACAACTGTAAACCATTACGAAGTGAACACCATATTTGTCATTCAGCACTCATTTTCCCTGTACTATGATGTATTGAATGGCCTGAATTTCTCTATTTACTGCCATGAATAAAACATTGTCTCCCCTCTATGTCATGAGCTATCGGCACATTCTAGACAGTCACAGTCCGAGCAGTGCAAATCACAGGCTAAGGAAAATCGATCGACATCGAATCACAATTTCAAACCAAACATGACGGCAGGGCAACAATACCATGGTCACAATATTGTCTTCACTTTGTCATAAAAACACTTATTTCTGAGAACATTTTTCTATCCATTGGGACAAATGTTGGGCAAATAAGATTTACTTTAACAGTTCATCCCAACAGATTTTTCTTCATTTGTAAACAAACGCATGCATACACGTATGTTCCGTACATTTTAGATCCTCTTCAAAGACTTACATACGGTATGTTAGTATCATTGTACTACCTGCCCTCTGTAAACCTCAAATAGATTCACTACACAATTTACTATCTCATATACATGTATATAATTCAATATCGTTTGTATTGTCTGCCCTCTGCAAAATACTTTTTTATCGTTAATTACATTGTGTACATTATAAGACAAACATCAAATAGACGTCTTTTGCATTGAAGCAATGAAAGCTTGACTGTACTCGGCTAGTTTAGCATAATGCTCTTACATATGTATCTATTATGTATGTTTAAGTCCTGTGATGTTGTTTATATTTTCTGAATACATGTTTGTTAAATTATATAATAATGTTTCTTTAATTATATGTTCCATGACCTGTACCTAACCCCTCGAGGCATGAATGTACAACAAAGGTCTTCCATCATCACTGGAAACAGTTCCCGGGTATCACCGTCGCCCGCGGTGCATCTGTCTGCACACAAGATAAACAGAGCGGAGAAGGTCACATGCTTCAGTGGGTCATGACAAATTAACGCTGTGATGAGGAGGTTAATTGTGTCATTAACGAGGAAAGACTCATCAAACGGGGGACAATAAACATCTGCAGTCGGTCTGCAGGGCTGTTTGGATGGCAAGGAACTATTTGCAGCTGTTCGCGATGATTTTAACACCATTTTTCAGACTAATGTTGCAAAGGGTGCCAAAATCAATGGACTATCAGTGCAACAAACTCCGATAAAAAAAAAGAATGCATCATTTAAGTAACTTTGACACAAGAATAAGTAAGACACATTGCATGATGTAGACTAATGACCTTAAAGTAAGTGCTGCAGAAATCTTAATAAGTGTGATGTACTGTGCATTAAAAAGTCTAGCTCTAAATGACATGTTATGAGCTCTTACTAACTAATTAAGGATAACGACTACACAGTGCATTAAAAATCTAGGAAGGGGATCAGGACTACAGCTCTATCAGGGTCCTGGATACCGTTTGTAGAATTATGCATAATGCAGATGAACAGTGGATGCAAGAAAACAATCCTCCCTGCCCTTTTTTTCTTGAATCTGTGAAAACCGTCAAAACGTATACTGATACAGAAACCAAGTTCACTTAATTATGTATTGGTGGGATACATGTGACAGTGCGAGAACAACGTCCTCCATATTATAACAGAATTGATGAAACTTGAAGTATTGATTCCTGCCATTGTTCGTGCACAAAACCCACTTATGGGAAAATGGAAAAGAACATGTCTGACCATGATATCAAAGATTGACTTGTCTTTCAGGACGTCTCTCTGTTTTGGAGAGGTTGGGATGAGAGGATCTTAATTACCAAAACCCTTGAACAAGTCAAGTACCCATGATTATACACTCAATCCTTACGAGCCGCTATACTACTGCAGCTTATCTAAAGCTTCGATAAAATCCGTACACAGACTACAAACCTGTACAACTTTCCACCAACAACAAAAACAACAGAGATATCCTCCATCATTATTGATTTACAGTTATGATAATAACCCCCCATAAAAGCCTCACACAGCTACAGCATGCTGAATGTGACGAGGAGAAACGGGAATTCAGGATCACCTACCTGCCGGATCAATGATACGGACAGGGCCATTCTCCCGCGGCACCAGGGAAGGGGCTAAACACAACCCGGATGCATGGTGAACGCAGGACCTGGTATATTCCAACACCCCACTACATGGAGGTATGTTTCACCACTGTTCCATGGTACACGTACTAGGTAAGTCTCAATGCTCCACTACATGTAGGCACGTTTTACACAATCATGTATTCATGTTTCACCATTCCTGCATAGTACATGCATATGTAGGTAGTTGTTTCAATACTCCGGTACATGCAGTTATGTTTCACCACCAGCTGAGAGGTAACGGCATCAGGAGTAACATCCTTCAATTGTCACCAACAACTCGTTACAACTAGACGAGCGCAGGCAACTGTCTGTGTGGTGTACCATCCATTAGGACACATGTAGATCTGAAATGTCCAGTCCTAGACAGTACTGCCTTCCAACATCCCCCTACAAGTACTTGTAGGTATGTTTTAACACCAGCTGAGGTATAACGGCATCCTTCCGACCACTTATAAAAGGTGCAGGCAACAGTCTACCAGAGCCCCAGGCAGATCTGTAGTGCTGTGTCCTGTACAGTACTGCCTTCTAATGCCCCGGGAAATGTAGGTCCGTTTCACCACCAGCTGAGAGTTAATGACACCAAGAGTAACATCCTTCCAACATTCACCACTTACTACAGAATTGGTGCAGGCAACAGTCTACCATAGCCCCGGGCCGATGTGTCCTGTACAGTACTGCCTTCCGATGCCCCAGGAAATGTAGGTCCGTTTCACCACCAGCTGAGAGTTAATGACACCAAGAGTAACATCCTTCCAACATTCACCACTTACTACAGAATTGGTGCAGGCAACAGTCTACCATAGCACCGGGCCGATGTGTCCTGTAGTGATCCGTGGTGCACCGTGCCACCTTCCTCCAGGGCACCACGCCTGGCTCTGGGCTCGCCGGCCGACAAACGCCACCCCGGTAATCAATACTCCTCGCCTCACACACGAAATTATCAATCACCCCTTTCCCCCGTCAGAAACTAGGTCTGAGGTTCCGTTATGGAACGGCGAGGCGCGAACAAGCCGTGATATCAGCGAGACAACAGCGTGCGTAGCTGATAATGTTCACATCATGCGTTGATGGACCAATTGAAATCCAATTTTTCCCCCTAACTACGCTCCATTGATGGCAATAAGTGTTACATCTTGACTGCATACGTGAACAGTTTCATCATGTTGGTGAATTGACATTAGAAGCGTCCCTGAGGGAGGTAAAAGGAAAAAAGGAAAGGAATCTCGAACCAGTTTAGCTCAAATGAACTCAATGAACAGATGAGCTACTCTTCCACTGGTCGTGACAGAGAAGACAGACGCTATATACAGTATTTACAGGTTCAGTGTACCGGGGAAATTCCCCTAGCTCTTTTCGACAAGCACAATGAACAGTGGACCACGGCTTAACGTCCCGTCCTAAGGACTGCGATCTTTAACGGTAGCGTGCATGTCGGGTGAGCGACACAGCCGGGATCGAACCCAGGGCTTCTAGTTCCAGAGGCAAGATCGCTAACCACTGGACTACGCACGCTACCTACCTACCTACTGTAACAGGGCATTGGCTGGTAGGGAGAGAAACTTGGTGGAGAACAAAAAACTCTGATGATCACTTGACTGCATAGTGCTTGTTTGTTTGTCTGTTTGTTTTATTCATTCGCACATATACAAAAAAAACAATAGTGAAATAATTGAAAGTAACTAAAAGAATGTGCAGGAGGAGAAAAGAAGCCAGAAAGGCTTATAAGAAACCATCCTCCATTTAAATGTCAATTATGCTGAAACCATCTTTCAGGTGAATATTCACCAGACGAGTGTACCATATGCATTCAGGCTTATGAACCAACCCAAAATCAATAAGCATGAATAGCATGAACAGTTGAAGATATAGAAAATCTCATGCGATTTGCGCAACTATCCTATAAAGTATAATCTTTTCTGATGGATGTAAGGAAATTGCTACTTTCTGCAACGCAACTATAGCTACTTTGTAATAAATTGTATTCTTCCATGTTTATAGGTTAGAATATTTCTCACTATACTTGGAATGTTTGTATTGTTTGCGATTTATACTATCTACAGTAATAATCTAAAATGTTTTCATGTATCTAATCTACACTGTTTAGCAGCTATGAAAGATGATGTAGAAATACTAGAATACCCAAACGAGCCCTTTTACTTCAACCCGACCGTATCCCACCACAAAACCTACTGCTGATTCTCATTTACGAGTAACCCCGGGTGACCGACAGGCAGAGAAAAGCTGTCAGAAACACTTCTTCATGCTGATAATGGGACAACCTTGAGTCTAACATGTAGATGGCCTGGAGTCTTCTGTGTGCATAATAAACTAAGCTTGAAGAGGTGAATGTGGAACCAATATTGTAAATATTAACCATTTCGACTTCAAGACCTCATCAAATCTGAACGTTTAGATTAGACCAAGTTAAACATTTAAGTATCCTAGCGACAGCACATTGTTATCACAACTAAACTTAAGCTTACATGTTGCATTCATACATTCAGATTGGGGAATAAACTTAAATATATACTCTGGGCACCTAATGCAGCTTTTTAATGGCCTTTTTATGGTTCTGTACATTAAGGCCTAATATCACTTTATTGGTCAGCAACAGACGGACCCACACACAGAAAAATAAAAATGCATAATCCATAATTCTTAAGTTATCAATCATGTATCAAAACAAACCGACCACAACAGGTAAAAGATTCCCCCTTCTGCAAAGGCAATGACCCAGCTTGCTGTAGATGCCTGTATGGACTATTCATAGTAAAGTAATGTCATTCCTATAGTACTGCTGAATTATTTACCAGAATTTGCCCACAAGAGACGACCTTTCTTCCTTTTATGGCCCCGGGAGCTGCTAACGACCTGCACCGTCCCCGCTACCACATCTCTCATGGACAGTAAAGACTTTATACAGCTGCCCTGGTACCAAACATGATCCCTGACACACATGCCCTGTACACAGCCCCCGCTACCACATCTCTCATGGACAGTAAAGACGTTATACAGCTGCCCTGGTACCAAACATGATCCCTGCACATGACACACATGGGCTGTACACAGCCCCCCGCTACCACATCTCTCATGGACAGTAAAGACTTTATACAGCTGCCCTGGTACCAAACATGATCCCTGACACACATGCCCTGTACACAGCCCCCGCTACCACATCTCTCATGGACAGTAAAGACGTTATACAGCTGCCCTGGTACCAAACATGATCCCTGCACATGACAGACATGGGCTGAACATACATGTAGCACACACATGGGGAAACTGAATCCTTATGGCTTTAATTCTTTCCCCAGGAATAAAGAGATTCTTCTAAATGCCAAAAGGTAACTCAAGTTACCACCTGGTTCAAACAATGCCATATGAGTCATAAGTCATAACTACAGCATACAAAAGCACCATGTACATCTACCCTGTGTAATAAACCTATCTACTTCTTCAAATCCCTGAAAGCCATAGAATGTCAACAGTACCCACCAGGGAACTGCACAGTCATGTATTCTTAATGGCCATGACCCTTCACTAGAAATAAAGAGGTTTTTCTGTGAGCTAAAGGGTAACTCATGTTACCACCTGCTTCAAACATTGCTATCTGAGTAAGTCATAACTACAGCATACATAATCTGAGTCATGTACAAGCACACTATGGACATCTGCCCTATGTAATAAACCTACTTTTTCAAATCCCTTACATCCACGGACTGTCGCTAGCACCCACCGGGGAAAACTGAACATGCATTCTTTATGGATCTGATTCTTTCACCACAAATAAAGATACTTTTCTATCACAGTATGAAGCCAAAGGTGACTCAAGCTAATGTTTAAACCATGCTATCTGAGTTTACTTTGTGATAACTGTAACACAAGAAACCATTCTGGCTTTGTCAGTATTGGCTACAAAACAGGTCGATGTTGCAGGAATAGAATGTGGAACGATTACTCTGTGAACTATCAATATACGCTACATGGTCACATTGGGACTATTCCATTCCATCTGTCTAAGGAGAGGCCGACGTGCAGCAGTGTTGTTGTGCTGCTACTGTAACAGGAACTGTAAAATTATCTTAAGTTCACTGCGGTTAAATTTCACAGCAATGGGAACATGAAGGGTTTTTGGTACCCTTGAGTTCACACGTAATGATACAACATATATAATGTACCATGGAAGCAAGCACTGGAGTCCATCCATTTATTGCCAGAAAGCTCTATCGCCATCATTTGTCATTTCATCCACATCCATGCTTTAATCTGCATGTGTTCTACATTCCTGACCACCCTCCACCCCCACCAGCAGACCCAGGCATTCCTGCCCACCCCCACCCCCACCAGCAGACCCAGGCATTCCTGCCCACCCCCACCCCCACCAGCAGACCCAGGCATTCCTGCCCACCCCCACCCCCACCAGCAGACCCAGGCATTCCTGCCCACCCCCACCCCCACCAGCAGACCCAGGCATTCCTGCCCACCCCCCACCCCCACCAGCAGACCCAGGCATTCCTGCCCACCCCCACCCCCACCAGCAGACCCAGGCATTCCTGCCCACCCCCACCCCCACCAGCAGACCCAGGCATTCCTGCCCACCCCCCACCCCCACCAGCAGACCCAGGCATTCCTGCCCACCCCCCACCCCCACCAGCAGACCCAGGCATTCCTGCCCACCCTCCACTTACCACCAGCAGTCCTCAGCTTGACCATGCCACAACTTGATGGGTCAATTTCCACTGAACATGAGCACAGAAATGCCGTTCAGTACCGAGGACAGCACGGCACAACTGGACCATCACAGAAAGGTCGATGACTTGCAGTCAAACTACTAAGTGAGACCAAATTCAAAAATGACACACTGGATATGGACACAGGAATGCCTTTCAGCACCGAGGCCAGGACAGCACAACTGAATTAGCACTGTCAGCTTGATTGGTTTTAAGGAGCGGGAGCAGTCAAAGGTCCACATTTCCATCTTACAAACCGAATGTGGGTCAGGAATGCCAGTCAGCACTAAGGACAGGACACAGGGAGGACAACTTGTAAAGGTGTTGATACACCTGTTTTGTCCTCCCTTCCACTTGTTTTTGCATGTGGTAAATTCAAATAAAGAAATAAAGAAATAAATAAAGGGGTTGTTTGACAAGTAAATACAGGAGACACAAGTAATCCACATGTCCATGCAATCAGTCTGGAAAACTTTCATTTGACAAACTTGTCAGTTCTGAACAATTTGCAGCACTGCCTATGACACTATTGACAGAACTTGATGCATCACATCTTCTTATCATTCACAGCGAGAGGCTTCGACCCTTCTTAAGACAGCTTCAAGCTGCCGGTAAATGGGAGACAAGATAAGTCTCCCCTCCCGACAGACCACTTTCACTATCACTTTGAGATGTCTTAACCCACCAGGTATCCGATATCCTTCTGTCTGCAACACTCATCGTCATGGCGATCGGAGTTCCACACTAACTGCATGCCGAATGTCACAGAAATCTGTCGTTCCTTTCTTCCGCTATCCTTGTTTGTCCATGTCTGTACATGTAATCAGTATGATAAATTATACATTGTCACATCTTTATGCACTGCTGCCCATCTTCATAACATCTTGAATTGTGCTGCATCGCTCATCTCCATGGTGATCTTACACCTGGTCCAGCCTTCTCGTTTCATTTGTCATTTCCTCCAAATCTGAAACAACCCAGTAGATGTCAATCTGCATTTGGTCTACATTCCTATCCACGGCCTCAAACTATTCCTAAGTCCTGACTAGCAGCACTAAGAAACTTCAACCCTTCTTAAGCAGGTAAGTACAGGCCACTTTCACTTTTACTTTCACTTCCAGACGTCTTAACCCACCAGGTCTCCGATACCCTCCTGTCAGCATCACTCTGTGCCTCATCTTTTCAGCTGTCTCCACGCTATCTACAGGGAGATTGGTACCACTATGGAGTCAGTAACTAGTCACCGAGGAGCTGGGATTGCATTACTGTGTCTGTCCTGCCAGGAAAGCTACGAGTCTTCCTCTTAGTATGTAGAGTATTAGCTAGCCCTCCTGTTGCAGGGGATGCCCAAAGGAAGCCCTGTATCTCTGGTATACGGTAGCTAAAATCCTGCTTCCCACGCTATCTGCAGGGAGATCGGTACCACTATGGAGTCAGTAACTAGTCACGGAGGAGCTGGGATTGCATTACTGTGTCTGTCCTGCCAGGAAAGCTACGAGTCTTCTTCCTGCACACCTGACCCCGGGTGAACCCGTCATTCCTGCACTACAGACAAGAATCTCCCCGTGATAATTTAATAAGGTATTGAAAGATGGAGTAGATAAAGGACAGTTGCACAAGTTTATTACTTCTAAGGAACTGAAATTTACCGGAACTGAAATTTACAGTAAGAATGAAAAATTATCATCTCTTCTGAAACCCAGCACTGAGTTAGCTGTGGCTCTCCTCAAACACGACATCTGCATTTAACATCCCATCTAGATACTCATTTGAAAAATTGTGAAAAGTGGCTTTCCCAAGGGAACATCGTCAATGGGCCATGTCATGGTTCGAACCCAGGACCTCAGCAGTCTGGGCCAAACACCCTGCCATTACGCCACGTGACGCCACGCCCTTATGAGATGTGTGACCAAGGTCATGTAAGGTTCCTCCGGGGAATAATAATGTTCTGAGCTTAACACATGCTTTACTCACCTCGAGTTCAACTGCAAAATCAATACACATGTAATTAAAAAGATTTGTCTTCACCTTATTTACATATCGATTCATAGTTTCCGTTTTCAAACCCGGAGATCTACAAATCTCGTCCAGTCCTGAAGAAAGGTGTTGAGATGCTGTCTAGAACATCTGTCCGCTACCAAATCTTATCCAGTTGCTTGAGTAACTGTTTTCTTGGTAATTACCATGATTTAAATGTGTTGCTATACACAGGTCTGTGGCACAGATTAGGAGACTCAAAATTTAAAGTCAGCATGAGCTGATGTTAGCGGAATATCTGCTTTTAGTACAAGTATTTCATGAATAAAGCAGATAAAAGCGATGTCAGCTACGCTGAACCGTATCCCATGAACGTTGTGAACCGACTGGAAACAGAGATGGCTTGTCAACATAAGACAAAGGTTAAGGGAATATCTGATTATTTCATGAATAAAACAAACAAAGGTGATGTGAGCTAGCCTGAACCACATCCGATCAATGCTGTGAACTTTCCCCCGACAGCGGGAAACAGAGATGACTTGTCAGGATGGGATACTGTGGGCAGCATTCCGGGAGGGCTGCATATCCCCACTATTGTCAGCTTTCTCTTTTATCATCCTAGTATCCTCAGAGGAAGTAGACAAGTCATCAATCCCCTTTCTCATGCAAAGGTATCATTTATCATGGATCAGGGTGCCATGAGATACAAGTAGACATGACTGGGTACATTGTGACAACTCAGTGTTACAGGAGACAAGCAGACCAGTTTATGTGCATGTTCAAGCCTTAACAAGTATATCTCTTAAACCAAGAAGCAACACTCAGGATTAATGCATTAGAGAGATTTAGAAACACAATAAAAGCAAAAGCTGCCATATTGATATCTAGACGGGTGAACTAATTATTTGGATAACCAATCTGCATATCTCAACTACTGTTACTGTTAGCTTTCTCTTTCACTGCAGCATAATATCCTCAAAGGAAGTAACAAGTCCTCCCTTTTCTCATGTGAACGTATCATTTATCAAGGCATCAGGGTGAAGGCTGTACAACTGTTAAGAAAAGCTGTATTGAAAAAGGGCTTATGTGCAAGTTTATGCCTTTAGTTAATAAATCAACTCAAACAAAGCCACGCTGCGATACTCAGTGGAGGATGACAAAAAAAGAAAGTCTTTTAAAACCAAGGATAACACCGAGTCTCAGAAATGATGCACAAGAAACAAGAAAGCACAAGCAGCCTTATGGATCTCAGGACAGATGAACGGATTAGCTGTATAATCAACCAGCTAATCAATCAGCCAACAGGTACAAACACAGGCTGAGTGTATATCTATACTATTGTTGCTGTCAGCTTCCTCTTTCATTGCAGCCCAATATCCTCCAAGGAAGTCCCAAGTCCTCCCTTTTCTCATGTACAGTATCAATCATTTATCACGGCATCAGGGTGTACGCTGTACAACTGCTACAGGAGAAAGCAGTATTGAAAAAGGGTTTATGTGCAAGTTTATGCCTTAATAAATCATCTCAGACTGCAGCAAAGCCGCACTGCGATACTACATTGTAGCTACTTTAAAAGGCTCCATGCTTCACCTCAATGGAGGATGACAGAAGAAGAAGAAAATCTCTTAAAAGCAAGGATAGTCTCAGAAATGCTGCATCAGACACACAGCAGAGCAGAAGCAGCCTTAATATCGATCTGCAGACAGTTGAACTAATCAGTGAGGTAACCAATCAGCACCGGGATATAGAGGCTGTGGAGATAAGGATTGTACCGTAGAAATTTTTGCTGTGGTTTTATTTTCTGGTAGTTTTCACTGCAAAATCACGACACTGCAAATGTGTGTCTTTGTGCAACCTCTTTTAGACTCAAAATGAAAGCCTTACAAAGATAACTGAATTTACAGTATTTCCCAATCATGAATGCTGTAAGGTCTGGGATTAGGCAGAACGACCTTGTGCAGTGTACCATGATTGACAACTAAGTGCAGAGCAGAAACCCTGCTGCTGAGAATATCACATCTTCACAAGACGGTTCCCTCGCTCACCCTTCCCCCTCTCTATAACACTACATGTAGGTGGACCACTGCTACAACTGGCAAAACTCCGATCCAGTTCTATTTCACTCTCTCTGAATATCTGCCTCTGAGACAGATAACCACACATTTCCCCCGAACTTTGGTTCTGCCACAACTGCCTCCAGTAAAACATGATAAAACAGCCCCCTTGCCCCTTCCCCTACCTGGCAGTCAGCCACCTGCACGAAGGGTCATGAAGGGTCATGAAGGGTCATGAAGGGTCATGAAGGGTCATGAAGGGTCATGAAGGGTCATGAAGGGTCATGAAGGGTCATGAAGGGTCATGTAGTGCATGACTGCCAAGTGGCAGATCTCTGGAAATGCAGTTTAAACTCACATCACTCTCTGAGAATACATGTCTCCAAGACAGACCACATCCTACCCTGTACTCCCATTCTCTCATACTCAGCACATTCTTCAACTGAAACAGTTCCAGGTTTCTGTGACGGGGGCTCATATAATATATCATCAGCTTTTCCCTATAACTACACATTTCATCTTGCATGGCTCACAGGTTTCCGACCATTACTTTTCATTTTTGATTTTTAAAACTGTTGAAACCAATAATGGTTAATCTCATTTTTTGGGGAAAGCTACTGCACAAAATCATCTTCAAGACTCCAGTTCTCCCAGCAGAAGAAATGTTGAATGAACAGATTGTGTTACCTGCTAAGGCAGGGCTCGAAATTCAGTTTCGGAAATTTTTGGGTGCACCACATAAAATAAAGTAGAATGTAACTATTGTAAGCAAAACCTAATGACAAACCTTACTGTTCCTCTTCATGCACTTTTGGCACCCGATCTCGGCACGCAGTTTTGAAGCTTTCAAAATCGAAATTAACACAAATGCTAACATCAAAACCTTAAACAAGTACTACAACAAAGATTTTATTATTTTCTTACACTTAGATGTCAAGAATATGCTGTCTACTAGTGTGCAGTGATACCTTTACACATTAAACCATAGGAAAATACTTGGGTGCACCAGTGCACCCACAGTAAAAAAATTAGGTGCACAGCTCCAAAATTGGGTGCACTGGGTGCACATGCACCAAGTATTTCGAGCCCTGTAAGGTAATATGATTGTTTTACGACAGAACAGAATCACACGTTATAACATATAAGCACAACATAACTGGATCAGTTCTACGGGGTTGATGACAGTAAGTCACACAGCATCAGGTCAAATCCAAACATAGCAGACTTGATTTGTTTGTTTGTTTGTTTGTTTGTTTGTTTATTTTATTTTACCAGGGGAGTCATATCGCCAGCTGGCGTTTTTCAATGAGCCCTGGGGGGGAAATCCCCAAACAAATTTCTTTACATAAAATAACAAGTAACAATACATAATGTGAAGTAAAATTGATATGAAACCAAAGTAACTTAGATAACATATCAAACAAAACATAATATTACCAAATATATAAATTAACATCATATACTAGTGACAAAATATAATGGAATAAAATGAAATGAAATGATACGGGAACAGGAATGCCTGTCAGCACCAAGGGCAGGACCAAACAACTGAATTAGTACTGTGAGGTTGATGTTTTTGTTTTAGTTTTTTTTTGGGAGGGAGCAGTCACAGTAGCAAGTGAGATCAAATGTCCCCATTCTCACCTTTAGAACTGAACATGGTCAATGGAAAAGAATTCAGCACCAAAGAGAGAACAGCACAACTGAACCATCATGCTGAGGTTGATGACTAGCAGTCACACAGAATAAAGTGAGATCAAATTCAAAAATTACACATTGATATGGGCAGAGGAATGCCATTCTGCACCAAAGACAGGACACAATTGAATCTGCAGTATGAGGTTGATGTTTCTCTGGAGAGTCACAGTAGCAAGCGAGATCAGATGACCACATTTTCATCTTAAACACTGGAAACAGTCAATGGAACAACAATCAGCACCAAGGACAGAACAGCACAACTGAGTCAGCACTGTGAGGTGAGGTTGATGGGGGTGTGGGGGTCTTTTTCCGTCACACTAGCAAGCGAGATCAATGACCACATTTTCAACACTAAGAAGAGTCAATGAAACAACAATCAGCACCAAGGACAGCACAACCAGGGCTCGAAATTCATATTTGGAAATAGGTGCACTGGTGCACCCAACTCAAAAAATTGGGTGCACAGAAAGAATTTTGGGTGCACCAGATAAAATAAAGTTGAATGTTCTTCAGAACATAATTACAAGTTTAACGCTGCTGCCTTTCTTAAGAACTTCAATCTGTACTTCTATAGCTAACTTTAAAATTTCAATCAAATAATGCATTAAATAAAGTACAGCAAAAAGTTATCATGCTGTTTTTGATACTTACATTTCAAGAATATTCTGTATACTAGTGTACAATAGTACCTTAACCCTATAGCATACAAAAATACATAGGTGCACCAGTGCACCCACAGTCAAAAATTAGGTGCACAGCTCCAAAATTGGGTGCACTGGGTGCACATGCACCCACTATTTCAAGCCCTGACAACTGAATCTGCACTGTGAGGTTGATAGATTTTTGCAGAGGCGAGCAGTTGCACAAGCTAACCCCACACTTTCTATGGACAAAGGAGGGCCATTCAGCACCTAGGACAGAACATGGTGGTTGTTGAATAGAAGCACATACACAAGTCAAGCAGAGGCAACTCCATACTTTCCATACAATCAGCCAAAAACATTTCAACTGGCTGACTTGTCACTCGTGTACTCACTAATGGAGTCCTTTTACCAATAAACCAATAAACCAATAAGTTTGCAACAATCTATGATTTCTTGACTTGAAGGCATTTAATAACAAAAAGTAAACATCTGATAAACGTTATATATAAGTTATAACGTCTCCAAATCAATGGGAAATTCAATACAATATCATTGTGAGTAGCTGTAATCTTCGTATCTAGAATTTGATTTGTTGCTCTAATCCTTGAATTTAGTTGAGGACAGATCTAGAGATATGAAAACTGAGTACAGAAAGTGCCGTAACAAATGGACCAAGCTTCCATCAATACTTCATGGCCCGCGGCTACAATAAAAGGCTCTGTTATCGAACAATCTACGGTGACTTTGAAGTATTCTCCTCCGTAGCAGCCAATTTTGTTGTCGCCTTGGGCTGGGACTGCAGCAGTCATAACAGACTATCAGGGGGAGTACACTGGTTTACAGGTAGGGAAAAATCAATGATTCTAAATCTGGTAAAGATGTACATGGCATCTTTCCACCATTTTTTTATCCTGTAACATCACAAAACTAGTGACGAGCATTTATCAGGACTTCAATCATGTAATCTCTATCTTTGAAACTTTCCAAATCTTATCCAGTTGCTTGTAACTGCTGCCTTGCAAATCTCTCTATCTTTGTTATATATATATTTTTGGGGGGCCTGTAGCAGCCTGCACTCTGGTTTGTGCCTCTTTTGGACAAAGAAAGGTTCAAATAAACAAATACAAACACAGCTGCATACATACATCGCCAAGGCTGTTATGCTACATAATGGCAAGAAAAGAAATACAAATGACTGAAGCATTAAACTCCTCTACTTCATGTTGAAAAACTGGAATCCATTGAAAAGTCGGATGTGCCTAACGGACCTAAAGGCCATTGTTGGCTGTGTCACTGATGGATTATCGTGTCTTGTTCAGGAATAAGAAAACTGATTGAAAACTGGGGCAGATGTTTCGGATGAAGAGTCAACTTGGTAAAGAATATAAAACTTCTGTTTCATCCCAAAGCTGTGAAGTGTTATCTGCAGAGGTACTGGCATATACTGTGCCTGCGCATACATCACACGCTTGAACATACACAAAAAATACCAGCAACTTATAATGAACAAATTTATCTTCAATGTGGACATACCGCCATACGTTATTACATGTAGGTTTGGGGCCTGCCAGTTGTACTTCAATCTAAATGGGTGAACATTCAACTTTAAATCTATTATGTACCAAACTTCAATGTATAGATATCAGCTTTTTAAGACAGAATTACAATTCAAAGCCTTACTTCACTCCATCCATAAAATGATGCCATAAACCGGAGTCCCTGTAAACCTGAACAGACAATAGAATTTGAATTTCCCTCAGGTTCAAGAAGTAAAATGTATCTCACACGGAACCGAGAATTACTGACATCTTTAGAAGAACATTATCCCACTGATTACATGCTTGTAAAACCTCACAGAGGAATATGGATACATGTACAATGTTTTTCTGTATACACAAGAAGGCATGATGCTTAGTGCAGCAGCACAGCAAGTATAGCAGAAAGCAGAAATTACAAGAAGTTGATGCCACAAGGCTCAGGGAGGACCTCAAGCAGTTCAACCATGTACTGAAGGGTTTGGATGTTTACAAAACAAACTAATTTATTGAGCATTTTCTCTTGATATTTTCTTCATGCACACATGTATGACATTGTCTGTTCTTTACTTTCCAATAGCGGCTTGTTTCATGACAATTGTGACGAGGATGAGGAAATATGACACAAGAGCTCCCAAACAATGCTCTTTCTGCTGAGCTACATGTACAAATGTATACCTTCATGTCTTACTTTTTCATCATCATCATATCGGGCAGCTTGCCCAGACTAGGGTTGCTCTTTCCCTCCAGGCAACACGGTCCGCCATAAGTTGGTCTAGATGTTCAGACCTCGCTCCTACATCCCCAGCAAGTTGGTCTATGTAGGTCCTTCGGGGTCGCCCGACAGAGGAATGCCCATGAGTTGGCGCCCAGAGTAGGAGTTCGCTTACTAGCTCTTCTTTAGCTTTACTTTTTAATAAAATCAATGGAAGCAAAAGCATGAAAGTTCTTGTATGTAGATTGAAACGGTTCCATCATAATAAAAATGGCACTGTTACAGTGCATTTGAAAGTACTCATTTTCATAAGATAGATTCCAATGAGAGGAGTATTAGTACAGTATCAATTAATAAGCCACGTATATTTTCTGACTGAAAAGGCCAACAAAGGTTCATAATGCATCTACATCTTGCGGGAATCAGTTAATTTACTCAAAACAGAGCAACAGTTGTATAACATACCTTTCAAATATTGCAATCTGTAACTTGTATCAGCATTTTTCTGATCATCAAATATTCACTGGTCAAGATTTCTGACATGAGCAAATCTGTGACTTGTTCATGAATGCACTGAGTAGTTGCTGACAGAGCCTAACATAAGCTGACTTAGCAGATTACTGTTCAAACACCACACACCTCCTACCCAACATCTAACGGATTAACCACAGGATTTATTCTCCAGGAACCCCAGCAGCAGGTTTAACCCTTAATGGCTGCTGGGCAGGCTTAAGGACTGCTGAACCCTGACCTCGAGCTGTTAAAGTCTGACCTCAGCAGTTAAAGTGTCTAACATGTCACACTGGTCACTGCTGAGTGTGCTGGATTCATGTTAATGTGATCATTACTGAGCAGGGATGGAAATACTGGGTCCATATGTACGTTTGTGCACCTAACATTGGACCTGTGCACCTAACATTGGACCTGTGCACCTAACATTGGACCTGTGCACCTAACATTGGACCTGTGCACCTAACATTGGACCTGTGCACCTAACATTGGACCTGTGCACCTAACATTGGACCTGTGCACCTAATATTGGACCTGTGCACCTAACATTGGACCTGTGCACCTAACATTGGACCTGTGCACCTAACATTGGACCTGTGCACCTACATTTTTTACTCTGGGGACACCATTTTTTTTTCTGTATACTAAAAGTAATTGTACTCTTAATATACAGGATATCTTGACATTCAAACTAAAAGAAATGATATAAAAAATTTGAAATTTTGATAGAATTTCAGATTCCCCTTCTGAATAGGGCAGTAAGTTGTGTAATTTTGTGATTATGTTGTTTTTTCTGTGCACCTACATGTTCAGGTTAGGTGCACCAGTGCAGCTTTTCCCAAAAATGATTTTGAGCCCTGACATGTCAAACAGGTCAGTGCTGACTATACACTGGACTAATGTTGAATGTGACTATTACTGAGTATTACTGACTATTACTGAGTATTACTGACTATTACTGAGCATTACTGACTATTACTGACTATCACTGTAAATGCATTTTCGCGGTGGTTCTAAGTTCGCGGCAGCGCTATATATTACAAACTGTGACAGTATTGGACAAAAACATTTTTGCATTTACCGTTCTGAGTATCACCAACTCCCCTGCAGCAGGGCAGTGGCCTATTCATGAGGGCAGCATCAATAAGTGATACTCAGCATTACTGATTATTACTGACTATTACTGACTATTACTGAGTATCACCAGCTCCCCTGCAGCAGGGCAGTACCCTATTCATGAGGGCAGCATCAATAAGTCATACCCAGCAGCCCCAGGATTGACTTTTGACCCAGATTGCCTCCTTTGATCATAAAAAGAGCATTAAGGAATTTTTAAGTCGGCTCATAAAGATTTCTGCCAGGTAAAAGCCTCTCCTGCGGAATCCGCCATCTGGGAGGTCGTAACCTGCTTTTCAATTTCTGACGAGGGCATCCGACGTCATTCTGGCAAATGTAAACTTTACTGCAGAGATTTGCTATGTTATGTATACTGTAGACATTTTCGTGGGTACTTAATTTTACAGAAGGTTGGGACAGGAGTTTTTCGTGTTCGTGTCATTCGTGGTAAAACCTTACAGCAGAGATTTGACTAATATATCTAAAGGTAATTTTTTATTTAGAGGGGAGATTATTATCACCCATAGATGTTTCTACTAAAATCACAAAACTCATTTCCTATTAAATCAAAAGGTATCTGTCAGAACAGGTGGTCCAGAACACGAGATATCAAAACCAAAAGTTCTGCTACAGTTCCGTAGAAAACCACTAGGAGGCCTTGACCTTGGTTTCCCTGAAAGCCTGCCCACCTGCAAAGCGTTACGAAGAGCCATCCTCAGCTACTGCTTCTTGGGCTATCCGTAAATATAAAAAACACACCCGACAAACAAACAGCACGGAAAACATTAACCTTCTTGACGCAGGTAATAAAAGATTGATATTAAAGATTGATATTAAAGATTGATATTACGTCTCGAGACATTAATTAGCAGGATTACTAACCTGAAAATGTCAACGACGATTTCTCATCTCCCGCACAAAGAAGCGCCATTAGGCAGATTGCCTGCTACAGTTCTCTCTCCATTCATCATCATCAACATTAAGGAATATTGTATGAAACGTCAATATTTCATCCCACAAAATGGAAATCTATTGTCTGAGTATCGGCTGGAATCATTAATAACCACATTTCGTGACAGCGGGGCATTCGGTAATGACAATTTCACGTCAGTTACCAGGACATTTCTGTAGAAATAAAGGGCTTAAAGTCATTCCTGGTGCGTTTTGCATTGAGAAGTGTGTTTTTCGGATGGGTATGACAATCATACAATAGAATGAATTCCACATCACACTCGGTCCCAGCCCTCCCACGGGCCATACGGAATATGCAGTGTTGTATTCTATATCTACACAGCCACACAGAGCACTACGGACAACAATATCATTAAATATGCATGACTGTAGTTAGGTTTATCAGGAAGCGAAGACAAAGACGGGTGTCCTGGAAGAAGGTCATCTACCGAACAGGAGACGGGAAAAATGCTCATTATATAAACTAGATATGCTGTATTACAGTTCAATATATTGTACCAATTGTTTTATTAGCACTATGTCTTGATGATACAAACGGTTTGAGGTTTTAGAACTTAAATATCAAACAATGCATGCGGCATGTGCAAATCTCCCAGGAATTTCCTTTATGGATTATGTGCATTATCTAAGATTCTTTGATAGACTTGAAAGACACCTTTTAGTTTGACTTTAATTTTGCAAGCTTTACATGTGCAAGCCAGCTGGGAAATAAAAGCAAGGCAACAAGAGAGATCTCAAAATATCATCAGTCACCACCAATAATAGTATGAAATTGGAATCTTAGGGATTTTGTATTTCAAAGTACTGAAATCTAAAGGGACTAGCAAATATTCTTTGTTGATTGATTTTGCTAACAGTTACAATATTTTTCATGTTAGCAAAAGGAAAAGGGATTCCTGTATGTTATGTACTGATATCTCATACAAACCTACTGTACCTGGTTCTTCACCAAATTCCATTTTATATTTTGCCATGAAACAAGAGACAAAATCAGTGGGCTAAAATGTGCAAACCTTGTCTATCAAATTACCACCCTTGGATCACATGAAGAATGTAATAAGAACCTAATAAGGCATCAATAACTGCTTTCCCACTGACGACCCTTACCCTTTTGCTGTATAACCCCAGCAGACAGGAAATGCTACAGAAAATCTCTAACATCTATGATCCAATTATTCACTTATTTATTCCGACCTTTGAAAAAATATCAGAAAAAATTGGAGACTAATTTTGCAAATTGCAAATTATTGTATTTTTCACTAACACCAGTCCATGCTGTCCTGTATAATGTACATGCAACAGCATGGATTTGGTGTATGTAACTGTCTGTATTGGTAACACATATAGCGCACCCACATACATTCAAAATTAAAATTATTTTTAAGAGAATTATAAGGTAAATAACACCATAAAACCCCAGTACTAGTAATCAGGCAAACCATCAACTGGCATCCTGCTGTTAATGGAACATGTAGAGCCTGCATGAACAAGCTGAGGGCTGTTAGGGTGATTCTATGGGATTTTTTATGATTACAGCAGGTGGTTTATCAAACAATCTGGCAAACAATCACTGCATGCATTCAGGGCTGTTACCGTTCTTTCATTTATTATCGCAGGGACTTGATTTTGTGGTAAAAGGATGTTTTTCTTTTATGTGTGTGTGTTAGGTTCATAGTAGAACCATTCTACAGTACAGTAGTAATACAAGGGCAGGGTGCAAAATACTTTTTTGAGCCAGGTTGCCCATGTTGCAACCTAGGGCAAAATCTAGGTTGCACACCCAAATTTCAGGTTGCTCCAGCAACATTCACCGATTTAGAGCGTATAATACTACTAATATTTCAAAATACAAATTAGATAGTATTGTGTTCCGATTGACCTATTACAACATCTTGTTTTGCCGAGGGCAGCGTGTTTTCATCTTTTTCAACTCAAATTCCACGATCTATGAAGGATTTTGGATGGTTTAAAACGAAAAAGTGTTGATTTCTTTCTTTCAATTGAACATTTACCAAAATTTATGAGAGTGACACTGTGTTTTTGTGAGCTTCCAGGGCTCCGATTGAGATCTTTGGCTCAAAATATAAGGTTGCACACTGCGCTACCTGGGTTTGGAATTAACTTGCACCAACCGAAATATTGTTGCACTGTGCAACGTGCAACCAGGTATTTTGCACCCTGAAGGGTAATATTAGATAATACATATTGGTAATTTGTTTATGATTTCTCAGTGGAGAGATCACCATGCAAACAAAACCACCGCAAATATGAATTACAGTAATCTCTGGGCAGTGCATCCCTGTCCTTGGTGCTGAACTGGTGATCACATAGTTTGAGAACACAACGTCTTGCCAGAGGTTACATAGGCGACTGAACAGCTGGGCACATAAAGACATTGATCTCCTGTTACTAAATGCTACCCACAAACAAGCAAACATTGACTGCATGCAGAACTGTAAATCAATTTATTTTTGCAGAGATTTGATTTTATGAAAGAAGGAAAAAGGATGTTTTTATTTTTTAAGGTTTGCAGTTGAAAGTTTGCACCGTTGTGCAGTACAGTAGCAATACAGAAATTCATACTCGTAGTGTCATGATTTTTCAGTGAAGAGATCACCGTGCAAACAAAACCACAGCAAACATTTCAAGAATTACATTTTCTGTAATCTCTGGAACAGTGCATCCCTGTCCTTGGTGCTGAATTGTGGATCACATCGTTAGAGTACATATTAACCAGAGGAAACAAAGACAACTGGACAGCTAGGCACACACAGTCACTGTCCTCCTGTTACTAAAGTATACCCACAAACAAGCAAACACTGGCTGCATGCAGTCCTGTAGATCTATTTTCACTGGGACCTGATTTTGCGGTAGATGGAGAAAATGGGTTTTTGTGGCATTCTAAGTAGAGGGTCAATCTTACAACTGCACCACAATGGACACTATTACCTGCTAATTTCTCCAGTCACAAACAACCTTCCAGCTCTTAAATCACTTGGGTTGGCTGTAAGGTGATCTATGACCGCTCCAAACAGTTGGGACTAACAGAGAGAGGGTAAAAGTACTGTAATGACTGCTCTAATTCTACACAAACAGCTTATGGAGCCCTCTAGTTCTACTATTTGGGTCAGTATCATTCTAGGCCATACATTCGATGTAACATCAACCTGAGACCTGAATAGAACGTGTCAGCTCATGCATCAATGTGAAGCTTCTACTTCTTCTCCGCACTATTTTAGGGCACCCGCTTGGTGTAAGACATAGAGGAGATCTTAGTTGTGTGTGTCAGCCGATGTCAGATCAGGAATCTTCTGGCTTAAGCATAAAGCGTGATCGGGACCCCCATGCAGACCCTCCGACATGAGACCTGAATAGAATGTGTCAGCTCATGTATCAATGTGAAGCTTCTACTTTTTCTCCGCACTATTTTAGGGCACCCGCTTGGTGTAAGACATAGAGGAGATCTTAGTTGTGTGTGTCAGCCAATGCATCGGTGTGGGCGGAGGTGAGTGCCCCCGGGGGTCATGTTAGAGGATGTGGAGTTACATAAACGTTGTAAAACTCCTCCTCTGTAGACAGTTAAAGTACTGTAAATCTTATTATGTTTGCAATGATTTTAATTTTACAGTTTCCTCTTCACTGCAAATCTATGACTCCACATACATGTACATATATATGCGTTTCCAATGTATTACTACTACTAACAGTGCTACTGTAACAGAATACATATAATTTGTTTTGCCAGTGAACACAGCAATTTGAAAATCATCTTTCCCCTTCTACCATAAAATTAAGACCCCGCAAAAATAAAATAAAACTGTGAGTGCCCTTTGGGGTCATGTTGGGGGATGTGAAGTTATATAAACGTTATAAAACTCCTCCTCTTTAGACAGTTAAAGTACAGCGTATGTTATAATGTTCGCAGCATTTATTTGTTTTTTTATTGTTACCTCTTCATCACGAATTCATGACACCACATATATATATGTTTCCAATGTATTACTGCTGCTAAACTGTACTACAGAAGTGTTTCAACTCCAAATGTAAAACACTAGTACTGCAAAAAATCCACAAAATCGGGTCCCCTAAAAATGAATGCACTTACAGTACCCACCCTGTCGGGTTAATGACCCTGGACTGGTCAGGACTTCAGACTTCTCCTAGGAATTACTGGGGTCAGGGTGGAGGTTATACATGTGTAACTCCTGTTCTCATTTGTAGACAGTCAAAGTACGACCCTATCGGGGTAAGGTTAATGATTCATGGCCAGGACCGGTCAGAGGTTTTGCCTGCGTGTCATCCTGGGTAGTTCCAGGGCTCTTACACAGTCCCAGAGATAAGGGGATCCCAAGAAATACAAGTAACTAGGATGACACTCAGGCTGCAGAGTTTTACTAGACTGGAATAGACTGCTCTAAACACCCTCCAGATTAATTTTGGACTTTCTATTGCACTTTGGACTAATGCTTGTAGCCTTTGACAGCTTATACTTACAGAGTTGATGTTTTGTGAACAACTTCCTTGCCACTTAATGGATCATAATGACCCCCAACGGGGGTCGTCACGCGTCATTGAAAATAAAAAAATCTTCAGATTTTTCCCGAAAATTTTCAGATTTTATGGAAACAACTCTGTAAGTATAAGCTGTCAGAGGCTACAAGCATTAGTTCAAAGTGCAATAGAAAGTCCAAAATTAATCTGGAGGGTGTTTCTAGGGACTATGGACACCCGCGGTGCCAGCCTGACCTTTGGTCTGATCGTGTCTACTGATCATCATGTTCACTGGTCATTAAGGCGCAAAGGTTTTTATCACGTCACAACATTTCAACATTAGATGTAAATGTACATGGCTGTATGCAGGTCACATTGTCATTACCTCCACCACTTTTACTACAGGCTAGGTGCCTCAATGCACGGCTTTTGTGTTGGTACACAGTAGGTCTCATACAGAAGGCCAAGTTTAAGTTGGTGACTATTTCTTTGTTTCACAAACTGGTAAACTGCCGTCAGAAGCAACACAGCAGTTCTGTACAGTTTTTATTTTTTCATTTTTTTATTAGAACTTCAACAGTGCAATACACGTTGGACAAAGGCAGCAATTGCTGGTGTCGTGACCCACACATACTACTTCACACTTGGGTGAAGTGGGGAAAGTCGTGTAAGGTGCCTTTCCCAAGGGCACAACATCGGTGGTGCCGGGGGATTCGAACCCGGGACCACTGTCATTAGCTAAGAGGTACAAGCTGCATAAAACCGAACTGTAAGGTTTTATCCACTCACACTGGTGTGGACACACACCAATGCTACAGCACTAGAGCTGTGTGTACTACCTAAACAAATTCTAGGTACAGGAACACTCAGGTACACGGGTTTAGGTACAGGTACTGTATCGGTACACTGTACTGGTACACAGCTCTATAAAGCACACAGCACTACTTTCACATCTATCTTTGCCGAGCCACAAAACGGATTACCTATAACCAGTATTCTCATATTTGACGGCAAATGAGTGAGACACGAAAGTCTCCAAATTGATAAACAGCCCATTTACGGACTGTTGGTGGCAGTGACATATGAGTGTGGAATTCTGCCTATTGTGCAGTAATGGAAACAATAAACCATGCACAGTATTCACGGCCCTGCACGTTTAAAGGTAACTCATTCCTTTATTGGAAATATGAATAATTTTGGCTAGCAGCTATCTAAAGACAAATCTCTGCAATTGTATTGATTTTTTGGGTCTCCCTCGGATGAATGGCCTCTGAGATATTCCATAGAAAGAAGAGTAGCCGTTGAACATGCACACATACTGATGAATGTAATGGAAATGCACAACTGCGCTGCCGGCAGAATGTCATTTACTACACTCTTGTGAGAAGCCATCATTAAAATGTTGCAGACATAAAAAGATGCAATCAATAAAACTTTGTTGCTCGGACTAGCCCCATGACAAAACTTCAAAATGGCACGACTGAGCCGCCATCGTTTCTAAAACTGACGTTGTACCATATTCTTCACCTAACGTGTGCCACCTAACGTGTGCCACCTAACGTGTGCCACCTAACGTGTGCCACCTAACGTGTGCCACCTAACGTGTGCCACCTAACGTGTGCCACCTAACGTGTGCCACCTAACGTGTGCCACCTAACGTGTGCCACCTAACGTGTGCCACCTAACGTGTGCCACCTAACGTGTGCCACCTAACGTGTGCCACCTAACGTGTGCCACCTAACGTGTGCCACCTAACGTGTGCCACCTGCCATGTTTAACAGCCACGATAGCGCCAAGGATGTTTATCATAATGATTGACATATCTAACTCTCATTTTGCCATCCTGCATTCAATAACTACAGTCAAACCTGGTGCAGGAAGGCACCTCCCGTCACATCATTTAGCCACATCAAAACAGTCCCGTCTATCATAGTTAACCTCACCCTGTCCTCAGCATCCATTTTTCTTCCATTTAGTTGCTGAATCCAGGTTTGAATGTACGTATGGCAATTGCCGGTAACTGATCAATGATTCCTTTGTCTTTTATCGGGGCACCAAAACTAATCTCAATCTTTCAATAACGTAAAGGATTGATCTTGTGCCAAGGCAAGCCCATAGTCAGAACCGTTGTTTGTCCTGCTCTGTACATGCTACTCCAGCCTAGCCTGTTAAGGTAAAGGTTAAGTGGCGGACCTCAGACTGAGGACGAAGCATGATGCTTTTTCACTAGTTATTAGTACAATGTGGCTTCGCTACATGTCATGTTTTCAGCCAAACATGCCAAGTCACCCCTACTCTTCTCAGCATTGTGTAGGTTCTTTTGCATGCAGATCTAGAAGTTTGATGCTATAAAGCTCCCTCATATACGGGGCCACTGGCTTTACGTCCCCATCTAAACAATAGGAAGATGCAACACTTTTCCGGTCGTGCCCAGACCCCGGCGCGAACCCGGGCTGCTGGCTCCACAGGGTCTAACCAGCTGTGGCAAATCAGCAGAGTGCTCAGATATCATCGTCGTGATCATCCCCTGATGGTTCGGGCCGTTCCAGAGACGAGATTTGGGTCAGGGGGAATCACCGTTCCATTCCGGCCCGATGAGATGGGACAATGCACGACCCCATCAAACTACATCGATGTCCCAATAACAGCATTATTCATACTGTCCAGATTAACAAACTACATTGATTTCCAATGGTAGCATTCATACTGTACAAATCAACTTAGCCCTTCCATTCACAACTAAGGAGAAGGAACATTATCTTATGAATAATTGACATATTTCTCAACGTTTAAATCTTTTTCAAAATGCACACGTATATCAAAATGCTATGGAGGACAAAAAGTACTGGAAGAGCTTTTATTTATCTCTTCTTCACTGAAAACAGATTAACAATGTTGATGGTAATGTAAGCCCTCACGTGGCTGCACATGATATTCCAACAACGTCTTGACACATGGTGGTAATTTTGTATATGATTAGTATATTGAAGTTATTATATTATGTTATCATTATGATTACCTTTGTTTATATTTATGTTCAGTTCACTCAATTATGTTGAACAATTTTTGGTATTAGTTCTGGGTTTCCTTATATACTATTATCTATACAATGATTCCGTTTTTATGTTGACCTCTGACCTCTCCGCTCATTTTTAAGTTCATCATATTTGATTTTGTATGATTTACTATCTAACAATTGTTTTCGTTCTTCTTGTATTTGATTTAATTGTATTGTTATTGTTATTGCATTGATAAAATTGTATTTAATTAGGAGGACTCCAGGAAGATTAGTGTATAAATTGTTGTACACTAATGGAGATCTTAATAAAACAAACAAACAAACAAACAACACTTTGTTCAGTTCCCTGACTGTGATATTTAGTAAGAGGCAACACTTAAGACATACAAAGCTCTCCCTGAGTCTCTCCTCTGTAAAGTAATGGTTCGTTTCATGAACAAAGCTGTCCAACATGGAGTACAGAAAGCCGATGGGCTGTCATCATAATGAGAACATTCCATTTCCATGACAACAGGTCATCAATATCAAACCACAAACAGCCAGATGCATTACCTATTTGAAAGGAAGCATATAACAGGCCTTATGCCTTATGTCATGCCTGGGCCTGATACGGGTGTTCCGGACCGTGTGATAACTATCCGGATCACATAGGGTTCGGAAGTGTTATCACACAGGCTTCCATAGAATATTTCGAACGCATTTCGAGCGCGCCGGTTGTGCGGCCGTCGGAAATTCGAATACCGGATTCGGGGATTGGAATCAATGTTGCTACAGTTTCATGTTCGAAGACACAAAACTCCCTCAACTTCTGGCGCATTCCGCATTGAAATGTGTGTTTTCTCGGGTGGGTATGACCAAGGTATGACATAAATAAAATACAACACGTTGTATTCCGCATCACCCTCGGTCCCAGCCCTCCCGTGGGTCGGATCGCCCGACCCGCGGTTGGGCTGGTACCTCGGGTGATGCAGAATACCCCGTGTTGTATTCTATATTTATGTTCTCAGCATCCTTAACATAAGTCTCAAATAAAGTTATGATGAAGTTCAGGGTTAGGTAACCATACATTCAACTCAGTTCTTAGCGTGAAACAAACAGGAACAGGTAAAATGACTTTCAAGCTCCTTTAATTTTTTAATCGTATTTCTCTGTAAACCAGAAAAAACAACAGCTGTGGAGATTCTACATCAATATCCATTAAGCTTTCCTCTGGTTCAGTCCATTTAGTCAATCAATGGACATGAAAGGAGCTGATTTGAACAATGGACTAAATCCATCAGACTCCAGCCCAGTTACTGAGCACAATGAGATCGAGGTTCTGCCACCAGCAGACCACAGTGGTGAGGCAGTACTAGTGGTCTGCAGACGCAAGGTTACCATCCACATCATTGGTTTGGAATTTCTATATCCAGCAGCTGGTTATATTACACTGAACGGCCTGTCACACCTAGCCTTTGAACAGCTAACCATATGCATTGTTTAAAGCTATCTAGCACTAGAACCCCTGTCATAGCTGTTCGTGCAGAATCGGGCAGTTTTGTGATAACCTCCACATCATCGGTTTCCTATATCCCAATGAGTAGAAAAAGTGGACATTTCCTCAGCCATACAGACAAATCAATAGTCCAGCAGCTGATTATATCACACTGAACAACCTGCAACACCTAATTATAACCATTGCAGATCTAACTGTATTGTTTAAAGCTATCTAGCCCTAGCACCCGTCATGTTGTTTGTGCAGAATCTGTCAGTCCTGCGATTACTCCCCATCATCGGTTTCCCATTTCCGGATGAAGGAGAAGTGGAGGTTTCCACTCACAGATGGATCAATAGTCCATTTGAAAAGTTAATTTGGGCGATGGCGATTGCCTGGTCACAGCCGGACGGGTTTCCCTCTGACCTAGATTCACACACAAGGCCTGTAGTACGACACAGGCTTGTAATGACCCAGCTTAAGCACTGCTTGTAATGACCCAGGTTGAGCACTGTTTGTAATGACCCAGGTTGAGCAAGTTGTTTGTAATGACCCAGGTTAGAGTGCTTTTATGGACGCAACAAAAAGTCTGGTGACATTCGCACGGTCAGTGATGATCATGTTTTTCTCCGGGTGTGGAAAGATATTTTCAAATCCAAACACAAAAAGTTCATATTTCAGTAAAGACAACTCCTAGATTCCACAGGATCAGAGTGTGGTTGGAGTCCATGCATGACAGGAAAGGCATGAACAGAACTAGTCTATCAAAGCCTCATAAGTTCGGCCCAGGTTAGGGTACTGTTTGTTTGGCGTTATTGATTTTCCTGTGAAACTGAAAGCTGTTTTGTGACATCGATCATCATGAAATAATGATTTTCTCCAGGTGTGAAAAGATATTTTCAAATCCAAATCACCTCCAATGGAGACAACCTTATTCTCAGTTTCTCACTATGCTATGAAAGATGGATAGCATGAAAACGAGTTTAAACTGTAATTTCCAACACCAAAAAAAAAATTGGACTTACCCAAATTTTCGACCGTACGACATCGGTCTTTGTCAAGGAATGATCCATTCACCGCTGGGGTGAATCCACTACTCACGGAGTCACGTGTGCTATCTGCATAACGTGACGTCACCCCAGCGGTGGATGGATCACTCCTTGACAAAGACCGATGTATTACGGTCGAAAATTTGGGTAAGTCCAATTTTTTTTTGGTGTTGGAAATTACAGTTTAAACTCGTTTAAGAATGATTTCTACCAAGTTGAACACAGATGAACTTTCAAGCTATCACTATACTTTTTTATTTGTTTGTTTGTAGCCTCCATTGCAGACTCCTTCTGGCCGTCTTCTTTTTCAAGTTACTGTTTTGGAAATTCTTATTGCATTTTTCCCTTATTCCTCATGACGGAGGCTAACTCGTACAGTTCTCTGCTTCTTGTCAGCTGTGCCAAATCTTCTCTCCAAACTCAGAGCATCAGTCACAGCAGTACACCTGTGTCGCTGATGTTATCTATTAGGGGAAGCTGGGAGGATTTGAAAGACAGTTTATGCCAACACAACCTTTCGTCAAATGAAGACATTACAGACACAATCTGGGCATTTGCCACAGAGTCCTTTATAGTCAGACTGCTAATCTGGAGGAAGGAAAAATGAGCCCATAACTATATATAAATAGTACATGCCATGTTTATGCCAGTACAAGCAAGGGCATCGAACTGGAAGCGATTTACGTTGTTAGCAGAAATTGCAACTAAAAATTCATTCTCCACATATTGCCTCAGTCATACTCATAGATCAATGTGTTGTTATGAACATTGTGCCATATGCCGCGCTGCCTAAAAATGCACATAAGTCAGTCGCCTAGGAAAAACGAGCCGCTATAAAATAATAGAATATGCCGGTACAAGCATGGCCACTGGGTTGGAAACATGGTGCATGTGATAAATGTTAACTGTTAGCGAAAAATTGCAGCTAAAACTTCCTTCTCAACAAATTGCCCAATAGATCAAGTGTTATTAAGAATGTGGTGCCATCTGTTAGTTATGCTTTCTAAATATGTACATAAACAAATCAACATGGCTTTATGTTAACTGTTAGCAGAAATTGCAGCTAAAACTTCCTTCTCCCCATATTGCTAATAGATCAATGCTTAGTTAGAACGAGTTGCCATATGCCGTGCTGCCTACATGAGCGATCTCCAGTGGAGTGCATCCGCTGAGCAGCAGTCTGAAACATTTAGCGGCCAGAACGAGATATCGGCTCTAACACTTCATCTCTGCTGTCAACGTATGGAATGGGTGGTTTGTCACTGTCTGGGGTAACAATGTGTTCCACATATCATCAGGTCAAAAGGTTCAAGACTGAAAATATTCGTGGCAAAGTTATTCCTACTTATATCAATGTTTCTGTCATTCTCAGGGCTCCAAAAACCACCTGTACATGCAGGCTACTGTAACTACAGAAATGTTTGCAGCGGTTTCACATATACGTTCGCGGTTTTCGCAGTAAGCTCTCTGCCATGATTTTTTTTCCCTCCAACCCCCTTGTCTATCTATTGTTTCAAACCAGAACTAAAAAACACGGCGAACACTCCATTTTCTCCCTACTGCAACTTCCAGTAGTACAGGTAAACCTGAACCTCAGGTGGTATTGGCAAACACCTATCCCTTCCAGCTGAATAGTCAATCATTCAAGACTAGAGAAACCTCAATAAAACTTTCTACATTTTAATAATTTTGTACCTTTCCTCTGCATTTCTACATCATGACCGATGTGGGCAGGGCTATGGGATCGGTCTATAGCACCTTTCTGGGTGTTCATCTACACCCCCAAACACTCAATAGAACAATCCTTTTAATGAGGTATTGAAAAACCCACACCACGTCCTGACTGTGATTACATGCGGCCAATTCTGCAGCTTCAACTGGTAAAAGGTCATTACGGATTGGTCAGGAAGTGGTGATTAGGACATGGCTGGGATCACGATAACCATTATCAAACAGGTTATCATGGGATAATCATTAAAAACCTATTATCAGTAGATAACCGTTATCAAACAGGTTATCATGGGATAATCATTAAAAACCTATTATCATTTCAAAATCCTTTAACATAAAGCCATGTTGACATACTGGAAGTCTGATTATAACACTGAAAACACATGATGCATATTTGTATATGCATAAAAAGCGATGTAAGATATACTTAATTAAAAATTAAATGTTGAAATTCACTGACTTCCTAGGATTCTATATATGTACAATTAAATCAACATTATGGGATACAGGATCATGGTTTAAGAGGGTTTATGAAGGTTGCGCATGCAGGAATTAATAATATTCCTATTCTTTTTAATTCGATATCTACATTGGACAAGGTTTTCCATGAATTTACACATCTATGAAAATATCATTATTCATATATTATAGTAAAGGAGGCAAAAGATCTGACTCAATGCCAAATGATTAGTATTGAATGGAATAGAATGCATTAGCGTATGGAATTGTATGATAGATGATTACATTTATTTCTAGTGTTATAATCTGAAAAATCTAAATTAGGAAATTGTTCTGAACAATGATGTAATGATTAAGAAATTGTTATGGAGGTTTATGTAATGATCAGTAATTGTTAATTTCAATTAAGTGGTGATGATTATTAATTACAATTATGAGATGATTAATAATTGTCCTGTAGTTGTTAATTACAATTATGGTATGATTAATAATTGTTCTGGAGGAACAGAGATATCAGATAACCCCCTACCTCTTTGTCCGGAGGCCCAATTTCTGTTTCGAGATACGAGAGTGTTCCTATGTGGTGCGTTTGCCCCTCATGCATACCGGAGTCCTCATGACCATCATGCACGCGCTCCCCCAAACACACCTGTAGGGCACAGAGCGGTCGGTGTGGTCATCGTCACAGTCGTACACACAGTAACACTTAGAACTAACAAACCCTAACCCAAACCCTAAACACACCTGTAGGGCAGAGTGGTCAGTGTGGTCATCGTCACAGTCGTACACACAGTAACACTTAGTACTAACAAACCCTAACCCTAAACACACCTAGCCTGTAGGGCACAGAGCAGTCGGTGTGGTCATCGTCAGTCGTACACACAGTAACACTTAGTACTAACAAACCCTAACCCTAAACACACCTAGCCTGTAGGGAACAGAGCAGTCGGTGTGGTCATCGTCAGTCGTACACACAGTAACACTTAGAACTAACAAACCCTAACCCTAACCCTAAACACACCTGTAGGGCACAGAGCGGTCGGTGTGGTCATCGTCAGTCATACACACAGTAACACTTAGTACTAACAAACCCGAACCCTAACCCTAAACACACCTGTAGGGCACAGAGCGGTCGGTGTGGTCATCGTCAGTCGTACACACAGTAACACTAACAACTAACAAACCCTAACCCTAACCCTAAACCTAAACACACCTGTAGGGCACAGAGCGGTCGGTGTGGTCATCGTCACAGTCGTACACACAGTAACACTTAGTAGTTAAGTCTCAAGTAGTTAGAACAAACAAACCCTAACACTTAGAACAAACAAAATGTGGCATCCTGTGGCACAGTCGGTAGGGTGTTTCACCACTTTCCTCAATCCACTCAGTTGAAAATGAGCACTAGCTTTGGTTAGGGTCCCTCGGATAGGACGTTAAATGGAGGTCCCGTGTTTGATGAGAGAAACACCTCAGGCTTGTTAAAGAACCCGCCCCACACACACCTGCACAGAGAGAGGGCAGTCATCTGTTGGTTCAGTCATCGACTCAGTCATCGTCACACATTAAACAGGAATAGGGGAAATGCTGTTACTGAACTCGGAGTTCTCAATATTGCACAGTCAAACCTGTCAAACCGATAAAATCTGGTCAATGCGAACAGGTGGTCACTATAGGATTCTTGATTATTGAGTCAAAAATCATCTAAGGGACCACCAAAAAGTTTTCACATTGGTCCTTACATAGAGGTATGTTCACTGGTGCAGGTTTGACTGTACGGTGTACCTGTAAAATCTGTTATCCGGACTTAAATAGCAGATTCAGAAATAGATGACAAGTTGATAGATGGTTCTGTTTTTACTCCCTGGTATCTTTTGTTTGGAAGGCAACATCTGTAGACTCTCCCATTGGCACACTTACAGAAGTCACCGCGTGTCACTGACACTTTTCAGCCTGCAAACACGCCAGCTTGGGGTGCACAACAAAAAGGAAGTCTCAAAATAATCAATAAGGTAATTTGTTGGACTGATATCTTGAAATATACTAAGTCTTGCACATGCTGCCACGTATCATGTTAGTGGTTTAATACCTTCGCTACATCAGCAAAGTTCCAGCGAAGTTTCAGTGACAGGAATTTGTCTGCATCCCTCCAAAAGGACAATGGGTAAGTCCAATAAATTACCATCTACTGACAGTTTCATAATTATGAAAACCTCAAATTAAAAGCATTTTATTCTACTTTTTACCTTCTAAAAGTCAAGTTAAGTTTAGTGGTTGTTCCAGTTCATGCGTGTATTTCACCAGTAGTCCTTGACTAGTGGTCTGAGTAAAGGTAAGTATGCTTCAAAGGTATGAGGAAGCACTCAGACGCCCGCTATGGTTGTTAAGAAAGAACAGAAGTGATTTCAACGGCCCTTAAGTGGCTAGGCTGGAGACAAGAACATCTCACTCCGACCCTTAAGGGATAAAGATAAGTGATACAGATTGTAGGGTGCTTCTTCCATGGAGACACTGCCAGCATCTGAAATGGGTGCATCTTACACTTTTTATGCTGTCTGCAGCTGTATGTATAGAATACAAATATATCTGAAACAGTCGGGTACACTGAAAACTGCCTAAGAAGACCACCTAGGAGACCGATATAACCAGTCTATGTGGACAGGTGGTCACTATAGACAGGATTCTTATTGCTTGTGTCATTGGAAAAATTATCGAAGGGACCACCAAAAAGTGGTCAGCTTGGCCAGGTGGTCCTTATGAGGCTATGTCAAGGTGTACAGGTTTTTACAGGTTTGACTGTATACAGATTTTACATTATCTATGTTGTCTGACCATATACCGATATAGGATGCAAATAATATCAACAGCCAGATAAACCTTGACAGTAGTTTCCAAATTGTATTCTCGGTAGGATATACTGTAAAAGGGTAAATTTTTGCAGTGGATTTAAGTTCACGGTTGAAACTGCCATGCAGGGTGTTACAATAAAATGGGAAATGTTCGCAGCGGTCTCACACAAAAGAACATTTGCAGTGAAGAGGTCACTGTGAAAAATGTGAACGTAAAACCATTGTGAGCATTCCCCCTTTTGCAGTATTATACTGCACTGATGAATAATGCTGAAGAATTGCACTGTGGGGAGGAATAAGTGCATCACCCACAAACCCTGTGAATAATTGACACCATCGGAGCATATGGAATCTGAGCCATGTGGAATTTCAGGGCTGTAAGCCCCCTCCTGAGGCCCCTGTGTGCTGTGGTAGTGTCCAGGATGGACAGACAAGTCGAGCATGAAATAACCTGGGATTCCTCCAGTCAGAGAACCACACACAAGGCAGCAGCACAGGGAAGGCAAGGATTTAGGTCAGGCAGGATGGGTGGATCATGGACGGCTTCAGATGTTTCTATAAGCTCTTTCAACGTGTGGCTAACAATATGTCAGTCACTGACGGAAGGTAGCCGATGCTGTCTGAAACGTCTGTCAAAATTGTCATCTATAGTTGCTTGTGTAACAGTTACTATTTTTGACGTATCTTATAACCTGGATGTCTAACCTTCATCAACGGCTAATAATATATTACATATCAAGCTGTGCCAGAACAACCTGAATGTAGAATTACATGTCACTGTGGGCAAATTACACAATTTTGTTTACTTCTAAATATTTCTAATCTACTTTTTACAATGCTAGCAATAAAAGATGAACTGTTTGTAAGACAAAGCTCACCTGTGCAGAAAACTGTAACTAAGGGGCCCAAACCTACATGTACACAACTTCTCCATGAGGTTTGAAAGATGAGGACCGTAGCGGCTATTAGCCTAGCATATAGGATGTCCAGAACACAAGATATCAAAGGGCAAACCAGAAATTCTACTGTAGTACTGCAGGAAGCAGCCAGGTGGTCCATACTTAAACTTGTCCTTCCTTTTACCGACACCTACCAATATACCAACTATCATGAAGACACATCAACAACTTCTTGAGTTATACTGTTCACACACAAACGCAAACAAAACGTAACCTTCTATCTGGGCAAAGGTAATAATTATAGCAGAGCTGGTGAGAGGAGGAGGGGCGAGTGGAGAGTCTATTTCTCGATTCACACACGATTCACACGGCAAGGTCACCATCGGCAGGTGAAGGTCACGCGTAATGAGCGTCCGCAGCTTCGGCGGAACACGTGAACAGAGACGATCGATATCTCTGCAGGCAGGAGTCAGAAGTCAGGGAGCAAAATGCATCTTGGTTAACTGATAGATGGATTTGATTGATTTGGCTAACTCTTTAATTCAATTCAAGAGGAAGAAATATGATGATCATGAACTGCGTAATAGATACACCTAACCTAAAACTTAACGTGTACAGGAAAGATTTTTGGTACACTATCATTATCTACACAGAATTAAGTAGAATATCAGCAAAACCTTACAGGCCTCCCTTCAGGGTCTAAATCTGAAATTCTGTAGCTAACTTGAACATTTCTAACACATATTACAAAGTAACAAAGGTTCTGTTATTTTTTCTGACTCTTAAATGTCAAGATTATGCTGTGTACTAGTATACAATTAGTATCTACACAAACCTCTAGAGGTGCACTGGTTCAAAATCAGATGCACAGCTCCAATTTTCGGGATACAAAGGTGCATAATTATTCTTCTTGGTAGTCCTGAAGATGACTGTCAGTGTGTTGCTCATCATTTAAGGGGGATGTGCCCTCATGTGGCTTCTCAATTATACACCCTGTGTATTTCCAGCCCTGTAAGTAGAACATTCCATAGGGGAAACCAGGCTGGTCCTCAGGTGTAATAGGATATGATATAGGAGGGGTGACATGGTCAGACACTAAAGCATCCAAGTATGTAGAAGGCATTATCTAGTCAGCATCTTTCAGTCTCAAACAACCCAGTAAATGTTATGATCCAACCCCATTTCAAGCAACGTTTTAGCCATCATTGCTCTCACATTTGACTTGCAATACAAAAAAACAGCCTGCATACCAGTAATTGGACATAACGGATATAAATACAAGCATCTTATTCAGTGGAAAATTCAGTGAATCTTGACTGACAAACAGATATATCTTACCAGGGCTCAGGTATAATAGGATATGATATAGGAGGGGTGACACGGTCAGGCACTAAAGCATCCAAGTATAAAAAGGCATTATCTAGTCAGCATCTTTCAATCTCAAACAACCCAGTAAATGTATCCTACCCGGAGGCATTATAAATGTAGCTTTAGCCATCATTGCTGCCACATTTTATATTCAGTACAAAGAACAGCCTTCACACAACCGGACATTTGGAATTGCAAATGTCAGAAAAGAAGCATCTTATTCAGAGTAAAATGTGGTGAATCTTGACTGACAGAATCTGATATATCTTGTCAGGTCTCACAAAGAAGGGAAAGCAGCAGGATGTATTTGTGCAACTTTTATCTTCTTCTTCTTGGTTCTCCCATCTTTCATGATGATGGATGAGCAGCTTATAGTTATACAATTATGTTAGAATATCAATAAATGATGTACAAGATCCACAGCAAGCATGCCTCAATACTACATGTAGCTGTACCTAACCCATAAAAGATGGAGTGAAGTCATCCAAATCATCATCATCATCATTTTTCATACAAGTTGGAGCATACATACATTTCCAGAATCCTGAATTTGCAGCGGTCATGTCCACGATAAACACGAAATAAAACCACTGCAACAGTTTTAAGACTTACTGACTCCTTTTCCTTGTCATTGATTGACCACCACAATAGTCTGCATGTAAGACCCTATCTCTATAATATCTATCACCTAACTCAGGGGCTCCTGTAACAGAATTTCCTTGGGGGCTTGTTGGTTCAACTTCAAGAGCTCAGGAGCTGGCCTATGTAGGCCCTGGAAACAGTCCGGCACTAAGGCTAGCTGCCACCACTAGAGTTCCATGATCTACAACTATGGCGTGTATCCACACAATGATGACAATGCTGGCATGACATAATGGCCCTCTTCCTTCCCCAGTCGGACTCACCAGGCCCCTGACTGCTCGTGTGTGTGAGGAATACATGATGAGGGCTGGGACTGAATCAGTGCAGCTGGACGCCTGCCAGCAGTTATCAGCAGAGAGGCTGGGGGTAAAGGTCAAGGTGTGAGCGGTTGTTCAGGGGAGAAAATCTGTTGTTAGTTGAAGAGGGAGGAGAACAACCTTCAATCTAAGTCTCCCTCTCCAGGAAAGAGCAGCGGTCATGCACTGCTATGGTACAGTCAAACCTGCCCAAGAAGACCACTCAGGGGACTGATAATATCTGGTCTATCTGAACAGGTGGTCACTATAGACAGGATTCTTACTCTTGATGCTTGTGTCGATGGGGAAAATCATCTAAGGGACCACCAGAAAGGTGGTCCTTATGTTCATGAACATGTAGTGGTGGTCACCTGTCTCTGTGTAATGGACTATGAAGTCACACTGCTAGAATAAATTCAACCACATTTTAAAAAACACGTCTCCCCTATACAGTAACAATGCTTCCCACCATCTGCATATTGTCTATATACCAGTTGACCAGGCAAACATTATGCACAGGTTTCATAGACATGTTCACCCATAACCCTGTTATACTACCTGATTATTGCATTTCCAGCGACAAAGTTGAGCCCAACCTTCGGAAAACAGCAGGCAGGATTTGATAAAGGATCCGGGCTGTTCCTGCGAGACACATAAATTTGGTTAGCTGAGACGCTCGCTGCTTTCATCCCAGTTTACAGGAACCTGTAGCCTTGCAGGGGGCAACATTATATCTGCACATCTCTGCTATAACAGCTAACTAACGCCGACAGAACTTCGGGAAAACAATTCCACCACTTCAGACTTTATTGGAAGATATAACTATACGATCTCACAGGTGACTTAATCTCTGTAACCTCAAAAACTGCAAATTATGACAGAATGATAGACAAACAATTGGGAATATTAATATTAGATACCCTGTATTCATCCATGTAGTTTTTGTGCAAACTTTCTATAACCTTGAAAGATTACATTATTCTCATATTATCATTATGTTATTACATTATTTTAGATTATATTATCTTTGGCCTTAGCATTTTCTCAATCAATAGTTTACTTTTCTTGCATCTGTTTTCCAGAATATCTTTAAATTCTATGATGTCCTAAATAAAAGGTATGGTTAGCTGTAAGTTATGATCAGACAGTGGGGCATTCCCTACTAAAGATAAACCTGCTATTCTTATAACAGCACAAAAATAAAAACGTGCGACCTTGGGTACTGTTATTCGGCTGTCAATCTGCAAAATGAAGTCGTCAACAAGAAAAAGGTCTGAACAGCGATTCATCCTGATGGAATCTTCACTGTCAGATGAACAGGTGACCTCTAGTAGCCCCAGAAGCCATTAAGACATAAAAGACAGCCTCCAAGTCAGGCATCTGTGATTTATGTGCTGCTGCTGACTGATTTATGTCTGGGTACAGCCTGTGGAAAGCCCAGTGGACTGCAGGAGGAGGTCCTGTACCTCACAGTACCTGGCATTCAGGTTTCTCAGCTGGGTTCTGCACAGTGGAGCGTTCACTGCAGAGTCACCACCAAGTACTAAAATATCTCAGGAGGACGAGACTGGCATAAT
Source organism: Branchiostoma lanceolatum (assembly GCF_035083965.1). Lineage (NCBI taxonomy): Eukaryota > Metazoa > Chordata > Leptocardii > Amphioxiformes > Branchiostomatidae > Branchiostoma > Branchiostoma lanceolatum. Next base: position 40,116,070 of record NC_089723.1, on the reverse strand, counting down.
CATGTCTCCTCTCAAGGTTTTCTATCCCAGAATTAGAAATTCAAGGGTATTCCTGAAATCAAGGAGGTCCCTATGACCTCTTTGTCAACCTCCTTGCTGAAACAGGGTAAATTTTATGTGCCACAAACTAAATTTAAAGTTATTCACAATACCAAAAGAGGAGGGGCTCCAATAACTATGTACAGCATTACTGTAGTCAGAGATAACATCATCAGCTCAGCAGTCCAAGGTACACACACATGTATGCTACTGTACATTCATTTACTTTCATGGCAAGAGGAAAAAGGAGTTCGTAATATGAGGTTGAACTTGAAACAATTCTGTTTTTGTACAGAAGTAGTACAAAGGAGACATATTCACAGTGTCATGGATTCACCCTACAGAGGTCACCACGGAGATGTGGACATCAGGAAGTTGCAATCTAGGAACAGATTAATCCCTGCAGGGTTTCACCCACAGTTATGGACAGATTAAAATTCCTGCAGGAGTTAATTACCCTGTAATTGCCATATCTCCGGCAGGCCTGTTGTTAGTGTTAAGGGCTGCTATCACCTCCAAGAGGACAGTCGCTGACAGACTGAGATTTACTGATCATCCCTGCAGGCAGTCACAGACCACCGAAACCTGGCTTCCATCAAGCCCAGAGCTGTCTCCAGGACAGTCCCTCTCAGCCTGGGTGCCATCACATTACTACCATCACCAGGGCTCCAACACTCACTACTAGGGGTGGATACCGGTTCAGCTTAACAAGGTCCAAGTCCAGGTTTAGGTCCAGAGATTTAGGTTCAGGTCCGGACCTGGACCTGAACCTGTCTAGTTGACATGTTTTGTTTTATTAAACCAATATTAAGCATAGCGAATTAAGACTGACATGCATGACTGTAAAAGTTTCTTGGTGAGAAGACTTTTAAGGCAAACCAGTATTTAATATTTGAATGTTGCACTTATTTTACATTGTATATGCCTTTTCTTCTCATAGGGAGACTCAAAACACTTTTCAACAAACAAAATAGAAAAATATATTTGCACTTTGTTCAGGTTTTTTTGGACTCAGGTTTTTGGCTTTCAGGTTTTTTGGACTCGGTTCTTGGATGTTATATACGGTAGGTCCGAATCAGGTCCAGCGAACCGGTATCCACCCCTACTCACTACCCTGTAAAAATCTGTGTAGTGCCCCGGTAGTAATCGGATGGCACCCAGGCTACGTCCCTCTGTCCCTTGGCTGAGCTTTGCTTCTTAAGCTTGGGACCAAAAAATTGTCACCGTCTGTCTAAAGAATCTGAACTTCGTGATATGAAATTGATGACAATGCATTTTCTAAAATGACAGGTCTAACGACGAAAATCAACATCATGGGTTCTCAAATGATGAATATGACAGAAAAAAATGTAGAGCCTAAAGAGACAGCCCTGATGTTAAGGTTTGCTATCAGCTCCAAAAGTCCAGAGGACATGTTCCTGACAGACTGGGATAACTCCTCTAGCTGTGGATAGTCCAGAAGACCAGGCCAGACCACCCTGCATGGCTTCCATCAACAGACAGGATAATCACATCACAGCTTTAACTCATTAATCCAACTTATCACACAAACATCAGTCACATAGCTGTCACCACCTGATTCTCAACCCTTAATTTATCACCAGTGACCCAGTTTTGGGGACTTTGAAAAATATTCCTGTAAAATACAATATACAGTCTTACAGACAGCAAAGAACTTTTCGACATTTCACCCTTCAAGTTACATGTACATGTATGTAACCTTAAAACAACTTTTCAACATTTCCCCTATCCCAGAATAGTCCAGATTAGCATATCTTGCTCAGCTACCATACCATATAAAGGTTAGGCATGACTACTTTGTTCCATTTAACATAACCAGTCTCGGCGGCTGCCTGAGAAAGTCGTTGTGCTTCGCCAAAGGGCGGTTCTAGCGGCTGAATAATCCAGACAAAGACACAGACAGGCGAACATGAAGTTTCCTCTGGAATACTAATCAAGTCTTTCTGGCAGAGACTACAGGTGGGCTGTCTGCAGTCTATAGTCTATAGTTTAGTTGGTTTATTCCACAAAGACAGACATGTCTTCTACTGGTGGCTGTCAATGATTCCTGGAGGGAGAACCCTGACATAGAATATTCTGTTTATTAAGATATACTAGATACCCTCTGGCCTTTATAAAGGATAGTCTCCTGGGGTTCGAAGCAAATCACAAATCGACACGAAATCATGCAAATGACAGAGTTAATCAAGAATAAATAAGAATACAATGCTAAACTTTCTTCCAACACTAAGGTATTCACGGATCGAATTTTCGACGACCACTGTCGCCTTCTTCAGGATCAATAATGACCAATCACTGCCGAACGTAAACTCGCGAGAGTTACGGACACGTGACTCTATTGACACATGTCACTGCGGATACGTGACGTCAGCAATTGGTCAAACGTGCCAGGAAGTTTATAACGCCCACTGTCTCTGTTGAGTGACGGCTGGAGTGCCCTGATATATATGGCCTCCTTTATACCTCTCATAAAGTAGTCCTGTTCAGTGTCCAGAATTCTGACTTTGTCCAGCGAAACGGTATGGCCCGGAGATTCAATGTGGATGTGTTGAGAGACTTCAGACGAATGCGAGCTGGGGCGTTTGAGTTCAAGGAATCTAGTTCTCATTGAGCGTTCTGTCTCACCAATGTAGAATTCTTCACAAGTCCCTTGTCTAGTGGTTCCCTGACACGGAATGTGGTACACTACACCGCACTTCTCTTCTCTTGGGGTTTTGTCCTTCGGCGCCACGAGAAGCTGTCGCAGTGTGTTCGTAGGTTTGAAGCTGGTGGAGATCCCGTGTGAAGCAAATATTCTGCGCAGGGGTTCTGAGACGGTCTTGATGTACGGAAGGGTGATGCGTCCTTTGTCCCTCTCTCTCGTCCCCGGGTTCCTGTTGTTCTGTTGAGGGGGCTTTGGTGCGGTTGCCTTGTCTATGGCCCACTTAGGGTACCCGCAGTCCTTCAGTGCCTGTTTAATGTGTTGTTTCTCTGTCTCTCTGTCGTGTGGATCCGTTATGATCGTGTCAGCTCTGTGGAGTAACGTCTTCACGACCCCAAGTTTGTGTTCAAGAGGATGGTTGGATCTGAAGTTGAGGTATTGGTCTGTGTGAGTGGGTTTCCGGTAGATGCTCAGACGTAGTGAACCGTCGTCTTGGATCGTGGTGAGAGTGTCGAGGAAGGGGAGGGTTCTGTCTTGTTCTTTCTCCGATGTGAATTTGATGTCGGGGTCCAGAGAGTTGAGATGGTCTATGAATTCCTGTGCGTGGGCTTTCTTGAGTTTGGTGTGGGTGTCGTCGACGTACCGGAACCACCAGAGGGGAGGGTGCGGAGCTGTAGATATGGCAAGTTGTTCTAGGTGTTCCATGTACAAGTTGCATACTATTCTATGCAATTCTACATTGGTGAGACAGAACGCTCAATGAGAACTAGATTCCTTGAACACAAACGCCCCAGCTCGCATTCGTCTGAAGTCTCTCAACACATCCACATTGAATCTCCGGGCCATACCGTTTCGCTGGACAAAGTCAGAATTCTGGACACTGAACAGGACTACTTAATGAGAGGTATAAAGGAGGCCATATATATCAGGGCACTCCAGCCGTCACTCAACAGAGACAGTGGGCGTTATAAACTTCCTGGCACGTTTGACCAATTGCTGACGTCACGTATCCGCAGTGACATGTGTCAATAGAGTCACGTGTCCGTAACTCTCGCGAGTTTACGTTCGGCAGTGATTGGTCATTATTGATCCTGAAGAAGGCGACAGTGGTCGTCGAAAATTCGATCCGTGAATACCTTAGTGTTGGAAGAAAGTTTAGCATTGTATTATGATTACTACCAACACAGATGAGCTTTCATTATAAGAATAAATAAGAACAACGGATAACTAAAGTAAAGATAGATAAATAACTTGAGATACAAAATGAATAAAAAATAACTTGAAAAAAGTGTTTGTCCTGAAATCAAATCATAACAACTAAAAGTCAAACAGTGGACCAACTTTAAAGGTTTAATGAACTTCAACTTGAACTAGTTGCAGACAGATGTCATCAGTCCTAAAGTCAGCCACACAAGAACAGCTCTATTTTCTAAGCCACTGATTAGATTTGTATGACAAAATTAAGACTACTAATACCATATCATTGCATACACAGCCTGTAATGTGTGTCAGTGCAGACATCAAATAATAATTGAAAGTCAAACAGTGGATAAACTTTGACAAAGTTTGATGAACTTCAACTTGAACTAGTTGCAAACAGATGTCAGAAGTCCTGTTCAAAGTCAGCCACACAAGAACAGCTCTATTTTCTAAGTCAGTGATCAGATTTGTACGACAAAATTAAGACTGTTCAGTGGAAAATTATGCCTGATCATCTGAGACCTATTTCAGAGCTGATCAACCGACAGAGGAAGTTTTATTCTTCTTATCCAACACCAGACAGTAATTACACGGAGGACGCTGTTCCAAAGTTAATGACAAAGTTACCGTTTGTAATCGGAGCTGGTCAATGATCTCAACTTTTCATTACCATATTATTTGTATATATTTCTTCTTTTCCTTTTCATCCTGACGGACGATTGGTTCAGCGTCGGTGGACTCGTCCGTGGGCACGAGTCCAGCTTTACTCTTGCAGTGTTTGCCACAAGCAGCGCAGGTGAAGGCTGTTGTTTGGCATGGTGTGTGTCTCCTTTGCCTTCTGGCAACCTCATTCAGCTCCAAGTCGTGTTCCAGTTTTGTAATTTGTATATATTTGTATATATACAAATGACTATGAATTTGTTTGTTTCGCTTTATCCGTAACATGCCTTTAGGCGTAACACACCAGTGTTGTGTAGTAGGTACATGCAAGACTGGACTGTAGGGTTTGATCAACTAACACTAAGTACTGGCACGGAGCCCTACTAATAGCACTATTCTCGATAAGTGCGGTGGGTTCTTTAACGTGCTTGAGGCTCTCCTTAAACACGGGGCCTCCGTCTTAATATCCCATCCAAGATGACACCCCTATGAATTTTCAATCAGTCGAGTGAGAAAATAGGCACAACATTGGAGCCTGCTCGGATTCGAACCCAGAATCTTTAAGATTCTAAATCAACCCTCCACAAGACAACCTTGTCCCCACAATACCACATCCAGATGAGGTATGAAATCATTACAAACATCTTCTGTGCAAGACTGGACTGTAGGGTTTGATCAACCAACACCAGGATGGAGCCCTACTATCCTTGATAAGTGTGGTGGGTTCTTTAACATGCTCGAGGTGCGGCTCTGGCTTTACATCCCATCAGAGAGGACCCCCTAATCATTTTCACTCAAGTGAGGAAATAGGCACAACATTGAGGCCTGCTAAGGATTAGAACCCAGACCCTTTTGACTCTATATAAGTAAACAACTTTTACCACAAGACCGCCATCCCATCACAATACCACACGGAATTAAGGTATCGAATTATCACAGACATCTTCTGGTCTTTCTATGAATTAAACGATCTCTATTACCTGTCAGGTAAAAATGTTTCCTCCCATTTTCATAATAAAACTTTACAGCCACTTCTGCCAGGGGTGTTGGCATTATTAATCACCCTCGCCACGCCCTATCCAATAACTGGACTCAAAAAGCTATTAGCAAATTTTTCATCAACGATCATTTCTCTAGAACTCTTCATGATCAGGACTGTTCATCATGCAGCATCTGTGGGAGGGGGGCTGCATGGGGGGGGCAACGCCAACACTCTACTGTCACTGAGCCACTGATCACTACAAGGTGAACAACAACAAGTTTCAGATCTGCGACTGACCCTGCATCTAGATCTGGGTCACTGGCACACTACAGTAGGCCTGTGGGACATGTTCTACATTTGTGTGGGTCAGATTCCCTTAAAACACCATCTATGCTAAATTCAGGAAGGCAGCAGCTATGTACTATGAAAAATCTGCAGACTGGCTTTGCTTTACATTCAATTCAAGCACAAAGCACACTTTACCAATTTATGTAGAATGCACCAATTACACTCTACATTAATGAAGGCAATTGAAATCTCCTTGTTAGAATTTGATCTGTCCAGCTACAAACTATGATTGGAGAGCACTAACTAAAAGGTCATGTAGACCCCCATCTCTGCTCTGTGAGCTGCTAGTTTATTCTGGGTCATAATTCATTCCAGCAGAACCTTTGTGTCACCAGGAACATCCAACAGACAAGTTGACAAAATAACAGACAGCGGCAATATTGAGAGGATATAATTCACCTGGGGCAGTGATCAAGTGTGAGCGGGTTAAAACCAACAGGCTACCTGTCGTTCATTCCTTCCTGTCGTTCATTCCCGTCATTCATTCCTGTCAGCTGTGAGGTAAACCCAGATCCCTTCTGACAGCACCTGGGTTATGTTGGGAACATCTCAGAAGCATACTGTGAACTAAAATCTATCTATTCTGGCAAGGACTGAATTTCACAGTAGAAGGGGAATATTAGGTTTTCGCAGTGTTTAGATTTGCAGCTGAAACGATTTCTGTAGTACAGAAATAATACATCAGATTTCCAAATCGTGGGAAGGTGACCACAAAAGAAACATGAAAATAAAACTAACACAAAAGTTTCAAGATCCACAGTATTCCATTTCCCTGCCTTTTATGGCCCAGAATGTCCACAATGGCCATCAACCGCTGTAAGGCTGAGATAACCAGATGGCCAACAGGCTTTGTAGATAATTGGACAGTTTGATGACTTCACTTCGTCCAATTATCTACCTACAAAGGGTTCACAAACCTGAAGAGATACCTTCCAGTCCTGTAGTTTACTCCAGCCAAAATACAGGGTCTGCAGAGATTTTTCTGTAGGATCTAATCAGCCATTTCATAATTGTATGCAATTCCTAGGTAACTGGTTTAATCTGACAGAACATGTACTAATAGGTAATTTTGTGTAACGCACACGGAAGATTTTGGATTTGTGTAAAGAGCAGTCAGCCCTTCCAAATTCACTGTAAAGCTATGTCAGAACCAATGGAGGAGATCTCAAGAAAACAAACAAACTATGAAGCTATGTCAGAAACACTTCATTCAGTCCAAAGATAACTGGAGCAGATTAACTCAGTTCTAGAAAATCAGTTTGTTTATTCTTTCGTATCACTTCATCAAAAGTTAATAGACTTTTTTTCATCAATAATGAATAAGGGCAATCATTGTTTATATAAGAATACACCAGAGTTCTTGTTCTTCTTGTTCTTGTAGGTTTTCAGAGTTGACAACATGGTAAGTGATAGCAAAGTAATTTTCTATGCCTCTTTCATGAAAACATGCCATGTAATCCATATCTAAAAGTTTCCATGGATATGTAGAAAGTTGGGGTTATCCAAACACACCAGTACAATGCCTTCATACAAGATACAAAATCTCATGGGAGACGAGTGATTATCATCTAGTCAAGCGGAAAATCTGTACTGGAGCAATTAGTGTCAATTTTATGCTATGAATATTATTGAACCACTTGGCAAAACCTTACGGTGCTTTTCAAAACTCCGCTTTGTCAGACCTACTTGGAAGGTACACAGTAAAAGAAACTTGCATCCGACTGTGACAGTAACATATGTTAGACTGAGACAGAAACATACGGTATGTTAGACTGAGACTGTAACATATGTTAGACTGAGAGATTAACATATGTTAGTCGACATTAAACTCATCAGCTTGAGACTCTGTTGTGAAGACAGTTTGTTGCATGAATAGAATAGCAGTAATGCACAAAATTATGTTCGTCATAACCGAAAGAGTTTTACATATTCGCTGGAACATGGCCCAGAAAGAAAAGTATTTGCTGAAGTTGGATTCTGTACAAGTTGGCAGACTGTTCCCAACAGCTGAAAAATAACCTTCAACAGTATTTCATTACATGTTGAGACTATGGTTACAATCTGTTTCATCTACATCTTTGTTATTATAATCATAAGGTGCCAACTTGCCAAGGAGTACTCCAATGACTAACAAGTAGGGAAAGGCACTTGCATTCTTCATGAGGCTGTCCTAGACAAAAACTCATCATACAGACAAAGACGATATACCACAGGTAAGTTGGGATGTCCTGTACAAGGCTGTTGCTCAACTATTAATATTAGCAGCCTCACAGTTGAGCTCCTCAGCTTCCAATCAGTTGCTAACTGGGAAACCCAAGTTCAATCTAGGGAAGAGCATCTCAGTTGGGGCTGCATGCGTCTTTCGGAGGGACATAGAATGGGGGTCCAATGTTCAAGGAGGTGCCTCAAGCACATTAAAAAAAATAAAGGGGTGTAAAACTATACCCTGTTAATGAAACAACAAGGAAACTTGCTGACATATTGGCCACTAGGCACAACAAGGTGAACGAGTACAAGTACTCGGCGAAGATAACAACAAGTTTCAGATCTGCGATTGACCCTGCATCTAGATCTGGGTCACTGGCACACTACAGTAGGCCTGTGGGACATGTTCTACATTTGTGTGGGTCAGATTCCCTTAAAACATCCCAAAACGGGGATACGCTTTGAATCCTTTGATGTAGGCTTCTTGGCATAAATACAAAGGTAGATTCATCTTTCTCCCTTTATTTCCCCTGCTGAATCAAAGATTATTCTACACGAGGGAGCGAACGTTGGAACCCGATAGTAGAATAGAATAGAAATTGGACGCCAGGTTAACCACGCAGACATGCTGTCAAGGGAGAGACAACCTCTAATCTATAGTTTGACATCTACTGACAAAATTTATCCAGTTACAAAGGAAAAAGGGGTGGGGATTAATTAGTGAGACCACCAGCTCATTGATTTGTAGCTCCAGCAAAGCCCTTGAAATAGGGGTCATTCTGGGCCGTGGTGCGAAGCTGTTCTATGGGTATGAAGAAGGGAATCGCTGGAACAGATCCAATTTCAGGGGCACTTCCAAAGGTAGCCTTCTTCAAGACTTCCACGAGCAATGGCGTTTATCGTGGGGGGAGCGCTGATTCACGATTTTCTACATTTAGGCCAGGTTCTTATCCTGGGAAGATCATGTCTGTGCTTGCTAGAAGGCCTGCTATCTTTCAACATCACCAAAGGTCCATTAAAAACGTATTCTCATCGATATGCGAACTCCGGTAAGAAACTCAAGTAGTCCAGGAAAGTATATTAACCTGTCACAGACACCACCTTCCCTGCATAAGAACCCATCCCAAATGTTGAAAATCGCAAATCAGCGCTCCCCCCAACAATAATGCCAGCACTCATGGAAGGCCAAAAGGAGGCTAACCAAAGGGAGGTCTGACTGAGTGGGGTTGCCATGGATGGGGGGCTGGTATCAGTGTTTGGGCGTCTGCCAACATATCAACAGATAAAGCAACATCCTGAAACAGGTGTCAGTGTCAGTTATACGGGCAATGACTCTCACTTTCTAACTCACAGCGTCCAACATGGGAAAATGTGTGTCAATGTACTAAAATCTACTGTTAGACAATAATCATAATGATAAGTTATCTTATCTCTTTCTATATAGATATATATGCAGTAGCAAAACATGGAGGGAGGGTACTTAACTACTTTGCTGTATTGACCAAATAAACAATCAGATCAAATATTTAGCAACTGTTGTTCAAACATTTCATTTCATTCTAGTGATCATGAAGAAGAGTGATGGCTGTCACTCAAAATGTCTAGAAGTAATCTCTGAATCTTATCCAGTTGTAGAGATTTAGCTGTCCTTAATTATTGTTTACCTGTTACCCTACATAAATGGTGTCCAAACATATGGGGGGAGGGGGGATTTCAATTCCAAGTCCATAAGACTACTCCTGTCAGGGTTGAACAAGTTTTCAAAAATTCACTTGCCCTATCGGGCAAGTAGAAAAAAAATCTACTTGCCCGAACCAACTTTTGACTTGCCCGAAATCTAAATGACATTTTTTCTTTGCATCTTTGCTTGCGGTAATGAATTCTGTTATTTTTCAGTAAAAACGTCTTGTTAAGCATGTAATTATAGCAAAAAAGTTTTAACTACAAGACCAAGCTGTGTGGATGTCATGACCGTATTTACGGGAAATGACAAAAACTTGAACAAGAAGCATGATATTACAACGTATCTTCTTTCACTTAAACCACGCCAATTTCTTTTGTTGCTTCTCAGATTTTTCAGAATAAAATCAGAGCGATACGGAAAAAATTTTTGGCAAAAAGTCTAAGGTAAAGACACAGGCTTATTTAACATAAAGAACAACATTCAAGTTTTCAGCAAATGTTGTGTATCGATCATTCCTTGGATCCAGTACTACAATATTCCTGTGTTCACTGAGGGCTATTATTATTCTCCCATTTCTTTAGTAAACAGAAGAAAAAATCAGGTATTTGTCATATGATGGAAAAGTTACATTTAGAGTGTTGTGGATCTAATATAACTAAACATGGTTCTTATGATATGGCCAGTTTTGAATCATTGTCGTGAAATTTTTATTTTCTAGATAACATTAGTCAATATCAATCCACACATGTACATCAAACAACACCTTCAAATGATTTTTTGCAGTATTAACATTTAGAAGTTGAACAGAAATTTAGAATATCCTGAATATACACTCAATCAGTTAAAATGTTGTGGGAACCCTCAGAGTGTGTCATATCCACAATGTTGCTGTTCAATGAAAGAAGGAAAATGCTACATTGAGGGAGTGCTCACAGGGATATCATGTTTCAAAGGATTTGATGTTGCAAAGTTTCATGCCAGCAGGTCTACTAACTGAGAGAGCCATGGGTGTTTGTTTACATGTACTATGTGAGCCAAAATGTCCTGTTTTGGGTTGAATTCATAATCTTTTGGAATATTTTGAGAGAAATGTAGTTTCTAATGATAAGATACATTGTGGTGTGGTGTTTTTGTGATCCTTTCACTGGAATAAAGTTTGTTTTGAAACAGACTGCATGAAAAAATCTTACTTGCCCGATCGGGCAAGTGGGGGAGGATATCCACTTGCCCGAACAGCACTTTCACTTGCCCCGGGCAATCGGGCAACCATACTTGTTCAACCCTGCCTGTACAGTGTAATGCGACCTCATTACTCCTATAGGGGTGGGATATATTGACTCCCTTAGATCCTTTTTTATTACCCTCTGACCTGTAACGGCACTGCAGCTGAGCTACTGGTACTATTTTTGTACGGCCCAGATTCAGCAGCAACAACATTGTGTACGCACCGCTATTCACCCTCCAACACTCCTTACACAAAGGGGCACACTGTAGCAGTGCAAGGGTTTCTCTACTCTTGTGAACAATTCTATAGCGTTATCCTGAATGAATGGGAGGTGTTCATAACGCTTTATAATTGACTGTTGTCCCCTTGAGTGCAAAACACTCTGTATTAATTGCCAGCCAGGTATAATGGAGAAAACACTAATGTTTGACTAGGGAAATCAGTCTAGAGTACTGTTTTAACTGGCAAGAGGCGGGGAATATTGTTGTGAGCTGTTATTCAGATCCTTATTTACATTATTGTATGTAATCTTACCGTGTTGTGCTGGCTGGTGTTGTACCCGGAAGTGGAGCCTGCCGCATGGGAAGGGGAGAACCCTGTAGCTCCGTCCTGTTCCTGGGCGGTACCTTCCTCCTTGGGCAGCACCTCGGCATAAGCGCAGTCCTGGCCGTTCAGTGCGGCGGCTGCTTGCCCGTTCTGTCCCGCTGTTTTGGCCGGGCCGCGGACGCGCCCGTTGGCGGCCCCGGGTGCGAGGGAGGGCCGCCGGAGCGGCGAGTCCGCCCCGTAGCCCTGGTGCGCGATGTCCGGCTGGCTACATGTCAGTCTCGGGTCGCGTTTCAGTTTACTTCCCTGAGATTTGGACGACTTTTCGGCAAGAAACGGCCATCGAGGCTTCGCCTTCTTCTTGAAGTAGCCCAGCAGGCGCTGCCTCCGAGACTTTCGCCCGGCCCCTGGCTCTCTCTCGGGCGAGCTGGAACTCACGGAACACCGCTCCCCTGAAACACACAGACACGCACCTTCCATCACTACGGCTAGTAATGACTCCTACACAGTCCTACTGCACATTAAAGCCAAACTCCGCCGATATCCCATTGATTCCCAGCTATTCTGGGACTTGGAGAGTTGAGCTAATCCATGAATCCACCTGGATGTTTACCTATTATTTAGGGCGTGAGGGGGAGGGGGGTGGTATAGCGGGAAGGCTTAGCAGGTTCGAAAGTGTGCCACAATAACATCTCTGGACTATCGAATCTAGAAGGCAAGCAGACCCCACACATGGGCAGCATCAAGCACATAACTATGGCCAACTGGCTCAGTTTAAGTAGGGCGCCTTTGGCCACCAATTACCAACCAATTCGCGACAAACCGCGATGAATCGAAATGCGCGCTGTGATCTGTTATGGGAAACCACAACACAGCGGACCACAACACACGGCGCCATTCCTGGCATGCCCGCTGCCCCATCCCCGCGCCACGGCCGCAGCTCGCGGGCCTGCCCGCATGCAGGACGGTAGCTGGGCGGTTAGGGGAGGCAGGGCGCCCGAGACTCACCAACTTCGCTGTCGGTGTCGCCATCCGACCTGCCCGCGCCGAGAGCCGACATCTTATAACCACCGTACGTCACCTGCGCGTGAAGGGTGCGCAAAGGTGCGAGATCGGGAGTTCTAGTCTCGGCCAGACGCGTTGGGTTTTATTAGGTGACAAAATTAGCCTCCACCTGAGGCCTTCATAAAAGGTTATAGATAGTATGAAATATTGGGATGGAGAGTCCGCGGGAAGGGTAACATTTCCACTAGGCGCGGGAAAATGAAACCCACGGATTCCCCTGACAAATTAAATTATACAGCCAACGTAATAAAGGTCTGATAAAGACTATCAAAACAGTAGCAATTGGCCAAATGAAGTAAATGATTCGTCAGATGAGTAAATCGGACACAGAGATGCATATTTGCAACCCGGTGAACTCCCTGGGTAAATTATTTACCATATTCTTTATTTCAAATTTGATTCATCGTCCCAAGCCGTCTGCTGCAGGCCAGCAGCCTATCTGTAATCTGACCTTGGGGACGCCATGACCTCCCCTGATAGACAGCCAGGTCTGAACGCCCCCTGATTTCCATCTCTCTGTAGCACATCACTCACATGAAGGTTTAAGGCATCCAGGTAACAATATCTAAAGACAAATCAATCTCTACAAGTGCAGAAGCTTCTAGACGTTTCGAATTCATGAGCTAGTCACGGACGCTGAAGAAGAGTGCTGGATGTCACTCGAAACGTCCGGAAATAATCTCCGAATATTATCCAGTTGTAGAGTTTGATTTGTCTTTAAACATCACTCACATGTTTGGATATAGATTTGCTGATCGGATTGATAAAATTCAGTGCGGCCCACTGCGCTGCAGCCGCCAGACTCCGATAATGTTGACTGTGATATTATATTCTTACAGGAATTTCTCTTACGTGGTTGGAAGGCACATATATGTAAACAAGAGTTCTACGACCTCATACCTTCGCGAAATGATTTTGACCTTTATGACTGACGTATTAGGAGTGTTTTTCATCAATCAAAAATCATACCAGTTGATTCTCCTCACCCAAATAACATAAGTTGTCCAAACCTCCTTGTTATGATTATGAGCTTAACAAAGAAGGTTATGCTAACATTTTTCATCAATAATGCAAATAAGCTCCTTATTAGCATAATTTGATTCAATGGTGTTCACATTCACACAACTTCTAAATGCAACAAGTATGAAATTGCCGTTATTTACTAGTATGGAATGATAGTAGTTTCTCATGAATTATGCAAATTAGGCCTACATTTGCATAATTTCTATCTATTGACATTCCTCTCTTCCTCAGTTACAAATGTCACATATTTGAATAGTCATATCATGGAACACAGCAGGTTTTTAAAATTGCCTCCTTAATTATAATCTGATTTGCATAATTATCATCCAATCATACAAAGCATCACATAAGCTATCTACATACCAAAAATCATGACCATCCATCAAGCCCATCTCGAGTTATATTATTTTCTCATTGATTATGTAAATGAGGTTCTCATTTGCATAGCTGATATCTATTAATATTTCTCTCTTCCTCAGTTACATATGTCACATGTTTGCGAGTCCTATCATGGAAATTGTAATTTGCTGATTTGCATAATAAGTATCCAATCATGTACATCATCGCTCAAGCTATGTACATGCAAAAAATCATGACCTTCCATCAAGCCCTTCTTGAGTTATTCCCTTTCAAAGTCTGAAGCAAAACCTACCCCTGCAGTTCCAAAAAAGTTGCTAGGGGGCCCAAGCCTATACCACTTACTCTCTGCCCAACGAGCTATCTACCACTTAAAAATCAGTTCCATAGCATGTCCACAACACGAGATATCATAACATGAAGTTCCGCTGCAGTACCGTAACAAGCCGATAGGGGGCCCAAAATCTAATCATTTTCAGGTTTCATCGAGACCTACCAACATACCAAATACCAAGACAATCCTTCCAAGAATTCTCGACTTATCGTGTTCACTAACAGACACACAGACATGCTCGGTATTCCCATGCTGTGGCACTGCATTAATGACTGTTCTTACTCATATAAGGCCGTGTATATCCAACTTTGGTCAAAATTTGTATGTTTCAGTCTTTTAATTGGTGTAAGGAGATATCTTTGTGGTTTGGTTTCACATGCTCCGAGTGGACTCTTCCAGGCTGGGAGTAGGTCAAAGTTGACGATTGTTTTCGTCTGTCAGCTGTTACGAGAGAACGAGCTGGTCAACTGTCTATTTTCTTTGCATGATTCTAAAGTAGACAGATGTGGCTTTCTGGTGCATAAGAATTTTTGGGGTTTGCAATTAAGGTGAATCCTTTTCTGAGCCCTTGTTTTAGTGCTTTAAAGCATTACTGCATGGGCAAGCCTATCTCTTGTATCTGCCCTACAGCTGGCTGATAGCCAATTTGTCCCTGGCAGCTGCAGTACATGTAACTGACGTGCCTCATGACCCCTCATGACCCCTCATGACCAACTTTGCCCCCAATCTACCCGTATCAATATCCCCGTCGCAACCAGAACGCATAGTAAAGCATACAATTGAACACATTTTTACACTTTTCTCGTTAATTATGCAAAACACTTCGCCCAAAATCTAATCATCTTGAGATTTGCCACATACACACCGACACATCCAACTACGACAACAAACCATCCAGGCGTTCTCGACTTATTCTGTTCACTAACAGACACACAGACAAGCACCGTCGCATAACCTTCTCGACGAAACCATTCGTCGCGAAGGTAATAACGTTACGAAAGCTTGATAAGTGTTTGAGACAATGTGGCATTAGGTATGCTGATGACATTGTTGCAATCGATCGAATGTTGAACAGTGGCCATTTGTGACCATATGATGTCCTTGGATAGCGTAAACGTTACAGGTGGTTGAGGAGGGCGTGGCTAGTGGATGGTAGACACGTACTGACGTTAACGTTACATCATACCTGTACACACTGTTTCCTGAGTATTCTGATCATGATACTTTACCATGTAGTTCCTGTTCCCTGTGTATGTCACACAGTATGAATAGAACGGTGTAGATATCAAATCTAAACGTGTTATATAGCACTGACTGTATAGTACTGTTAAGAAATTTGCCATACATTATACTGTGGTTATAACCGTTTTAACGTTACAATTGCTTTGCAATTGAATTTGAATTTACCAGTGCTCCTCGAAAATGGAAGGTTGGTGTCAATTTTCATATATTTCCCTGTCGTTTCTGTAAGATGATCCTGCTTTCCCGAGTATGACAGAGTAGCCTCTCACTACTGACTATCGGCATGGCCCCATGAGGCTGTTGTGATAGCTGGGTGTGGCATCACAGCAAAATAGCCTGAAGGAACGACACAATAGAAATAGATTCTGCCGGATAACAAAACGCTTGGCCTCAAGGCCTCTTCTATCTCTCATTGGGGCTAGGAGTTGGTATTGCAGAGACCAACCTGTCATAAGTTGCCGTTCTATAAATTTGATACCTGATAGTCGACTCATTTTGAAACAGTCAATCTGATAGCCGGGATGCCGGACCCGATCTAGAGATAGAACAAGAGAAGAAATATCAAATGTCCATTTTCGTCCTTCGTTTGTTCCTTCGTTCTTTTCATTTCACGCTAGCGGAGAGAGAAGCGTAATGGCGCGATTCCCCAGGTTCCACGTACCCCTATGTTCCGCCACCCCCTAACCGTAACCCTAACATAGGGGTGTCAGGACATAGGGGCGTCCCCGATTCCCAATACACACAATGCGTGCCTTGCCGGCATGCCATACATCCTCAGTGTTGATATTTTTCAAACGGTCCGTATTGTGATGTGGGACTTGAATTGTCGCAAACAAATGCAAAGCAGTAGGACTAAGGGGATGAAGACTGCCATCTCTGATTACCGTGTTTACGCAAATGTTTGATTTCAAGCCTTTAACAGCACATCCATCATGACTAAGCATACGGCACTTGTCACTATGTACGCTATGTATACAATCCGCGTGCCCATTTCAGGCATAATATAACGGGTAGATCCCAGTGCAGCATGTAACATTGCAAGGTTTGAGTACAGAAAATACAGCATATTCTCCATTTTTACGACACAGTTGTTGTTGTTGTTTTTTTTCAAAGGAAACTTCTCACTGCCTGAAATAATCCACATGTTGACAAAACAACAGGTGTCATTTTGGGGTTTGCTAAAAACGGCGACCAGAACAAATTTGATTTCAAAGTTAAAGAAATACTATGATCCTATATATATGGCCTTATCGGTGTAGTGTAGGTGATAGATAGGTATACGTATAAAAATGGTACCCCATAAAAGACACACAAAAGAAGGCCAACAACACGCCCCTTTGGGAGCGGCTCTGCTTGAGCTAAAGGTCGGACCGGCAGGGCAGGGCGTGTCTGGCCTTTGTTTGCCTGGTGTCGCATGGCGCGTTCTGTAGGACGTTTTGTGGCCAGTGATCAAGAAACAGGTGGTCGTGATTTTATCACCGTCTTCAGATGAATAAGTGTGTCGCACGGGAGTACTACATGTATAAGTACCAAGGTTTGCTATCGGCTACCTATCTTCCATGTATAAAAGACGATTTGCAAAGTATAGAACAGATGAACATTGCTTTCCGATCAGAATTCTGTGAGGTCTTTGAAAGTTTAGTTTCTTAACACAACCTGCTAATAAGCAGATGCCATTCTAGGCGATTGAACAGACTTGAAGAGGGCGTGTGTCTAGATGTCAAATCAGAGTCGTGAAGAGAAAACATTTCAGAAGTAAACGCTAAGAATGTTCCTCCCAGATTGACAGTCCGGTTGTGGTGTTGAAAACTTCAAGAAGAAAAGCAGAGAGCGCGGGGTGGTCAGAAGGGAGCAAATATTAGTTTAACCTACATGAACCAACTAGTCTCTACCAGACTAACTACGCCGGCTATAGGGAGAACATTGCCCTCTCTCCGTAGCCGACTCCCTTCATACAATTGACTCTATTTGGCCAATTTCTACTATCTTCCCAGCGACCCGCGTGGAGGCTGGTAGAGCCTATTATACTTGAACCCAGACATGCTGGAAGACCCTACGTTTAGCTAGCCTGACGAATCGCGCTCCTAGTGGCCGGCCGGTCCTGGTCAGTAACCTCCAGCCGAGAGCTTGTGTAGCATGCGTGATCTAGTGGCTAGCGACCCTGCCTTTGGACCAAGAAGGCGTGAGTCCCGACTGTGTCTCTCACCTGACATGCACGCTACTTGATCATGGAAAGTAGTCTTCTATTCCTTAGGACAGGGCGTTAAACTAGACAGTGGTCCACTTATCAGTGCTCACTTGTCGAAAAGTGCAAGGGGGGTTTCCCCGCTACAATGAAAATGTAAATACTGTATATATAGCGTGTCTTCTCTGTCACGACTGCTGTGGAAAAGTAGCTCATTTCCCCATTGATTTGATTTTGGTTCGAGATCACTTTCACCCCTGATCTCCTGGGAGATTGTCCTGTCCAGATTGAACCCTGTTTCCACTATCCAAGGTGCCCCGATGTAGAATCTTCCATGGGACACAGCTACGCTTTCACCCCCTATCGGGGCTGATTATGTGTTACCTTATCAAAAGTTTATTGGACCTTTTACTAGACAAGTTTGGTTCTTTCCTGGTGTTTAAATGAACAATTTCGAAATAAAATTCCACCGCTTTAGGAGAAAACTATCTACCTTAGACCCGTTGGAAGACCCCACCTCACAGACCTAACCCTGATCTCTTGGGATTTTGTCCTGGAGTGACCGCTGTACCCGGAGTGCCCCGATGAGGAATGTTTCCCGGGACACTCTAACGCTCTCACCCCCAATCGGAAAGCGATTGCCCCCCGGCCTGATAAACTCCGCTTATCTTATCAGGACCTTATTGAGCTGCTGAGTGCCGCGCGGTTACGCAGTTACGCGTCACGCCGGGTCATATTTCACGGCTGTCGGGCTGGCGCAGCGACACCATGCGGCTCGGCCGTGCACGACACACGGCATGGTGACAGGGAATAGGCACCTGTATACCTGAAGTCTCAATAAACATTCTGTTAGCTGTTTAGTCAAGTCTCCGTTGTTGTACTAGTAATTGAAGAAATTTTTCAGGTACAGGTACAGGTACATATCCTGACCTGAGCTTAAACCTCTGTACCGGTACCGGTAGCTCACCTGTTACGGTAGCCCTCCTCTCATTGGACCCGCGGCACGCTGGCGGCGTCGCTACGTCCTAAACTGGATTTCTGTTACCCTTGACTTTATAATGGGAATATCATTCAAAACGTACTTGTAAGTATGACCAAAACGACAACAAAACACACGAAGCTTAAAAAGATTCGTTTTTGTGGATGGGATTCGCTGAGTGCTTTGTCAATTCGATTGGCCGCAGCGACGCCGCCAGCGTGTCGCGGGTCCAGTGAGAGGGGGGCTTTAGGACGCAGCGTGCCGCCAGCGTGCCGCGGGTCCAGTGGGAGGGGGGCTTTAGGACGCAGCGACGCCGCCAGCGTGCCGCGGGTCCAGTGGGAGGGGGGCTTAGAACGCAGCGTGTCGCCAGCGTGCCGCGGGTCCAGTGAGGGGGGGGGGGGGGGGGCTTACCTGTACCCGATGGACTATGGTGGCGACAGGCCTTGTCTCCAGGTGACTGATCACAATAGAGGTGTATACTGTATACATATTTGTAATGATTAGATATTGCAAATGGTGCAATGTAGTGCTACAACGACTGAAAACTGCTGAGCACCGTTATACATAATCACGTAAACGAGTAACGTACGGTATTGTCAGTAAACAGACGCGTTTGTAAATTAGATATCTGAAAAAACTCTGTATAAATTGGGCCTTAGTGCCCCCCTCCTCAATCGATATCCTCATATAGGGTTAAACGGCCCATCAAACCGATGAGCGGTGGGTGTAGCCTGAATACCAGCCTTTTTAGCTTTCGTCCGCTCCCCGCGATCCGCTACCGGCCAAAAAGCGGACGAAAGCTAAAAAGGCTGGTACTCAGGCTACGCTGGCTGGGGACAACCCTGGAGATGTTATCACGGGCAAGAACTGTGTTGTTTGTAGAATTTGATGTGTTGAGTATCATTCTTGTTTTGAATGTGATTAAGTGGTACAGGCTACGACGGAGTAAACTTTGCAGTAACAGAGTTATAGTTTTTAGATGGATACTTCAGATAACATCTAATGCTTTGGTCCCATGATCCGGGGCCCGGCCGGGCTGTTTGTGAAAACGTAAAAAAATGTATATCAAGAAAATACACAATACTAGTATTTGGTTAGGAGTATTTCTTCCGTTTTGTTGTCTTTCATACAATATTTTTCATTCCCACTAGCTGCCCGGCCGGGCCCCGGATTGGAAGAGGGACCGAAGCATAAACCACCCAACACAGATAAATGCCATAAATGAGATGATGTAAGTTACAGGTAGCAGATGTTGTATGTGTGTGTTTATCATCGTACAAAAGTTCACTGCGTTGTATTGTCAACAGTGCCAACTAGTTGATTGCAAGACTGTACAAATGTAACGTTTGAATGTTCGAATTGAAACCAAAACCATTGTTATCATAAACTGTTCTCTGCAGTGACAGAGCTATGGTCTTTATTATCTCCATGAAAACTGGAGATATTGTTGGTTTTTTTTTTGTGTGTGTGTGTTACCGACGGTGTGATTGTGTTTTTGTGCGCATGTTGCAGGGTTCCCTGAGTGCCGACGGCGTGGTTGTGTGATTGTGTGCATGTTGCAGGGTTCCCTGAGTGCCGACGGCGTGGTTGTGTGATTGTGTGCATGTTGCAGGGTTCCCTGAGTGCCGACGGCGTGGTTGTGCGTTTGTGTGCATGTTTCCTGAGTGCCGACGGTGTGATTTCCGACCATCTGTCCTCGGGTCAGTCCGTCCTGCTGACAAAGAGCGATTCGATCGCGCCTCTCTCAGCTCCGCGCTGTCAATAATTGAGTTCCAGGAGAGGAATGAGTGTCTCCAGGGCGGTATGACGTTAGCGGGTCGGGCCGAGTATTTACCAATTCTCCAGTGACTTGCCCAAACAACCCGGGGGTCAAAAGCGCTAATCATTGCCACCCTCCTCCCCCCGTCCTCTTTGGGACTGGCAGAAAAATTCAATGCAATGCGCGCGCACACATCACTGTGCGTACACATGGTACGGTCTGATTGTGAAACAAAGGATCTTGATTGAGTGCCGCGCCATTTTATTACTTTGTCAATTCAAAATGGCAACAATTTTACAAACGTTTCTGTGATCCCAATCAGGATTGGGTGCGATAAGCTCCCATTACTACGCCGGGTGAGTTGGTTTCGGTCATTCATTAGGCCGCAGCAAGTACATTGTATGGGTGGCATCCTCTGCAGTTTACAAAACTTATACAAGAGGGTAAAAAATAAGAAGGGTAAAAGGAAACAACATGCCTACGTTTTCAAAATAGACATCATGAACGTTGTAAGAAGATCGTCACGAAATATATTCGCACATTCAGCAAGTCTTTTATTCCTACATTGAAGAAATGCACAGAGTGCGGCAGCTTATACTAGTGTGGTAGCCTATAATATCACTTACTGAGTTGGCAGCTACGCGCAAGGCTACGACACTAGTGCCACTTCTGTAAGTACACTCAAGGCTACCACACGACGTGTTTCCCCGTTTTCTGTATTTTCTTGCCATGTTGACCATCTCCTGAAGGGAATAATATTTCTTTTCTTTCTTAATTTCAAACTAGGCGAACATCAATGCACGCGCTGATGATGTCATCCATGAAGTTTACATGCTGCGGCCTGATTGGTCAATAATTCATCCCGAGAACCTTCTGTGATGTCAGGCGAGGAGAAACCAATTTGCCCCGTGGACAAACCGTCCCCTTCCCGGACCTGTACGGGCCAGCGTGACGGAAACGGGATGTCCCTGTAGCTCGATTGGTAGCTTCCTCATCATTGAGCTCCTGGTTCCAATTGATTGAGACCCGGGTTCGAATCCGGGGAAGGGTATCCTGGCTGGAGCTGCATTCGTCTTTCGGAAGGGACGTAAAATGGGGATCCCGTGATCGAGGAGGTGCCCCGAGCGCGTTAAAGGGCACAACAACAGCCTCATTACTCAGATGGGTACCTACTGGTTACTGGCTGTATTGATAAAACCCACCAACGTACAGCAGTCGTCATCTCCAAGCAGATCTGCGGGGGCAGGACAGTTGGAAGTTACCATTCATCACGGTTCTTGTTGGATGTCTGGAGAAGGTTGTCCGTTGCATCTGGCATCTTTTCCGTCACACATTTGGAAACTATAGACGGAATATCATCCTTATATACGCGAACGTGACCTTATACGACAAGTTCTAGATCTGTCTGTCGAAGAGTTTCCGTGAGCGAGACATGAGATCCTCCACCGCCTGGCTGGGGTAGAAATAAGTGTCATTCTTCAGAGTCTCGTGGATTCTGGCGGGTTTCTTGTACATTTTGTAGTAACAACTTTAAATACGATAGAAGTCATTGCGGTTTCGTTTGGCCTTTTGGTCAACGTTGAATCCGATATCGTTTCCAACACAACTAATAACTTTTTGGAAACTATGGACGAAATATCATCCTTATATACGCGATACACAGCCGAACGTGGTTGGTACAGAATAAGTTGTCAGATAATCGTGGATTCTGGCAGGTTCCTTGTGGTTGCTGCAGAACTAAGGAAAGCCGCCAGGGGGTCAAAAACAGTCGTCTTCCTAAGACCCACCCACATACCATCTCCATCCATCCAGAGATTCTTAAGTTATGGTGACCACAACTATCTGGAAACACACACAGACACACGCGGAAAGAATTCAAAACAATACGTCTATAATTCATGGAGGCAAAAGGCCTACTCGTAGAGCCAAGGCGGGTGCAGAAAGCCCCCCTCACACTGGACCCGCGGCACGCTGGCGGCGTCGCTGCGGCCGATCGAATTAGCAAAGCACTCAACGAATTTCATCGACAAAAAACGCTGAATCTTTTTAAACTTTGTGTGCTTTGTTGTCTTTTTGGTCATATTTGGACGTTTTGAATGATATTCCCATTATAAAGTCAATGGTAACACAAATCCAGTTTAGGACGCAGCGCCGCCGCCAGCGTGCCGCGGGTGAGAGGGGGGCTTTAGACCCATTCATCAGACTAGAATCGTGGATTCCGGCGGTTTCCGCCTGCACGCGCCGAATCCGCGGCTGCCAATACTCGGCGCATGACTTATGGCGCGAAGATGATGAGGTCTTTTGTGGACCTGGTCCGGGGAGTGCCTACAGGGTCCGAAATTGGGGGCCGCTAATGATCGCAAGCTGCCGCGCGCGCGGTGGGGCGGGGAGGGACCGGGGTGTACCTACAGGATCCTACAGGGTCCGGAATTGGGGGCGCTAATGATCGCAAGCTGCCGCGCGCGCGCCCGTGCGTAGAGGGGTAACCTCCGTTAAGACGGGTTACATACATACACAAAAAGCAGTCTGTTTGAGAGATCACTAGTGCAGCACCCCCAGGTACGCACAGTTTAATAAATAGCAGTGTGTTAAGCCAAAAATAATTACTCAAGCAACTGGATAAGATTTTGAAACAGTCAGACGTTTCAGACAGTATCCACTGTCTTTCGTCAGTGACTAACGATAGGACTGAGAACACCAGCTGAGAACACCAGCAGTGTGTTAAACTGGAGCACGGTGGGTTGGAGATCTGTTTTGACATATCCTTTCAGGGTGGCGGAATTATGTACCCTGGCGGAATTATGTCACTACATGTTATTGAGGTGCTAGTTTTTTTATTCAGCAGTCTTTTAAGGGAAGATTACAGGATCTTACAGTACTAGAGGCCAGCACTGTGGAGCAAACTCTCTGCTGAACAGAGACAACTCGCCATAATAACGGCCTTTAAAAACGAACTGTAGTATGTTATATCTATTGTTAGTTGACCTAGATTGCTAGTTGTGCATGTTTTAGTTTATTAGTATTTTTGTGTCCAGGGACCCCTGAAAAACAGGCCACCTGAGTTGTGATATCTCCCTGGGAAAATTAATAAATGAAATCAAATTAAATCTTAAGTACAGCCAGTAGGCACCCATCTGAGTAATGAGGCTGTTGTAGTGCCTTTTAACGTGCTCGAGGCACCCCCTCAAAGAAGGAACCCCGAGATTACGTCCCTTCCAAAAGACGAATGCAGCTCCAACCAGGATGCTCTTCCCCGGAATCGAACCTGACTCTCCCAGTTAGCAACTAATTTGAACCAGGAGCTCAACCATGAGGCTGCTGTCAGCTGAGCTACAGGGACACCCCTCTTTTCCCCCTTAGAACCACCAGGAACAGTAAACGTTTCTAATCGCTGTCAAGGGAGGTTAGCACCAATGGGTGGTCTTACACGTGCGTGCAGGTGGCTTACTGAGTCGTTACAACTGTAGAACGGCCATTGTTTGTTTGTTTGTTTGTTTGTTTGTGTGTTTGTATATTTGTTGGAACCTTTATTTGTTCACGAGAAGCCCGAATCAACCCGCAGGCCGCTTGTCATTGGGGTAATGAGGGAAGAGGTAAGGGACAGACAAAATATAACAACAAAATGACTTACTACAAGTCCTGATATCAACGCAGAGTGGTACCCACACACATACAGGGTGCGTTATACGGGTATGGTAAGTCGGTACTACCCTTGTCCGTAAGCCATTTTCCACTAACATGGGGTCATGAGGGAAGAAGTAAGGGTCATGCATAACACAACAACGATCAATGAACAACAACGATACAGCGGACAAGTTCTAATAGTAATATTACCGTACAGTGGTATGCACACACATACACCGCGCGTTAAACACGTATTATAAGTAAGTACCTCCCTTGCCCTCCACAGTGCCCGAGAGTCGATGAAGTGTGAATAAACGAGTGAAGAGCGTCCCGGCGGATAATAAGCGTCGCCCCGCCGTACTCACCCCCCGAGTCCCGGCGGATAATAAGCGTCACCCCGCCGTACTCACCCCCCGAGTCCCGGCGGATAATAAGCGTCGCCCCGCCGTACTCACCCCCCGAGTCCCGGCGGATAATGAGCGTCGCCCCGCCGTACTCACCCCCCGAGTCCCGGCGGATAATAAGCGTCGCCCCGCCGTACTCACCCCCCGAGTCCCGGCGGATAATAAGCGTCACCCCGCCGTACTCACCCCCCGAGTCCCGGCGGATAATAAGCGTCGCCCCGCCGTACTCACCCCCCGAGTCCCGGCGGATAATAAGCGTCGCCCCGCCGTACTCACCCCCCGAGTCCCGGCGGATAATGAGCGTCGCCCCGCCGTACTCACCCCCCGAGTCCCGGCGGATAATAAGCGTCGCCCCGCCGTACTCACCCCCCGAGTCCCGGCGGATAATAAGCGTCGCCCCGCCGTACTCACCCCCCGAGTCCCGGCGGATAATAAGCGTCACCCCGCCGTACTCACCCCCCGAGTCCCGGCGGATAATAAGCGTCGCCCCGCCGTACTCACCCCCCGAGTCCCGGCGGATAATGAGCGTCGCCCCGCCGTACTCACCCCCCCCCCCCCCCCCCCCCGAGTCCCGGCGGATGATAAGCGTCGCCCCGCCGTACTCACCTTCCGAGTCCTGGTGGACCAGATGCGAACTCATGTCCCTCTCTATGCCCGTGGGGACGCAGCACGGGCCCACCGTGCCGCTCAGCAGCAGCCGCCGGCACAGACGCTGCTTCCCCCGCAGCTTCACCTTGGCAGGGCTCGGGGATGTCGCCGAGGGGCCCTCTTCGCTGGCTTCCTGCATCTGGCGGCACACAAACCCCCTATCCTGGGCCAGGCTGCCGGCGCTACCATCACCACGACGGGACGGAGAGGAACAGACGCGCGCTGGTGTTGCTAAGCCCTCTGCAGCCTCCACAATTACGCGCCAACTCCATCACTGGAACACCAATCCCCGCTCAGCTGAGCAGCCCGGCAGGCGGCATGGATGGCGGGACAGCAGGAGGAGTGCGTATCAGCACGCATCGCCTTCATGCACACACAGTAAGCTGGCTAGACGGGTGCACATCACCGCGGACTGCAGCGGTGATGTTTGTTCCGTGTTGGCTGGGCTTACGGGAAGCTACTCCACACGCAGTCACCAATGCTGAAGGCTCGGTGGAGGAGATATCAGTCCAGTATCGATCCGAACGGAACCTAGCGGGCCGTATCGTACTGCAGCTCAGTGGGCACTTTACTCACTCTTAACATGAGGAACAAGAAACTGCTTTTAGCAGAAGTTGACTAAGCAACAATTAGATAATGGTGGGGATGAAATGGCGGTAGAAGCTAGTTGGTTAATGACTGCAAGTGCACAGTCTGCTCGGTGGCCGCACTGGTAGAGTTTGGTTGCGCATGTGGAACCACACAGCTGGGCAGAGTGGCAATCGATCGAGTTCAAGTTCACACTCTTAACCAGAGGAAAAACAAACACGAGACCGTTTCGGCGACGTCTTTTTGCATAGCTGTGAATCATGAATGATTTATTGCTATATACAGTCGGAACTGCCCCAGAAGACCACTCACTCAGGGGACCGATAAAATCTGGTCTATTTTATCAAGGTGGTCACTATGGATAGAATTCTTAATGTTTGTGTCAAAATGGGAAAAATTCACAACGGCCAGGTGGTCCTTATGCTGAGATGTTCACTTGTACAGGTTTGACTGTATATCAATGGCCAGGTGGTCTTTGTGTAGAGATCGTCACTTAGGCAGGTTTGTGAGTATATCAATGGCCAGGTGGTCCTTATGTAGAGGTGGTCACTTGTACAGGTTTGACTGTATATCAATGGCCAGGTGGTCTTTGTGTAGAGATCGTCACTTGTACAGGTTTGTGTGTATCTTCCGTCAATGCTAAAGCTAACAGATGACAGCAAAGATACTCTTTATTGCTACGCTAGGTTTTCCATTCTAAACCCCTTTAAGCTGCGATTGTTATCTCCAAAAATAGCGGCCAGTCGATGGTAGGAAATCAGAAAATAGTCTTGTTGAAAATCGGCACTGTGCCCAGACGACATTGACCGCTGAGTACGGCGTGACATTCATTATTGAAAGGGGCTCATGTCGTCCGATATGATCCGGGTACGGCATGCGGTGCCGCGGGCAGGGGTTTACACACACCGCCGTTCTTCAGATGGGAAACAAACCAGGTACAACGTTACCAAAGGGATTCGTGAGCTGCTACGCTGATGAAGGCTAGGCACTCTGCTAAACAATATTTAAAGAAAAATCAATATCTACATTTGGATATTATTCAGAGGTTACTTCCGGACGTTTAAAGTGATATCCATCACTCTGCTGAGTGATAATAGAATGAACTTGAAGAACAAATCAATACTATTGATATGCGAACTGTTACGCTGATGAAAGACAGACATCAAGGTAAACAATATTCAAAGTCAAATCAATATCT
Source organism: Branchiostoma lanceolatum (assembly GCF_035083965.1). Taxonomy (NCBI): domain Eukaryota; kingdom Metazoa; phylum Chordata; class Leptocardii; order Amphioxiformes; family Branchiostomatidae; genus Branchiostoma; species Branchiostoma lanceolatum. Next base: position 40,089,116 of record NC_089723.1, on the reverse strand, counting down.
ATATCTGGATAAGATTCAGAGGTTACTTCAGGGCGTTTCGAATGACATCCATCACTCTACTTCAGCGTCACTAGAATTGAAACAAAAATGACCTGGCATTACTATCCAATACTAGCGGTAAACTGTTACGTTTATGGAGGTTAGACATTCTGCTAAACAATATTCAAAGAAAAATCCATATCTATACCTCGAGTCGGAGGTTACTTCCGGACGTTTCGCGTGACATCCATCACTCTTCTTCAGCGTCACTGGAATAAACTGGCAGAACGAATCAATACGAGTGAACTACTACGTTGCTGTAGGTTAGGCATCCAGGTAAACAATATGTAAGGACAAATCAATCTGTACATCTGGATAAGATTCGGAGATTACTTCTGGGCTTCACTCTTCTTCAACAACTCTAGGATGAACTGGCAAAACGAGTCAATGCTATTGAGCAGTTATAAAGATGTGGACTTGAAAGGAAATTCGTATCGTTGGATATCAGTTTACAGAACACGAGTCTTGAACTGCCTGATGTCGATACCGGTTGTTTCAGTCCAAGGCTGAACTACTTCAAATAAAGCCCCCCTGTCCCCGCCCGTACATCAAAGCTACCCAGACATCTGACACGACATCAGACGAGTGTCAATAAGTTTGTCTGACCGCCGGGAATTCTCACGCGCGATGGTAATGGTGAAACATTGATCAAGGTCATGCGATGGAGTCTGCATACAGCAGGCTGGATATCGAACTATTGTGTCGGTCTCAACGCCATTCAGTTGTAGAATATCCAGCTGTGTTGTACAATCAGTTTTTCATCACCAAGGACAGATGAACCCGTACCACTGTGGCGACACTAGCATTGGTAAAAATCTATCAAGGTCATAAGTTACTTTATTTATTTATGGTTCAGCATGTACAGGCCAGGGTTGCCCAACCAGCCGTAGGCTATCACTAAGGGCGAACCCATGCGCGGCCATAGGACTGTTGGTTTTGAACCACTCACACCTGGAAGGACCCCTACTCTTTTCGATAAGTGTGGTGGGTTCTATAACGTGCTCGATGGGTGGCTCTCATCAAACACGGGACCTCCATTTAACGTCCTATCCGAGGGACTCATTTACACCTGACTGAAGTGAGGAAAGTGTATAAAGTGCCTTTCCCAAGGGCATAACATCGGGGCGGTGGTTTTGAACCCGGTACCTCTCGGTTGTGGGCGAAACACCCTACCGATTGCGCCACACGATGCCGAAGGTCATAAGTTAGAGTTTAGATATAAGTAGGCCCGAAATCAGGGACTAATTGCCGCTTCAACGTTGCCACTTCCAAGTAAATCACCCTTTTGGCTTCTATATTCCATATCTCAGGAGGAAGTTCCATGCTGAATTCGTCTTTTCTAGAACTATATCTATTGACCTTCAATACTGTATTCTTAATGTTTTATCTGAATATGTATACGATGTTCTTTTAGATTGTTAGCAGATTTGAGATAATTTATGTTATCGTGTCATTTGTACCTTCGATCTGTGATACTGTGTAATTTTAACATTTAATTTTATTATGAAATGATGACGTGTTGATAGCTGTAAAATTTATGAATTGCAATGCAATTCAGGCTGTCTCAGCCTGCGATGTTGTAAACATTGAATAAAGTTTAAAGAACAGACTTCTTCGTGATAGCTTCCCTGTTGGGTATAACTTAAGACTTTTCAAGACAAAAGTGAAGATATATCTGCCATCATCATCACGTTATTCGCTCGTTCTCATTAAAATGTACACATTTTGTAATTTCCGCTACCGTTTGAAGTAAGACGTTCCTGGCATTAAGATATGCCACATATAAGGTCCCAAACTGCCGTTTTTCTAAGCTAGAAAAGTTTTAAGTCGTCATAAAAACGACAGTTTTACACCTTATATGTGGCATATCCTAATGTCAGGAACATCGTACTTCAAACGGTAACGGAAGCTACAAAATGTATGCATTTAAATGAGAACGAGCGTATTGTAACCCAAAGCATTGGGTGGCTCATCTGGGCCTTGTTTTGTGGTTATATGGATTGATGTTTTTCTTCAACATTCAATTTCTTTCTTCATTTTAACGGTTCTTTGTGGCAAATGTGCTGCATGTTGGCGCATTGGCAACCTAATCCGAAGTGTGTTTTGGCACAATTTTGACAGATTAGCCGAAGAATCCCGGTGGGCGTCACTCCAATGCCAAAATCGGTCTAAAAACCATTCAGTTCCCGGAATGTTCAGCTGTGTTGTACAGTCAGTAATTCAGCACTAAGGACAGGTAAACCCGCGCCACTGTGACGGCGCTGAAATGTCGCGAACTTCGGAGTATGGCAGTTCTAATGCCAGGAGTCTCGCATGACGGAAAAGAGAAAAAGAAACGTATGTAAACAAATACTAATTCAGACACTCTGTGATTGTGAACACCAGTCAGCATTGCGGACTAAACCGTTACGAACATCAATGTTCCTAATTTCATAACCAAAGACCACCAAACTGAAAAACTGTGTTCTTGAAACCTCATATGTATCGAACACGTGGGTATCTGATCTCTTCAATTCACCATTTTTTTATGTGGTGGTCTTAGGGTACCCGGAACTATGATGAGATTTGACATCCCAACTGTTCTCCGGTGCCGCGAACGATAAGCTGTCGTGAATGTTATTGAGTGTCAGAGAAAACCACCTCAGTGTAAATGTCACCAGAGTGACTGCGCCATGGCTGAATGTTCCGCGGTGATATATACTGCTGTGGGCACGCCCTCTGGAAACGTGAACCGGAACACGGACATGGATGAAAGTCTGTTAGCCTTACGAACATGCAGTTAGAGGCACGCCAGTATTTATTACAGGAGCTGAGGGAGAGTAGCCTGGGCACCGTCTACAGTAGTAACCACTGGCTCAGTCTTTTCGCTTGCTCACCACGGGCACAGGCCCAGACTCAATGATTAGCAAGCAAAAAACTGAGTCAGTGGATGATACGGAGGATGTGCCCAGGCTAAAGGGAGAAACGGTTACCGGGACTTTCTTATAGAAAACGTTCTTCCCGTGCTTTCAAATGTCAAGAGTGCAGTACAGCAGATGCCGATAGGTGCCGCTAGAGCACAGTAAATCTACATTGGTGTTTAAAGTATTGTTGCGTTTAAGGTTGTTAAGTACAGTACAAGGTTTCTAATTATAGTTAGTTGAAGTTACTGATAATTGTATTGGACTGCTAAGGCCGGACATCAAAGGTCATATAGTCGGGGGCAAGGTTCAAAGGTGATTCTTTTGTCATCACTGTAGGGAGAGTGTTTCTTGAAATGGGATACAGGGTAGAGTTTGGTTGTCTTTGAAACTGTTGTTAATTCAATTATCATTGTTTTGCTGGTGTGCAGAACAGTAGAAAACACACAGCAATAACGTTACCGGATTATCAAGTTTAACGTTACCGGTTTATCAAGTTTTCGCTTTCTGTCACGAAGGATGGCAATGAATTCCAGATTCCTTACCCAAGGGTCAAGAGGGGCACGATATAACTAAAAACGTTGCGTTGCCCTTTTGTATGTAATTTTGGGTCGTTAAACTGATTTCACCGTTTGCACAGTGATGCGCCCCTTGATGACCCCCGTCCCACTAACACGGTTCAGTACAGGAGCTCCGGAAATGGCAGCTAACTCCCTTGCGAGGTCACATTACATCACAATTACATTTGTAACGATCCCAAGGGTAGGACCGAGGTCGCATTACATCAAAATCACGTTTGTATTGTAGTGATGCCCCGGAGGAGCCCCCCCCCCCCCCCGCGCCTGTGCCCCCCGCAGATTCTATGGAACCCCGGGATGAGCTTAACCCCCCCTCCCCACATCCCTGCCGGCCTCCCGTAGATTGTAGTGATCCCCCGGAGGAGCCCCCCCCCGCGCCTGTGCCCCCCGCAGATTCTATGGAACCCCGGGATGAGCTTAACCCCCCCTCCCCACATCCCTGCCGGCCTCCCGTAGATTGTAGTGATCCCCCGGAGGAGCCCCCTCCCCGCACATGTGCCTCCCGCAGATTGATTTTAGATACCGCCCCACAGACATACACTTATTTTACCATGCAATATTCATGAACTCTCGCGACCCTTGAACTTTATTCAGGAACGAGTCGGGAAAATGGTAGAGTGAATCTGGTGTATCACACAGGTGTTAAACCGGGTTTGAGAGAGTACATTGGACACCAACATTGGCATGGTGGCTAGCCTTGAATTTTGGGTGCGTGTAGAAAATGCTGGTAGAGGATGTTTCCCCTAAGGTAATAGAGTAAAGGGTGTTGCTATAGACTTCAACACCAGTCTTCACTCTGTGACTCAAAACGGTATTTATAAAACAATAGAGTCTGTTTTTGTCGAAAACATAAGGTTGCAAAAAGGGTACGTTCGGGGTTACAGAAGAAAGAAAGAAAATCATTTGTGACATTTGTGTGTCATGAAATTAACAAATTTTATATTGTATCAAAGGGCGTGGATGTCATTCTTCTAGGACCAATGTTCTGATATGTGATACCAAACATAAAACAGCAGAAGACTTTTTTCAACAAAATTCACGTTACCAGTGCGGGGTTGGATCAGGGTAAGCAGCAAGAGAGTCAATTTCTCCAGAAAACTTGACTTTACCAGAGTGAGGTTAGATGAGGGATCATGAAGGGAAGGTTTAGGGAGGTACCGCGGCCAGTTTTATGTCTGCGGCTCAAAACGATCGAATGAGTTAAGGGGCGTGGACGCAAATAAATTTTTTCCAACACCAAATATGTGACACCAAATTTTAAACATAAAACAGCAGGTGAGTTAATTTCTCCAACAAACTTCACATTACCAGTGCGTGCTTAGATGAGGGTAAGGTCTTGGTCCGCGGCCCCTCCCGAATCGATCCTGCAATTAAATCACATTTCTCCAAACACCAAATCTGTGACACCAAACGTTAAAATCCAAGCATCACATAAAGAAGCAGCAAGAGAGTCGGCTTTTCTAGCAAACTTCACATTACCAGTACGGGGTTAGATAAGAGATCATGAGGGTAAGGTTTAGGGAGGTGTCTCGGCCCTGTTCCTGTCCGCGGCCCCTCCCGTATTGATCCGAATCGATCCCCCCCGCGCGCCCCCGTGATTGATCCGGATCGATCCCCCCCGCGCGCCCCCGTGATTGATCGGGCTCCTCCAGCACACAAAGGCGCCGCCGCTCCCCGGTCCCGTCCTACCAATTTGCCTGCCGTAGCGGCGTTTTGATTGGTTCCCGCCGCCGCCGATCGATACTTGCGGTTGCGCGGCGCCTGGCGGGCTGCGGGGCGGCAGTGCCTCTCCTGACGTACGGGCGGTAGGATCGGACCGGACTGGACCGGAGCGAGCGAAGTGTTGGGCGGCGGCGCCCAGTCATGTCACCGCGGAGTCAACATGTGCACCAAGAAAGAAGGATGCATCCCAACTGTGGACCTCACGGACAACTGGACTCTCTTCGCCATAGTTATAGGATCCATTATCACTCTGGGTTTTATAAAAATGACCTTCACCGCGATACGATACGGCCTGATGGATCCCCCTAAGGTGGGTGTTTCTTGGTACCACCTGCTCGTCAGCGCGCTGCCCCCTTTCCTGGTCAGCACGCCGGCCCCCGTCCTTCCTTGCTGGGTCCCCCCTTCTTCTCTACGCTAAAACACATTCTGCATCATTATCCTCGCATGCTCTTCACTCTACCGCCGTCCTAGAGGACAGCATCGCCTGTAAGATAACCCCAAGCCTCTGCTTTAAGCACCGCTGCTACCAAACCCCTGTTTCTTCCAGCTGCACACCTTACATCACGTCACACGCCCCCCATCCTCCAGTGTACGCCAAATCACACTCGGCATTATCGTTCTCTTCGATTCTTCTTCACCGCCGTCCATGTGGACAACATCAGCTGTAAGATCACCCCAAGATTCTTCTCTCCTCTAAGCCTACAGTAAGACGAACATGTTCTACCCCGGTTCTACCGAACCCCTGTGATTCCTGCCAGCTACCAGCACCCCCCTCCCGCCGCACTATCTCACACTCCCTACCATTATCCCGCGGACTCTTATCTCCCGAAAGCAGGAAATCGCAGCGGTTACGTCCTAAATACAGAACAGGTCTGCCAGGCCACTTTACCTTTAACCTGGAGGTACCATCCTATTGGCTTCTCTCTTCTATAATGTTGTACAACGCTATGCAGTAAACCTTGCACTATTGGTGTGAGGCAATGTGAGGCTATTTCCTCCACAACAATAGAGCAAAGAAAATAGCTCTACCATATATTTTATTACTTACTTACTTAGACCATGGGGCTCCCGGGTTAGCTTTGCCCGGCAGTCTTGATTTATTGCAGCAATTTTAATGCACGACGCACCATTACATCACCAGCACGCAATCTCATCCGATGCCATTAAGGAAAAAGCGATTACGCTTTCTCCTACTTATGGTTTTAAACAGATTTTGTGGGATACGCCTGATATTTGCCTTGGGTTTCAAATAAGGCTTCATTGCCTGCGAGTTTGATGAAAGTTAACATCATTTTTCCAGTAGTGGTTTGCATTAAAACGTCGGTTTCTTTAACGGCGTTCTAAACGCTTTCCCACCACCGAACCACCGCGCCACACGGATCTGAAGTGTCGTCATTAGCAGACAATCTCCCACACGAACGGCCCTCTGATAACCATGACACCAAAGCTCCACCCAGCATGGCCACCCGGCCCCATGGAGGGGTTGTGCTTACCATCCATTTTACTGCGTCCTCGTTAATTGATAGAAATCGATAAAGGGTGTTCAAGCTTTCATATGTTCGCCTCCGCGACGTCTTCTGAATACAGCGAGCATTATCGCGGCTTCATAGACATAATCCTGTGCGATGAAAGGTTTATATAACAGTACAACATCGTCTATCAGTAGGGAAAGTGTTGGAGAGAGTGTGGAGCGAGTCGCCCCCGTCAGAAATCGATTCCTTCAGGCGACAGTCTCAGTATTGGTTCCTGTGTTCCATTATTCATGGCCTCCCTTTATGGTGCAGAGTGATGCATGGAACAGCACAGTTTCTATCCGCGAAGCGCGCACTGCTTTAGAACTAGGTCAGGTATAAGATATACGTCGGTGGCAGGTTTGGTGAGGGATTCTGTGTGTGTAGGAGGCGATTGTTTCCAAAATTTTGCAAAACAGATTATGGGATCTGCATCATTTTTCCAAGTGTTTTTACGTTTCTTTGAGCCTTTATCCAATCATGAAATAGTCGAAGAATCGGCTTGCTGGACGATTTTCATTGAGGTCATGAGGGAAGAGGGATTCTGCCAAGGTTTGGTTAGTAATTCTGTGTGTGTAGGAGGCGATTATTTGCCGGAGTACCAGATTCCCGCCCCGTCTTCCTACCAAACCCGAAACCCCTCCTGAGCATGACGTCACCGATATAGCAGGCTGCAGATCGGGATGTTAGGCGGGTAATTTCTCCATAATGGCAGAGCAGTTATCGTCTCCAGCGGGATAATAAACAGGCGGTATCGCCGTGCTCTCGTCTGCAATGGAGATAATAGACATGCAGTTATCACAGCGCAGTTATGGTCTGCAGTGGGAATAATAGACATGCAGTTATCACACTACAGTTATCGTCTGCAGCGGGGATAATAGACATGCAGTTATCATACTACAGTTATCGTCTGCAGCGGGGATAATAGACATACAGTTATCACAGCGCAGTTATCGTCTGCAGTGGGGATAATAGACATGCAGTTATCACAGCGCAGTTATTGTCTGCATCGCAGTTATCGTCTGCAGCGGGGATAATAGACATGCAGTTATCACAGCGCAGTTATTGTCTGCATCGCAGTTATCGTCTGCAGCCAGGGATAATAGACATTCAGTTATCACAGAACAGTTATCGTCTGCATTGGGGATAATAGACATGCAGTTATCACAACGCAGTTATCGTCTGCAGTGGGGATAATAGACATGCAGTTATCACAGCGCAGTTATCGTCTGCAGCGCTGTTATCGTCTGCAGCGGGGATGATAGACATGCAGTTATCACAGCCCAGTTATCGTCTGCAGCGCAGTTATCGTCTGCAGCGGGGATAATAGTTATCGTCTGCAGCGCCCCGACGTGTTCCCCCCGCTTCCGTACCTCTCCGCCGCCCCATCCCCGGGCCCCGGCCAAGTGTTATCGGCCGCTCTTAAGTGGAATGGTCAATTTTCCCCAACATTTTGTCGCACTGCGTAAAGGTTTAACTACTGGCTGAGCGCGGGGCCCGTGTGGGGGTTTCCCGTCCGCCATGTTCCCACCTCGATGGTCCCAAACTTTCGCTCGGATGTTAACGGATAGATGATGCGTTTTCTTCGTTGTTAGACACAGAATCGGTCCAGGGTGTGCTTATCAGTTGTTTCGGACAGAAGAGTATAAGGTCATCATCAGTACATTGGTCTCCAATCCTTATATTCATTATCGTCAACTTAAGCACTCTGACGTAGCCGTTTGGCACCCCATCCCGTATCGGTTACAGAGTTAGGCAGCAGGGAGAAGGTAAACAATGGTTCTCTATCAGACGTGCATACGTCATTGATGATAACACTTGAATGTTTACTTAGCTGAACTTTCGTAAGATAGATGGAATACTACTAGTATCTATCAACTATATATCATCAAATATATATCTTTCCTGCATAAACAATATTTATATATGCATGCATTGACCTGTATCTATATTGATTAACATCGACTTTATCTTGATATTGGATACATGGAACCAAAATGGAACAAGTAATTAGGTAGATAAGTCACACGAAACGTACGTTACGCAATGGAACAATATACACTTGACCTACTTCATGAGAGTACCTTGATACATGGGGGGTCGATGAAATAGATCTTCGATTCATCAATACTAGAAAATAAAGTAAAAGCAAACTCATAAACGTTTGAATTCTTTAAACTCTTACAGTGTGGACCAATCCATTACATGTACATGGAAATGTAATTCCAAACACTGTTAACTTGACGGCCGTTCCTTTGAAGGCGTTGATTGTGTATGATGGACGTCAACAACAAGGGAAGGCACCGCAACAACAGCCAGTCTTTCAGCACCACAGACAGGGTGCCGGCTGGGACTGTTGTGTGCAGCTGAGCTGACCGCGCCATTCGTTATTTCGGCTCAATGACGAACATTTCTGAAACAGCCTGAAGAAGTGATGCAAAATTCACAGGTTTCTCGGCAGATTCTGGTCAATATTGCTCTTGCTCTTTGTTCGTTTGGCAAAACGGCAGGGCGTTCGGCCCAGAACCCAGCGGTCCCGGTTCGAATCCCATGATGCCAACTGATGTCGTGCCCTTGGGAAATGGACTTTACACGACTTTCCTCACTCCGCCCAGGTGTTAAATTAGGTATACTGCTCTCTGTTAGTGTCACTGTTAAACCCGTCATCTTCGTCCTGTCCTCTTGTCAGAATTTCCGTTTCCACGTCAACATGATTGTTTGATCTACTTTTGCATTGACATGGTTGATACAAAATGGTGCTGTGCTCAATTCTCCATCTCTTTATGTTCGTCCTTTCCTCTTCGCAATTTGATCGTTTACATGATTGTGAAGTTGTTCATCATCTGAATCTTACCGCCCTTTGTGGAGTTATTTTAACAAACCTGACATCGTGTCACGCTGCTGCGTGATATTTGAATTTGAAAGTCACATTCAGTAAGACGACATTCAAAACTGCCATGATAGTAGACGGTAGGAATTCTCTCTCTTTCCTTTCGTTCTTCCCTCTCCGCAGTTTGACCGCTTATATGTGACCAGGATGGTGGTGATGTCGTTCATCATCCGAATCTTACCGCCCTTGTGGAGTATAGATGATGATGATGATGATGATGATGGAGTATAGCAATATGTCAATCCATGATATTGATGTTGTTCTTCACCTGAATTTTACCGCCCTCGTGTACCTGAGGAGTTATTCTAACAAACCTGACATTTTCCCGCCATCGCGTGAAGGTCACCTTCAGGAAGACGACGCTCAATACTAATGTAATCTTCGACTGTCGTAAAATATCATCGAAACAACCTTCCGTATACGTGCTGCCAAAACCTTAATAATAATCGTGGATACTGCGCACTCACAGACAGATAACCTTATAACTACTGCCAAGAAACTCCTAGTCTTACTGCCAAGAATTTCCACAATAATCGTAAATTCTGCGCACTTACTAATAGATGTTATAAGTACTGTTGGCAAGAAAACAGCAAACCATCGCCACTTCAAATTCAATGTGATGTTATGTAGCATTCTCCTGCCACACTGCCGAGAACCTACACTATAATCGTAAATTATGCGCACTAATCTTATCCATACATGTTAAAAGTACTATTGGCAGGAATAGAGCAAACCGTTGTCACTGCAATGAATGAATGAAGAAGACCTTTATTGTACATCCGTGCCTCGAGGGGCTAAATACAGGTCGTTTAACATAAACCTATCTAACATGTAAGTGACATACACAGTAAAATAAATACAGTACATAGTTAAACATAACGTTACATGGTAGACGAAAGTGATAAGCTAAGTTAATCTAGTAGAGTCAACTTCTTCTCGCTTCTTTGTACAATGTGATGTTATGATGCATGCTCTATGCGATTTGCCAAAGTGCGACGCTGTCTGAAGTAATCCTCATGCGCTATCTGTCGATTGTCGGCCCTTATTGACAGCCAAACATCGTAACACAAACAGGAATATGAAATGCATTAACCTACATAATTAGTTACAGGTAGATGGGGTAAGTGCTATTGTTGAGGGAACAGTAGACCATTGCCACTACAATGTAGCATTTGCTCTTGTCTCTATTCGATTCGCCTGCACAGCTATCTACAACAAAAACTATGTACCATTTTGTCACCCTTATTGGCAACCAAACATAGACTAGAAACATAAACAGGTGTATAAAATGTGCTTTCAATATAGAGCTACTCTGTTCTACCAGAGCTACGCGGCACTGGCGGATACAGGAGTCCGCCCACAACAGTCAACCGAACACCCCGATGGCCTCTTTTCAACAGACAATGGAAGATGTATCTAACCTACTACGGCAGAATATGCTGTTCCCCAGTCACTATGTTCACACGGCATTCGCGGTAGATCGCTCAGCTGACCTGACCGTTTGTGTAAGGTCATAGGATGTTTTCTCTGATATTCCTATTTTGATACCATTTTGCCCGTGAACCCTCTGGTCCATGACGTCATGGATTTGGAGAGGTGGTGATTGGTTCGGTAGGGCTTTGTAGTGCCGCCAGTAGGATCCAGGAAAAGGCCGGCCCAGTGTTCCTGGAATGAGCGGAAACTGTCGCCGCGCCGCCTTTCCCCACCGATGCCCCCCGGGGCGCTCCCCTGGTGTGTCAGTCTCCCTCCCGACCCCCCCGGGCCCGTACAGCGTGTGCGGCAGTACAACAGGCCACCCCGGGGCTGCAGCCGAGTACCCCGGGAACCAGGCTAGGATCGCGCCGTTAGATAGTTTTTTCGGTGGTCTCCACTCTGCCCGCTCACAAAGCGAGCAGGATTTGACAGCTAGGAGAGGTGCCACTCCTCCAGGCGACAACTCCCCGTAGCGCTGGTTTAGATCGGGCGGGCTGGCTGCCTCGGGTCGCCGAAGGAACCGGCAAATGGCCCGATCCTAGTTCCCAGGGCTGGATCCGAGGGGCGCGCGCTGTCCGTACCGGCACCACCCGGGGTAGGATCCGAGGGGAGCGCGCTGTCCGCACCGGCACCACCAGGGCTGGACCCGAGGGGAGCGCGCTGTCCGCACCGGCACCACCAGGGCTGGACCCGAGGGGAGCGCGCTGTCCGTACCGGCACCACCGGGGTAGGATCCGAGGGGAGCGCGCTGTCCGTCCCGGCACCATGTGCATGAAGAAGGAGGCGTGCATCCCGTCGGTGGACCTGGATGACTCCTGGACCATGTTCGCCATAGTCGTCAGGTCCCTGATTACGATGGGTTTCCTCAACATGACCTACATCGGCATCCGATACGGCCTGATGGATCCCCCACAGGTGCGTCAAACATTCTTTCCGACAAGCGGCAGGATGACCCCTTCCCTCCCAAGCCTGTCAACCGCCACCCCCACCCTGCCAACCCCCTCTCAACCCACCCCACACCCCAGCCTCTCAACCCACACACTTATGCTTCTTTTCCATCAGACGGCGACCGTCTAGCGACCGTACAGCGACCAAAATTGGATTTGTGCAAAGGTGCGTCAAACATTCTTTCCAACAAGCAGTAGGACACCCCCCTCCCAAGCCTGCCAACCCCCCTTTCAACCCCCAAACTTAGGTTTCCTTTCCATCAGACGGCTCTCGTTGAGCGACCGAACAGCGACCAAAATTGGATTTGTCACCCTTGATTTGCGAATTGAAACGATGCACGATGTCAGAGCATGATTTAATAACAGACAACCAAACGCACGGATAGAAATAGAATTCTGTATCTCCTGAAATCGTTGAGCGATCTGTGAAATCTGTGGCGGCTCGGCTTGTGGAAAGGGGTGTGAGGAGCGTGTCACGTTCTTTCAAACATGCAACATCAAAGCCCCCCCCCCGGCCTCAACACACTTAGCATGCAGCATGGCCCTTTGGCAGAGGCACGAGTTACCGCTCCCTGCGAACCTGGGCCGGTAGCTGCTGAAATATCGCCCTGCTGTATCGGCACGGAGGGAGATTATTTCGGATGGAGATGTGCAGAATCACTTCCGAACAATACCCCGTGATTTGGGCCTGGGTTCGGCCTGTCTAACGGCGCGGTGGATCCCTAGATCTAGAAGCTGTGAGTTCGATTCCGACTGTGTCGCTCACCCGGCATGCACGCTACCGGAAAGGGTCCCAGTCCTTACTTAGGACGGGACGTTAAGCCGTTGTCAATTGTTCAGTATGCTTGTCGCAAAGAGCTCGGATAATTTCCCTTGTACAATGAACCTGTAAATACTATACATAGCACCTGTCTTCTCTGTCATGACCAGTGGAAGAATAGCTCTTCAGTGAGCTAAACTGGATCATGATCACTTTCCTTTCCCCGTCGGTTGAAACAGTCCACGCCCGGTTTACAACGCGTTCAGTCATACTGCATTAATTGCAGTCTGTTAGCAGAACGCATTAAAAACCGATCCAGGCTGATTATAGAGACTTCAGCTAGTTCATTAGATGCTGGGGAATCCGCGCGCAGAGTGCCGATCATCGTCATGACGTCATCCGCTGGAAACATCCGCCTGTATCCATGTCCTTATTTGGAACTGGGTCATTGTGTCGTCTCACTAGGGGAGTTTCACATGACCACATTTCAAGTATCTCTCCTTGGGGACGGCTTAAGGTACAGTCCATTACTGATCTAATGTGATGATCAAAGTCAATATATGATGTCCACTACTATCTGGTGGATCTTTATCCGCCTGGTAGGCATTGTAACGATGCCGACTGGGGGCATGTGTGATGTCCTTGGTGCTGAAAAAGTAGTCAAAGTGTCTATACTGCCGTTATTTGATGTTGGGGCCTTTTAATACACCGTAGGAATCTTGTTGTAAAAGAGCGCGTTGATATTCAGCTGTTGATGCACACAGATTGCAATGGTAGTTATTATGCGAGTAGGTGGTGTAGATCTGATGGTCAAGGTCGAGTTCGGGCCTCCTGGTGGCCGATGTTGGTACTGCATCAGAACTTTCGTTTTTCGTATCTTAAGTCCTGGACATGCTGTGGTTTTGATGTTTTGGTGTGAAATAGATCTTGTTGTAAAAGAGCTCGTTGATATCCAGCTGTTAATGCTCACGCTGCGCTGATTAATGGGAATTATACATAGTCCGTAATGAGCCGTGACAGCAACGTCCAGCTACCAGAGGTGCAGTTTGTTAAATTGGTCCCGACAGATCAGAAACAGATATCCCGCCAGGCTATACTACACCTGGTGACAAAGTCGTTTGGTTCTAAAATACTTTGTGTGATTTGCAGTGCACCACAAGTGCAGAATGTACCTGGCTGGAGAACTGAAGATAATAGCAGAACTTTAGAAGAACTTTACTGCACGACAATTGTGCACGCTACAATTTACAATAACAAATACGAAGAATAGTACAAAATTTGTAGACTAAAACCTAACATCCCAATTACTAAACCAATAAGGGCTAGCATAGGTCTTTGATATAGTGTTACAATCGAGTGGGGCTATCATGAGTGTTGGTATTTTTCTAATAGCAAAGCAGTCTTTTCTATTTGAATACGATACACATCATCTGAGTAGAAAGAGTGCCCATCGGCGTAACACAGAAGGATGGATTACTGTAAATAGTCATGATAGGAATACCAGGAAACCCTGAATTTCCCGTCAGGTCCCAGCTAAAGTTACCCCCGGCCCCTAGTGTGAATCAATATCCCTGATGCTGTTCCACAGATCAACTACCGCCATATGCAGCCGCTAATACCCGTCTGACGGCGGAAAATGTAAATATTATAGAGTCTGGCAGATTTTACCAACTTCCACACCCCCTTTCCCTGTATCTGTCAGCAAAAAATACTCATTATTGGAGGGGTGGTATCAGAGTTATGAATACTTCGTATAATAGATTTAGAACTCTTCGCCCTAGACACGCAACGTGTGAAAATCAAGCAGGAAAGATGAACTTTTTTCTTTTTAAATCTACTGGCTTACACAGCATTTGTAAATAAGAAGGCTTGGGTATGTCTATACTTGATTTATTTACAAATTTGTCAATCCTTCCCAATGCTGTCCAAAAATGATCAGATTGTATCATGGGATTGAATACGTAATTAGAAACCTGTAGTCTCAATGGATTTGTAAATATACCGAGTAGCCATTAGATTTTTAACGAGATACCTTATTTTCTGGTGTTGTGCATAATCACGTTCCCATGGTTCATCTGTATGTGGTTCATCCCGACTACACGTAGCACACATTATTCTGTTCTTTGCCGCTGTGCCGATGTGAACAATGAATAAATGCAAAATCAAGTAAAATCCCGACTACATGTAAAAGACAATGTTTGTATCAGTACAGCAGCTGATAACAGACCTCTAGATCTGACCATATCGATCGGTGGGAATGATCTGTTCCCGGTGCTTTGTCCCAGATATGTCTGCGATAAGCATCAGCTGCATAAAACACCGATAACCATTATAGTTTCCATGGATATTGAATAAGAATTTGCATAAAAAATATTGGTTGTATAAAGAAGCAATGGAAATGTAAAAGAGGTAAAAGAGAAATTCTCACTTACTCCTCAAATTTAAATAACAAGTCCACAAGGAAATTGTCAAAAATAAGTCATACAGCCATAGAGCGCATCATTGGTTTGGTTTGGTTTGGTTTATTTGCACATATTAAAATCAATTTTACATAATAGAACAAACAAAAAACATGTGCTGGGGGAAGAAAAAAAGCCATAGTGGCTTATACAAGGTCTTCCCCCATCTAAATTAACAAAAATAACATAAATCTAACAATTCATAATATAATTATAGTAGTAAATAATAACAATAACATATCAGACAATAATAATACTAACAAAATACTAACAGAAAAGTCATTGGTTGTATATGGTCATGGTAGTTCTCAACTATAATCCCTCCCATAGGAATAACCGTTGTCCCTTCTGGCCGGTCTGTGTTAATGTATTCACACAGCAGCTCGCCAGCACCAGTGAGAATCAGCCAAACGTGTATTATTACCATTGATGGGACAGGCCATTGAGTTAGTCTGATGACGCATGCGCAGAACAATGGTGAACATGTGGACAATGCGGTGAGGAGTTTTGTTGAAGTTAAATTTTTGACGTAACTGGATACACAACATGGACCGTTTTATTCCATGGTCACCGGAAAATTCACAACCGTTATGATACCAACGTTTGAACGAGGTGCTTTTAGGTGGCGTGATTTTTTTCACAACAATCGGACACAAAACGAATAAAAAAACCCTTCGAAGCTCCCCTTACTGCGCGACCTCTGTGCTGATTATCACACACGCACGCGACAGACTGCATTAATTTTTTTAGTGCCCCGGAGCGTCACCTAGCGGTATATTCACGAGTTACCGTAACCCTTAGATGACATCAATAACAGATGATGCCAAGCCCTTCCCCACTAAGGTGACCGCAATACCTGCATCGTATCGGCTACTGTATCATAACAGGGTATTTTCAGCAATCTCAGAAACAACAATGTAATATATATTTGCTATCAAATCACCCAACTCTTTTTAAGTAGCATCCCTTGAGCATGTTACGCCCATCAAATCACGTTCTCTTGAAGGGCAATTCTATGTTTAGCCGGCCATTTTGTTGTGACGTCATGTGATCACCGGGACGGAAGACGCTGATTGGTCCCGCGGAAACCAGAGTGTACGAATCTAGACGTTTCTCCTCTTAACGGCTGATGTTTCTGCGGTATTTCTGCGGCATATTTTGATGTTTAGCTCCTACCCATACTGTTCGGATGACATTTAGAGTGTTATTTTGCTCGCACGTTGGTGTGTTGGCCGTCTAGGCATTTGTTTCTACCCCAGAAGAGGTGTGATGCGGAGGAGCTAGCCCACCATGTGCATGAAGAAGGAAGGCTGCATGCCGGAGGTGGACTTCGACGACAACTGGACGGTGGTTGCCGTGTGTGTAGGCTCCATGATATGCCTGGGGTTTGTTTACATGGCGTATACGGCCTTTCGGTACGGGATACTGGATCCACCCAAGGTAGGTATGGTGTGCTGTACTGTGTAAAGCACGTATCGCGTACTGGCACTGTGTAAGGCATATATGGCGTACCGTCAGTGTGTCTACATGTAAGGAACTGTATGGCCGTTCTGTACAGTGTAAGGGGCGTATGGCACACTGTACTGTGTCTACATGTAATGCACTGTATGGTCGTGTTGTACAGTGTAAAGCAGGTATGGCGTACTGTACTGTGAACTGCGGGGCATATAGCTTAAATATCGGATAGACACAGCACCAATCTGGTTCAGAAAATGTAGTATAGTGGCCCGTTAAAAGCGCGTGAGCTTTCCGAGGTAGATCGGTTGTTTGCTAGCCTCCATCAGGCATAAATCCCAAGAGGCTACGGATGGTAGAATCTGGAAAGAATAGGGCAAATGTACCCAGCGTAGCGGTACCGATACTGTATGAGAAGGAATAGGAGGAACGCCATCACTGAGCTTGTTTGAAAAAATGTAGTATGGTGGCCTGCCAAAGCGCGTGAGCTTTCCAAGGTTCAACGGTTGATGGAATGTTTTGATACCCAACTTAAGTACGTACGGTGTGCTGCAGCGCATACTGTTGGGCGGTTCCCCATAGCACCAAGCTGGTTTGGAAAATGTAGTATCGCGGCTTGTCAATACTGCGCGAGCTTTCCGATATATAATGTTTTAAAGCCTCTATCTTACCTTCATAAGGGGTTATATGGATAGAAGAATCTGGCAAAAATAGTGTGAATGCAGCCAGCGCAGTGGTACAGACTATATTTTATGAGAAGGACTAGGCGGACCGCCATATTGCCAAGCTGGTTCATAAAGAATACAGCATGTTAGCCCTTCAAAAGCGCGTGAGCGTTCTGAGGTGAATTTGTTGTTTGCTAGCCTCTATCAGGCATTCCCAAGAGGTTATGGTTAGTAGAATCTGGCACAAATAGGATGGTTGTAGCCAGCGTAGCGGTACCGACGATTATGAGTGCTGGGCGGAACCCTATCACTGAGCTGGTTTGGAAAATATAGTATTATGGCCTGTCATGATTATAAGCGCCAGCGCGTGAGCTTTCCGGGGTTAATCGGTTGATACGATGTTTTCATAGCCTCCACCAGGCCCTCCCGAGGGGGTTATGGAGAGTAGAATTAGGCACAAATAGGATAAATAATTGGCCAGGAGAGTCAGTCCGGGATAAGGGTAACATTTCCCCTTTTGACTACGCGGGCAAATGAAACCGTATGGTGGCCAAACACCCCTAGTAAATTTCATCATTTTTTTCTGAAATGTTATCATTCTCCACGTAAGCAGTTGTCTCCATATAGCCAGTTGTCTGTAGTTAGTATGGAAGAGACCATACTCAATGAGCAGGGTTGGGCATGCCGCCATAACGCCAAGCTGGCTTAGAAAATATATAGTATGGTGGCCCGTCAACACAGAGCTTTCTGGGGTTGTTCGGTTGATTTAATATTAGATGTCCATTTCACGCTGCAGAAAAGCTGATGCTGCTATGCCCTCTTGATGCTGATGAAGTGCAAAATGTATAACGCTAAGCCTTGATTGGTATTTATATTATGAAATAATGTATTGGTTAGATGCATGTAGTACAGTTCGTGTGTAAAGGCATGCCTGTAGTACAGTTCGTGTGTAAAGGCATCTATGTAATGCAGCTCGTGTGTAAAGGCATGTATGTAGTACAGCTCGTGTGTAAAGGCATGTCTGTAGTACAGCTCGTGTGTAAAGGCATCTATGTAATGCAGCTCGTGTGTAAAGGCATGTATGTAGTACAGCTCGTGTGTAAAGGCATGTATGTAGTACAGTTCGTGTGTGAAGGCATGTATGTAGTACAGCTCGTGTGTAAAGGCATGTATGTAGTACAGCTCGTGTGTAAAGGCATGTATGTAGTACAGCTCGTGTGTAAAGGCATGTATGTAGTACAGCTCGTGTGTAAAGGCATGTATGTAGTAACGTTCGTGTGTAAAGGCATGTATGTAGTACAGCTCGTGTGTAAAGGCATGTATGTAGTACAGCTCGTGTGTAAAGGCATGTATGTAGTACAGCTCGTGTGTAAAGGCATGTATGTAGTAACGTTCGTGTGTAAAGGCATGTATGTAGTACAGCTCGTGTGTAAAGGCATGTATGTAGTACAGCTCGTGTGTAAAGGCATGTATGTTGTACAGTTCGTGTGTAAAGGCATGTATGTAGTAACGTTCGTGTGTAAAGGCATGTGTGTAGTACAGCTCGTGTGTAAAGGCATGTATGTAGTACAGCTCGTGTGTAAAGGTATGTCTGCTCTGGATGGTGTTCCAGATTGTTCCATTACCATGATGTCCCCACGGACTTCTGCTGTGTCAAAGTGCGCCACCTAGCGGTGAATTATGATATTTTTTTCAATTAGAGAAGTGAAAAATTGGAAAATTGAAATACAAAAATTAAGAAATGACAAAAATAGAAAATAGGAAAAATTAAAGATAAAAACCAAAGGGTGAGAAAATAAATAATAGAAATCGACAAATACTTCCCCAAATTTCATCTAGTGTAATACAGCTATTGTCAAGTAACGTCACTCAAACTTGATTTCTGTATGTTTAGATGGATTTGAAGGTCTCAAAATGGGGGGGGGGGGGCAATCATGTGGTAAAGCGTCTTTTAATTGTTTGTCTGAAACTCATTCACTGAGAATAAGTAAAACAGTGGAAACCTGATCTTTGTCAGATGATTAACTACATATATTGTGTAAGTCTGCAGAAGTAGATGAATCAGTCCTTTGAGTGAGTAAAATAGTTGTTTCTTTATATCACATACTTTGTGTCGTACTTCGGGTAGACTGTCCATAATCAGCATTACAGGCTGGAAAGTCCCGCCATGAACCGTGGCGTATTCTGAGAAGTACTTTTTAGCATTTGTCCCCAGGTGACTGCGCATGCCTTCTGTCCCCGGGTACACCTGATAGACATACGTGTGTAGCGTCGATGAAGGTTAGATAAGCGTGGTGTTTGCCGCACGGTTCAGGTAGATTCAAACATAGAACTGCTCTTAACGTTTAGATTTGAGACTCTAAATTTTAGATTTGTCCCTCAGAAGCACGATACCCCGTGGGCGAAAAACAATATCTAAATATCTGCGTACCTTGATGGAAAGTGGGTAGTGGGAAAGTGCTTGTGCTATTATTACTGATGTCTACATGCATGTCTATAAGTGTTGGAAGTCTGGTAATCTTCTAAATATTTATGTACGCATTGGGATTCATCTGTGCTCCGTATGTGAACTCCTAATTTCAGTGAACTGCTTGGCAGTCTGCTTCGGAATACAAACTCAGATAGCAGCACGGCGCGCCGACTCACGGCCGTGGAGATGACTTCACCTGCATGCAGCTCTACTGGGAGATCTTGGACTGACGTCACAGCCTACCCCGCAGGGCGCTAAGTGGGCTGGTTAGCGGGATAGAAGCAAGCTTGCTCAGTCCATCTGAAGCCTCAGCTCGGTGTCAAGCATGGATTCCTTCGGAAGCCGACGTAACCTGGTCTAGCGTCGGACGTGTCCTGGTCTAGCGTCGGACGTGCCCTGGTCTAGCGCCGGGCGTGTCTTGCTCTAGCGCCGGGCGTGTTCTGCTCTAGCGCCGGCCGCGCCTTGGTCTAGCGTCGGACGTGCCCTGGTCTAGCGACGGATGTGCCCTGGTCTAGTTCCGGACGTGCCCTGGTCTAGCGCCGGACGTGCCCTGGTCTAGCGCCGGACGTGCCCTGGTCTAGCGCCGGACGTGCCCTGGTCTAGCGCCGGACGTGCCCTGGTTTAGTGCCGATCGTGCCCTGGTCTAGCGCCGGTCGTGCCCTGGTCTAGCGCCGGTCGTGCCCTAGCACCGGACGAGCCCTGGTCTTGCGCCGGTCGTGCCCTGGTCTAGCGCCGGACGTGCCCTGGTCTAGCGGCGGGCGTGCCTTGGTCTAGCGACGGGCGTGTCCTGCTCTAGCGCCGGACGCGCCCTGGTCTAGCGCCGTCCGCGCCCTGGTCTAGCGCCGGACGTGCCCTGGTCTAGCGCCAGACGTGCCCTGGTCTAGCGCCGGCCTTGGCTTGGTCTAGCGACGGGCGTGTCCTGCTCTAGCGCCGGCCGCGCCCTGGAACACAAGAAGACAGTTGCTCAAGCAACTGGATAGAATTTGGAAAGCGTCAGACGTTACAGGTAGCATCCGCTACGTTTCGTCAGTGACCGCACGAAAGCAGCCACTCAAGCAACTGGATAGAGCTTGGAAACAGTCAGAAGCTTCAGGCAGCATCCGCTACGTTTCGTCAGTGACTGCATGAGCAGGGTCCGGTAAGGGGAGTGCGGTACCGCGAGTTGTTCTGCATTGAGCAGGGTCCGGGAAGAGGAGTTCAGTAACGCGAAGCGTGCAGCAGTCCGCGGCAGAACCTCCGCCATGTGCGGGAAGAAGGGCGGGTGCATCCCGGACGTGGACCCCACGGACGACTGGACGCTGGTGGCCATCATCATCGGGTCCATGATCACGCTGGGGTTCGTGCAGATGACGTATCTGGCCGTGCGGTACGGGCTGATGGACCCTCCTAAGGTGAGCCGCGCGCCGAACTAACAACCCGCGCGGAGCCTCACGGATACGCTTGGTATTCAGAACGCTTCTGAGATGGTTGTTATCTTTATGAAAAATGGAAGGTTATGTTTTCGGGAGCGTTTGTGTGTGTGTGCGTGTGTCTACATGTCTACATGAACACGATAATCCGTGAATTCATAAATGGATTGTGTAAAGTAAGAAGTGTATAGTGGGTAGGTCTTGATTAGACCTCGAAATGATGAGATTTTAGGCCCCCAAAATGCTTCTGAGATGGTTGTTTCCTTCATGGAAAATGGAGGGTTATGTTTTCGGGAGAGTTAATGTATGTGTCTGTGTGTCAGTGCGTCTAGATGAACACGATAACTCGAGGTGTCATAGATGGATTTTTTCCTGACATGTGTAATGTGGGTAGGTCTTGGTGAGACCTTGAAATGATTAGATTTTGGGCCCCCAGAACGCTTCTGAGATTGTTGTTTCCTCCATGAAAAATGGAGGGTCATGCGTGTCAGTCTGTGTCTGTCAACACGGTAGCTAGAGCAAGCCTTGATGGATTGCCTTGATATGCCGTGTGTTGTTAGATCTTGATGAGACTTCGAAATGATTGAATTTTGGGCCACTGGCGGCTTGTTTGTGTTTACGTCCTGTCAGGTTGCATTTGTGACGTCCCTGTGTTATCCCGGGCGCATTAATCTTCTTACCGATGCAGGTCAGACGTTAATGTCAGGGGCTGCATAACGCGCTACATGCCGATTAACGTTAGGGACAGACCTTACTGATGCAGCGGATCGCCAAACGGCAGCACGGACGTTATGATAATGGAAATCTGGCCTGTTCGTCATTCCTGTCACGGTCGACCCCAGATCTGAAAACCACTCCCAACAAAGACTTAAATCTCATAGAAGAATGAAACATGGTCAACGTAGTGCACAATAACTCTGTATTACGTAATGATGAGCGCCCATCTCTAATCTGTGGCATAGGTTTAGCTCATTACGCAATGCTGTATCCCTGTGGCTTCCCCGAACAGAATGCCGACTGAGGGTACATGTGCAGGAATTCTGACTGCGGCATCTTTCCGCGTGCAGTGATTTATAGTTTGATGACGATCTGAGTTTGTATTCTCTATGTGCATGTGTCTTAGAAAGAGGGATAGTACATAGATTTATCTAGTGTACAGTAAGATGGTATGTCAATATATAGTATCTAGTGTTTCCGTTTTTGTGTGTTAAGATTAGACAATGTGTATTCATCTGAACATTTAGCACATTGGGTATGAATATGTAATAAACATTATTATCATTTAAACAGATAGACGTAAGATTTCGATCCAACTGAATGAAGAAGTACCCGTTTTCTGTGTTTCGTTTGTACGGTGGTACTTATGCAAGTAGCTGTTTCACTGGTTCGATGCCTGTATCTGCATGGCAATGGCTTATTGTTCCTGGTGTTGTATATTCAACAGTGACATGGTTCTTTTTGGTATGAATTATGAGATTTTTAGACTGGTTTATTTTCAATGATCTCATTAGCAGCTGTGAAGCTGAATTGCCGAGATACATTACATTTCATTTAAAACAACTACTTCATTTCATCCGCAATAATTTAAGAATACTAGTTAAAATACAACAATGCTTGTTAAAATATGACAATATACACAACAATACTTGTTAAAATAAACAATATACATAACAATAATGTTAAAATACGGCAATATACACAAGGTAAGCTTCATCTCGTAACACATATAGTCGTGGATTTCTTAAGATGCTAGTCTGCATGAGGAGGCAGGACATTGTCAGATGTTAGCATATAACGGAGGAAGCCATGACTGTCACCGTGTAGGGAATGTAATCGGGTTTCGTCTGTGTGAATCCGGGATGCGGTGTATGGTGCTTGTTTTATTCATAGCAACTCTTTATTTGATAGCCATCGTAGGTATTTGTAGTGTACATATCAGTGTACAAAAGGAGAGGATACAGAAAAACAAACACACGAAGAAGAAATAAACAATGTATAGATCTTCTTAAGATTTACATATTTGAAAATCTCAGCGTTGCCTGAGTTTGTGTTAATGATGGCAATATGTTGTAATGGGCGCGCGTCAAGGTTCCAGGCAATGAGATTATAACGGGCGTATGGGCTCTCATGGGTGTTTCCTGTTGGGGCCTCTCAGGGGTGTTTCCTGTTGGGTCTCGCAGGGGTGTTTCCTGTTGGGGCCTCTCAGGGGTGTTTCCTGTTGGGCCTCTCAGGGGTGTTTCCTGTTGGGGCCTCTCAGGGGTGTTTCCTGCTGGGGCCTCTGAGGGGTGTTTCCTGTTGGGGCCTCTCAGGGGTGTTTCCTGTTGGGGGCCTCTCAGGAGTGTTTCCTGTTGGGTCTCGCAGGGGTGTTTCCTGTTGGGGCCTTTCAGGGGTGTTTCCTGTGGGGGGCCTCTCAGGAGTGTTTCCTGTTGGGTCTCGCAGGGGTGTTTCCTGTGGGGGGCCTCTCAGGGGTGTTTCCTGTTGGGGCCTCTCAGAGGTGTTTCCTGTGGGGGGCCTCTCAGGGGTGTTTCCTGTTGGGGCCTCTCAGAGGTGTTTCCTGTGGGGGACACTCAGGGGTTTTCCATGTTCGGGGCTTCTCAGGGCTGTTTTGTGTTGAGGCCCGGGCAGCAGCTGAAAGTGTGAAAGCTTACATTTTTAGTCCCACAGTTAGTCCCATGTTGTCCACATCATCAGTGGTGTCTATGTCTGCAAGGTTATCGTGGCCGTCATTAAAGAAAATCAATAAGAACAAATGGGCTGCATCGTTGTGACACATTGACAAGAATCTTGCCCCTTACTTATTGACAGTGTGGCAATAATTTACAAAATCATCTGCCAACTTCAGCATAAGACTGGGCCTTTTGCAGACACCAGACAAATTATCTAGTACTGAAGCCAATGCGTCAGTGTACTCTACAAACACGGCTGCAACATGTTTCTCTTCACGTCGTCATTAATTCACGAGGACAAATGCACCCTGTTGACGGTAAATTAAATCTTGGAGCTGTTTTCCAGGAGTCGTCTGGCCGTTATGACATCTAGCAACTAATCCAGATGACATCATTGCAAAAGAAAACGTTAATATCAGGACAAATTGCAACATTCATCTTTTTTATCAGAACATCCTTTAAATCAGCACCAAGGACAACTTTGTCTATTTGACTTCCTACTATGGTATGGCATGTTTACAGAGCTGTATTTCTCTACCAAAGCCAGGGGTGCCAAAGAATACATACGAATTTTACGGAACGCGGATCGTATGTTTCAGCGTAATGGATCGTATGTATTCCGTACGGATCGTATGTTTCTAGTAATGGATCGTATGTATTCCGTGAAATTCGTATGTATTCTGTAAAATTCGTATGTATTCTTTGGCACCCCTGAAAGCGGTTAACTGATAGAGGACGCCTGCATACATGTAACAGGATATAGGGCGTGAGTGGAATAACAAATAAGGGAAGCGACGCGTTCCAAATCAAGCACTGTACGACTGTTATTGCGTCTATTCTTTACGTATGTCTAACCCTAACACAATTTTTATTCTATTTATCTAGGAATCTAAAGGGCAAGCCCTTCGGTTATTATAACCGATTTCCAAGGGAAGCTTTTATAGAATCATAACAAGGATACAAAAGAGGAATACTTAAAATAGCTTAGCAACTCATATGAATTCACAATAACATAACAAAAATCCAACAAAATCTACCTAACTTAGGAGGGATAAATCATACAAACATGTCAACACGACACAAGATAGCAAGATGAACGGTCCCTTATGTGCCCGGCAGGTTGCTGAAAGCGTTTCCATGCAGATCGCCTGGCCTGATCCAAGCCGTATCTCTCCTAACGTCTGTGCAGGCCTCTGACTTGGCTCATTTCTCAGCTGGAGGCGTTTTGCGGGAGCTCCACACACTCAGCACTGGTCACCAAGGGAACGGAATAAAAAGACCCATTGCACACAACCAAGTCAATATACGTTAAGGTGGCCGCTCGTCGCCTTTCTTAGAGCAATGATGACTGGCTCACTTTGTACTGCAGCTGGAGGTGTCGCTAGGTACAAAAAGCAAAGTATTTACATATTTACAGAGATAGTCAATGCGGTGTTTACAAAGCCAACCTGAAGAAACTATTTCCGAGCAAAGGAACAGGTTTGCCACCATCCGCCTCTTGTGTGACTTTAACACTTTATATCTTCTTCATTTCAGGAAGAAGAGCTACCTAAGAGATACAGGAGGAAGAAGAAGGTGAGAGGGCTTCAGATGTTTTTAGAAATAATGGTGTGTGTGTCTGTCTGTGTGTCTGTGTGTGTCCATGTGTGTGTGTCTATGCGCGCGCGTATGTCCGCGTGTATGCGTATGTATGTATGTATGTATGTATGTGTGTGTGTGTGCGCGTGCGTATATGTGAGTGTGCTTAGTTGTCTGTATGTGTATGTTTGAGTGTAAATGTGTTCATCTACAAGAACGTCTGATACGTGGACATGCATTTACATGTTCGTCTCTTCTGCGTTCTGCATCATCATCATCATTATCATCACCATGGTAGTCGATGTGTGTATGTGTTTGTGTGTGTGTGTGTGTGCGTGTGTGCGTGTGTGCTCGTGCTTGTATATGTTTGTATGTGAGTGTTCCTAAGGCTATCCCCCTCTGCCCTGCAGCATCATTATCACCACAGCAGCCACGGCAGCCATGGCACTCATCTGGGGTCGCACTCCCACATGAGCCATAGGAGCTCGCACACAGATGTGTGCGTGTGTGTATGTGTGTGTGTGTGTGCACGTTCGTGTGTGTGAGTTTGTATGTGAGTGTTCCTAAGGCCATCCCCCTCTGCCCTGCAGCATCATCATCACCACAGCAGCCACGGCAGCCATGGCACTCATCTGGGGTCGCACTCCCACATGAGCCATAGGAGCTCGCACACGGATGTGCACCACCACCACAAGAAGCACTCCCGCGCGTCGCTCGCGGACCACGAGGACGGCGCCGAGCTCAAGACGCGCTCCAAGGAGCTCACGTCAGGCAAGGAAACTTTTTCAAGACATTTTTTTTATTTACAATGTAAGATGTACACAAAAATGCACACACACACACACACACACACACACACACACACACACACACACACACACACACACACATGCAAACACATGCAAAAACACATGGAAACATATTCTGAAATTTGTGTATAACTTGGAAACATCCAAGAAGGCCACTATCTTGATCTCTGACCTCCAATACAAAGCAAGCAAACAGAATGACCACACATGTCATAAGAATATTGGAAATATACAACTGCGAAAACACAGACCAAAAACAAAACCTACCGTCGAATAGTAGCCTTTTCCATTGACCCCATGACCTGGAATGTCTGTCATGTCTGATGAACGACTTGTTCTACCACCTCTGAACTCTGCATTCTGTCCCTTCCGCAAGTCCGACCTTTGCGGTGACACCATCTGCCACTCTACTGCCACTCTACTGCCACTCTACTGCCACTCTACTGCCACTCTACTGACAATTGACATTGTATTCAATACTACTGACAAATGTATTCAAATAACTACAGCCACACAAGAACGTAAATATCCAGATACACAAACAAAACACCGAAAACAAGGAATCCGTACACGGAACATGAATTGATCTGGCTGTCTGGATGTATAGCTGTTTTGGGTCTGGCTCTGTTGTTGTTGTTTTTCAATGACCCTTTATGGACTGATCCTGACCTCGGGCTGTTTTGTTGCTGTTTTTTAATGACCATATATGGACTGATCCTGACCTCTGGCTGTTTTGTTGCTGTTTCTTAATGACCATATATGGACTGATCCTGACCTCTGGCTGTTTTGTTGCCGTTTTTGTGATGACCATATATGGGCTGATCCTGACGTCAGGCTGTTTTTTATTTTTATGACCATATATGGACTGATCCTAACGTCAGGCTGTTTTTTGATGACCATATATGGACTGATCCTGACGTCAGGCTGTTTTGTTGTTGTTTTTCAGACTCCAAGGGCAGCGGTGACAAGCAGACGGAGGAGTCGGCTGTCTGATGGTGACGTCATCTCCAAATATGCAACTCCCTCGTTTTCCACACACATCTCCCGGTGGGGGGACCCGACGACTGTGGCTGCCTTACCCAGCCGGCTATCCGTGCATGCGCAGTGCGCAGAGTTCGCTCTCTCCTCTATATAAACTCATCGTAACAAACTCCGAACGGGAACTGCTCTCTATCAGTAGCCACATTAAGATTACCGCGTGCGTGAGACGCTTTGTACATAGCTCGCAACGGCGTAGGGAACCGGCCGGCACACGGCGGGGCAGGCAGCAGGCGAGGGGGAAACGAACCGAACCGTCATCAGTATCCGCGGTCAGGCCGGAGCCTGTGCAACACCAGGACATCACAAGGAGACAAGGACGCGTTCCGCGGACATTGGACTTGTTGGTGCTTACACGTAATATCACGTGATCATGAGCGAAATCACGCGTGACATTACGTGAGGACATCAGACTGCGGAGTCCCACCCCAACACCCGCGTGCGGACGGCACAAACTTACAACCAAAGGAGCAGCAGTAAGGAGGATCACGGTTCCGACTGCGCCTGCGCAGCAAGATGCATTGTGGGTAACATGTCAAAGGTGTAGGCCCCTGGGACATAAACAAAACACGTCTGGACATGCAACAGGCATGGTCTGGACAACAACTGTTTACAAATTAGGGGCCTTCACCTTTGACATATCACCCACAATGCATTTCGCTGCGGATGCGCACTTGGAACCACGAACCTCCTTATTGTAACGACATGACGTAATCCTACCCACAGTGTATACTTAAAATGTAGAAACAATAAGAGCTGTTATAAAAGTACATAGATACACAAAATAGAGCACACGAAGTTGCATGATCGCTAGTGCACGATGTCAAAGCTAAGAAGATTATATCGTAGGTAAATCTAGTTGGACAAATCACTGTCTATCGGAGGTAACTGCAGTTAATGTCGCTGCCAACTAACTATGCATGGACTTGGAAGCATATCTTGTGACCATTGGGCGAGTTTCTGTCACGTTTATTTATACCTGCACCTCTGAGAGAGTTCTGTTCATATAGATATTTCTACCTTTGACAAACAAATTACAGTTTTAGGCGTTATCTGTGTTAAACCAACTTATAGCAAATAATCATTCATCAATATTCTTAACATTCATTTGGTTCATTGTGGCCAGTTATACGCGGGATGAGAGGCTATATGATTTGCTGAGTGTTGGTTTATATCATGTGTTAAACACGAACAGACAGAAGCCAGACTGCCTCGTGCGGAAATCTGCGGAAATGTAGCAATTTCACTGCGTAACCTGATACCCGTGGGAAAACGGGTTGTTTATGTTTGTGTGCACGTCTCTATGGTAACCACGATGGCCTACTTTGTTTTTGTTGTTTATGGAACGTTCATACAAAGTTTGATAAACAAATAAACATTTTCTATGTGTTGTCTACGTGAATATCTACATTTGACGTGCAAAGTCCGATGGAATGTGCTGAATATTAATACACAATAAAGGCCTCTACTAAGTAAGAACCACATCTGACTGCTGTTTTCTCTTCGTCGTTTCACCGTTATTCAGGTTCTCCTTCACCTGCCAGTGGCGTTATTGAAATGTGATTATTTCTATAATTCAGATAAAGCATTTTTCATGTAATGAATTCGTCATCATAGAAACTTGTAGCTCCATTCTTGGCCAAACTGAAAGTACACATCTACAAATAACTACATAAACTACACAAATTTATGATTATAGCAAGCAATGCAACATGAAAATACAAAACAACAGAGGTATAGATAAACTAAAGGTATATCCCACCATTCCAAGCTGTTAATACATGAGAACAAAAAAAAAATACTTCACCTTTTGAGGTGAAGTAATGATATATGATTACAATTACAGGGCCCCCTGCTTTACGCCAAAGCCTGGACAGTTAAATCTATATTTTCCTAGTTCAATGACTTAGGCCAGGGATGAATCACATGCACATAACAAAAATACAGGACAGGAATCAAAATTCTATTGCCCCTGAGAACATCCCGCACCACCAGTGATAATCGGTGTGTAGCTGGTAGAAAAGAGGGCAGGTGCGATTCTATTACTCAAAGTATCCCTCATATGTGCGTCTTAATTGGTGAACTAAAAGGCCGTGGACGGAGAGGGTTGGGCTCCGCCTTCCAATACCATGTCCACAGCAGAACGTCGCTCTCTGATGGAAGACAGGGCAGAGTGGAGAGCAGAAGAACCCATTGTTCCCCGTGTTGACATCGCTAGATGTCCCCGTTAAAGGTCAAGGTTCAAGGTTTGGGTTAGGGTGTTTGCGGCCGTTTACCTCCCCAACCGAGGTATCCATATTTACACATGGGTGGAGTGAGGTAAATCATGTTAAGTGCCTTTCTCAAGGCACAACATCGGTGGCATGTCAGGGGATTCTAACCCAGGACCTCTGGCTTCTGGGCCAAACACCCCAACCGTTACACCAACACGGAATGATGCACTACTGCACGGAATATACTTTAAACACCAGGACGATAAACTGACTTTGACACAAACGGGTGTGCAGTGAGACCAGGTAGGCAAGTTCCATTCCACGCATAAGGGGCACTCTGGGGACACTGTCTCTCATACTGTAAGTCTTGTTTAACCTGCATCTGGAGAACTGTAGAACATTATTAATCGCTATTGTTATAATTTTATTATGGAAAAACGGACTAGTGGTATATCAAATACAATGAGTGGTGTACACAGCGTATTTACACTTACGAGCCTTCTGCCCCACAACTAACAGAATGGAATAGTCCACACCAGGTCACGTGAAATTAATCGATGAAAACGGCGAACAGGTAGGAGTGTACCCCACCGTTGAACGTCGCCGACCAAAGAGAAGAGACTGTTCTGATAAACTCGTACTTGTGACGACACGCAAGACACACGGCGTTCTTTGAAAATCCAAGCAAGATGTCCGAGACGGAGCTTGAAGTGGTAACAGTTAAACTTATTGACTACATTTTGTGTTAGTGTCGGTTACACGTAGGTTGTATTTGTAACTAGTTGTGGTCCCGCAAGGTAAAAACAACAACTTTGGTTGATTGATGGGAATAAACATAGCGGAAACGAGACCTTTTGATTGATAAAAACCTGGATACGAACAAATCTGTACAAAATTCATGTTGTCAAAGCACTTAGTGTGTACAAAATTCAAGGTATGAAATACTTAGTGTGTACCGTGTACGTGCCCCAGCGTCTGCGGACTTTGAACGTCTGGTACTATGTTTACGTTTAGGTTTATGCTTACCTGGTAACCGTGTCTCACCTGATAATGTTCAACAGGATTTGCTGCTAGGACTGTTTGAAGAAGAAGTATTGTCGAAGGCGTTTGAATAGATTTGGTTAATAATGGATAATAAATTCCCTTGTTTCCTCTCCTTTGTTAGAATAGCGAGGGAAATTCTCCACATGCATACTTGCGTTACGGTAATACCAAGGAAACATGCAGTGTTTGCTATTATTGAATTTAGGGAATTACTTTCAAAGATAACAGCAGCGACTCGACATCCTTAGATATGATAAACATCATTTAACCTAGATACTCGTAGCAGGATGAGTTACGATATTACCGCCGATTTCCCTACCTATATACTTTATTTACTGCTGTTGTATTTTGATGACTGCCCCGTTTTAGGAACTTGTGTTTGCAGCTGATAGCGGAGATGTAGAGAAGGTGGCGCGGCTGCTCCAGCAGGGAGTGGATGTCAACTGTAGCAGGGTGAGTAGGGAGGAGCCACTTTTTCTATCATGAACCTGTTTCATAAAAGGTCACAGATGCCCACCAGGGGTACATAAGTATTCATACGATCAAGTACTAAGAAACATACTTAAACTTCAACTTTCAACTTTAGCTAAACCCCCAAATGACCCCATCAGGTCCGATCCTTACGGGAATGCAAACGATCAGTACTGATCCTTAATAATTATACTAACAGCCCCTGGTCACGTGACATGGGAGGTGAATTCAATATGGTGGACTGGGGACTTCAATTTCTTGCTACGATATGTTGGCTTTAAAGAACGTACAGACTTATCCCATCCTGCTAAACACCAAAAAACCTCAGCCTGCACTAATGCTGGCTTCTTCGGCGACATGCCGGTGTTATTTAGACCAACTAGCAGGGCGAGACTGGGAGTCACCAAGCGCCGGGGCAACAAATTAGTAAGGATCCGACGTATTCCGTAAGGATCGTCTGTATCTTAGTAGTGGATCGTATGAGTTCCGTAAGGATCGTATGTTTCTTAGTATTGAATTCCGTAAGGATCGTATGAATACGTGGGCACCGCTGTCCACGGCCCGTGGCATGCCTGGGAATTCGTTCAGAATTATTGAACCTTGACCATGGACTGAACGCTTTCTAACGCTTACTAACAGAGACTGAGGCTGGAAACCAGATTAACGATGCTAGATGCTACTAATGTGTAGAAAACAACAACAGCGTTTGGATAGGCTTACGCATGATAATATAGAATGAAATTATGTAGTGTTATATGATTATTTTTATTTGATATTATTATTTTGATCATTTGAAAAAAAGGAGTTAGTTATGAAAAGGGGGATAGGATTCTCTTTCCATGTAATACCATCATTGTGCCTGCTGTTGCAGTATATAGACACACCCCTTCACTATGCAGCTTCAAGAGGACATGTTGGTGTTGCTGAACTCCTTCTGAAGGCTGGAGCACAGGTGGACAGTAGGGATGGGGTAATTAGGGTTTTAGCTACAGATGATTGCCATGTTTGAGTGTTGAACGTCAAGTATGTTTAGTGTCTATCATCAGAGTTGTAATGGGCTGACCCATGATAAATTAGTATGAAATAATGTAATGTAATATGATTATTTTGATGTAATATGATAGTTTTGATCATTTGAAAAAAAGCGTTGATTATGAAAAGGGGGATAGGATTCTCTTTCCATGTAATACCATCATTGTTCCCACTGTCACAGTCTGAAGACACACCACTTCACCTGGCAGCTTCAGGAGGACATGTTGGTGTAGTTGAACTCCTCCTGAAGGCCGGAGCACAGGTGGACAGTAGGGATCGGGTAAGGGTTGATGCTTACTTCTGGCATGTTCCCATATCCGGTGGGTAATGTCATGTGCATAAATTATGATATCAATGCTGTGTGACAAAATTAACAGTTTACGTAATATTGTTAACCATGGTCTTTTTTTAATTTCAGGAAAATATTTGGTGTATTTATGTTGAGAATTGTCACACTATTTCAGAAGGACAGCAGGTTTGCCCATGCTTGTATTTAAACCTGCGCACAGAGTGTAGATACATATATCGTTGTAGAAGATTCATACGGTAGTGACGTGTATATTTCAATATCTTTTGTTCAATGGCATTTCAAATCAAGTGACTTATCTTTAGTCCACTTCTCTGAAATATCTGACTCTTATCTAAGAATGACCTTAGAAGTGTTGGTTCAATGTCTGCTGTTTTCTGTGTAGGGCGACAGGACTCCAAAGGACATGGTAGAAAGTACTGATGTTCCATGGTACTCTCTTCCCGTGAAACAACGTATCCTGGAGGGAAGGAAGAAAATTCTCGAGATTTTCGCAACTGTAATGGCGGTCGGGTAAGCACACGTATTAAAGGGTATCATAGAACTATTATCTAATTCATAATCAGTAAAAATCCAGGGATACATTTCTGGTGGAAACGTGCGCGAACAAGAGTGGCGCAAAGACAAGGCGGGAATCAAAATAGAATAAAACGTGAAAACTTAAAACATACAACTGATGCCTTTCATAAAGAGTACGTTCTTGCCCATTGTATCTTATAGACAAGCTGATAAATATGAACACGTAAAAATGAGAGCCTGATCTAGTAAGATACTTTTGTCAGTTCCTCCTCGGTTGTATTTTCCATGTGAAGTAGGTACATTAGAATTCTGTTTCCTGCCACAGCCCTTTCAGGCGTAAAGTGGGTCCAGAGGGAGGTGAACTACAAACCGAGTCTTGTACCCTTACTGTACCGCGTGGGGCCGTTGCTATGGAAACTGAAATTACCTGTCAGGTCATCAACCCTAATGACGTCACTCTGCCCTTGGAAGACGGAGCGATGCTAGTGAGTGACGTCATAGAGCTTGGTCCACACGGGACAACCTTCCACCAACCTGTCACTGTGCAGATGCAGTACAGCAGTGGATCGTCAGGTGGCGCCAGGGAGCCTGTCGTGTGGGTCACTAAAGACAGGTCACAGTGGACAAAACTTCCCACCCGTAAAAAAGTACGTTGGCAAACATGCAATTTCTTAAAGAATGCAAAATCAGTCAAGTTGAT
Source organism: Branchiostoma lanceolatum (assembly GCF_035083965.1). Taxonomy (NCBI): domain Eukaryota; kingdom Metazoa; phylum Chordata; class Leptocardii; order Amphioxiformes; family Branchiostomatidae; genus Branchiostoma; species Branchiostoma lanceolatum. The sequence continues at coordinate 40,055,461 of NC_089723.1, read as the reverse complement.
AACAAAATGAGAGGTAAAATACACAACCAAGTGTTTTATTCAAGACCAACCTTTCGGTGACCGCCTGTCACCTTCCTCAGGGCAATTCTGACAGGTTCTGTTACGCGCTACAAGTAGGTGTCGCTGCTAACAAATGCGGTCCCAAACATGCGTAACACTAACAGAACTGGTAGAGATTGCCCTAAGGAAGGTGACAGTCGGTCACAAAAACGTATACATAGGTCTTGAATAAAACACTTGGTTGTGTGCAAAAGACCTTTGATGGCCAGTGCCTTGCGAACCTCATCAAACTGTTCACGGATGTTTCTTCCAAGCTATGACACAATAATCACTCACGGTCCTACCTTTTTCAATAGGAAATGTTATCAAAAACAGACAATAAAACGGCCCTTTTTTCCATTTTAGGACGGAGACAGAGTCTCAGTATCAGTGGACCACTTCTCCACCTTTGCCGTCGTCAGCCGGCCCAAACAGGACCAGTTCACTGTGCCTACAGGGGAGTGCACTCTGACGTCATCAACGCAGCCTGCGGTACAAATCAGCTTCCCGGAAGAGGCGGTGAGCACACCGACACACGTCACGATACAGGTCAGGATTGTGTTCAGCTTCATCTGCTGCAAATTTTGTAGACGAGGTCTTTTATTATAAAATTTGTATGCTTGATCATAGAGGAGTCAATGACAATGTACCCACAAATCCCATGTTAAGCATGCATGTGAAATGAAAATAACTCAGGGCTGATTAAGAAGAAAAACAATCTAGTCAATTTTGGCGGTCACGGAAATGGTGGATATCAAAAATCAGACTAATGGCTGTCACTGTGGGGCAATTTTTTTGTTTTTGATCAAATAAACCATTGATATAATCATGGAATTATTCTGATATATCTGATGCTAGATTCACTGACGTTATAACGTGATATTGATATGAATCTTACTTGATATGTGACTCTACTATGTAAGTTTAGTGATATAACACAGCGGTTTATTTCAACTGTAGGTGCAAGAAGTTCCAAAAACAGCAGTTGAGGACATGAAAGTAAAGGACCAGTCTTCCCGCGGTCTTGTCAGCACCAGCCCAATAGTCAACGTGGAAACTGTGTCGGACTCTGAGGTCCAGTTCCTCAAACCAGTCACAGTGCGAGTCCCACATCCTCAACACTACATGGACATCCAACATGAGGGGGAAACCAAATTGAGAGTGATGTCATGTGAGGAGGGGACAGAAGACTGGGTAGACGAAACAGATAACACTAAAATCCGGGTTACAGATGAGTTTGTGGAGTTTGAAGTCAGCCATTTTACCAGGTAATTCTATATTTTTATTTTCTTTTGTAATCAGAAATTAAGGAGAACAGGAAAAATTACCAGATCTACTAGATTATGTAGTCTACTAAGGTTAGCGTGTCGTTGTTTAGATACAACGGCTATCACTTAACCTGTACTGACGTTTTTTTTATTAATCTGTTGAGAGTAAAAATTCATCAGCATGCATTTTTCACTGAAGTTAACAGGTTATTGTATATTTCACTTCCAGATGGATTGTAATCGTCGTCACAGACAAATACGATGACCCAAAAGAGTTTGAACCGATCCCATTGAAGCTTTGCAGATGGCTTCAACATCGCGCAGTGCAGTTCATACTAGTACAGCGGGAGGACAACGCAAATGAATTTGTCATAGAATGCGCTACAAAAGAAGATACAGAAAAGAAACACGCAGCACTGCTTGGAAAGGGGTACAAGGGCCCGGTGCCGACTGACTCAGTAGACTTATTCGAAGGCCAGATAGTCGAAATAAGCTTGCTGGGAAACGTGTCAATCGCAGCATTTGGAAGCAGCGCGAAACAACAGATCACCTTCCACAGTCAGAAGGACAACCGGCTTCACATGCAGGTCATGGCGTTGGAGGCCAGGGGGCAAATGGGTTTGGATGGCAAAGGGCGAGCTGCGTTCTTTGCCTTACCACGCGTCAAAGTCGCCAAAGAGGAAAAACGGAAAGTAAAGGCAACTCTCGTGCGGAAGAGACGCCAGGAATGGGGGCATCCACCAGGCGAAGCGTTTCAGGAGCCAACACTGCTGTGCCAGCTCCCAATCCACGTGCCGTATGAGACTCCAAAACTGGTAAATAAAAATCATTTTGTTTTTGCTTGTTCGATAACGAGCGAAAGAGAAGTAATGAGTTTACTCTCTTTTCAGTTCCAACGTTAGACCGAATGTGAATGTGAAATGACATGTTTTCGCAATTATTGACACAGAACGTATTATAACTATTTGTGTTATGACCAAATATGTCCATAATGTATCTCAGCTCAGTGCTATCTCACTCACTCACTGACTCACTCACTCACTCACTCACTGACTCACTGACTGACTCACTGACTGACTGACTGACTGACTGACTCACTCACTCACTCACTCACTCTCCGCCGCTTTTCAGTCCATTCACTGAGGCGGGCAGTGCTATCACGTGATACCCGACACACCGCTATGTATTTGCCCTTTAGTAGACAGACTGTCCCTGGTCAAACTTCAAATATTGCAGGGACTGATACAATTGTCTTGTATTCACAGATTGCAGAGCAAGCTGCCAGTACGTCAAAAGGTGAGGCACTGACGTAACCAATGCCGGCATCATCGGGCTTTGGGCGCGCTTAGAATTCCTTAACGCAAAATGGGCTGCAAAATGGGCCGTACTGTGCTAGTAAATTTGCCAAAGAAGGCACAACAAAATGCCACGCCCAGTATAAGCCTTCCTTGCACAATACTATGACACTTTGATGTCACTGCCATTTTTTTCAGGCTCTTTCAAGTACATCATTGTTCAATACACACTTTATAGTCAAGTTGATGTGCAGGCTTACCAATTGTAACTCAAAATGAAATTCTTCATAATTCTATATCCAATATATGGTAATTTAATCAACATACACGAGCTCTATATCGTACCTTTTACCTCTATCCTTACCCACTAGGTGTTGAGAGGTGCTTCTACTTCATCAAGGAAAACGTCAGCATCGACTGGATTGACTTGGCTATCCATCTTGGAATTAAGGGGGCTGACATCAGAAACATTGCCGGCAGAAACCCGGACGACAAGTCCCGCTGTTTTGACCTGCTGTGGGAGTGGCAGAAGCGGGAGGGAGACGCCGCCACCGCAGAGGTCCTGATGGAGGCTCTGTCAGAGGCAGAGCTACAGAGCGTCGTTGATGGTATGAGGAACAAATTCCCAGACATCGGTAGGTATCATTAAGGAGTGCAACAGTCATTGCTTCTTGTATGTCGGGCAAGTATGTCATGAAAACACGCAATTTGATATTCATAGAGAGAAGCAGAAAGAATGGAATTACAGCATTGTGTTTTATCTGTATTGCATCGGTTTGATGGCATTTCGTTTGTGATTAAGGCGAGTACCTAATTAACTTTGCGAAACGTATTCTTATTTTCCTCACCTCTTTCAGTGATCTCTGAACAGAAAGAGGACAAAAAGTGAAATGTCCACTGTAAAGGTACGTAGCAGATAGATTATGCATTCCAAAAGTACAATACAAATAAAGTAAATTGGCATCCATTGCATTCAGCAAAGTCTGTTGACCCATTTGTCCTGCTGTGCTATCAAGTTCGATTTGCTACATGTTTGTTACACTTATGTCACACATATATATAAGATAACATTGCCTTTGCTCTTCTGATACTTATGTTAAGTTTGCACTCTGTTATTTTCTGCAGTAGCAGAGAAACCACGAGTGGGCGACACAAGCAAGTGCAGTCAGAGAAATCTACAAGATAAGACACAACTGTCCTGCTTAAAATACATGTAGAATCGCTAGTTACGTTGAACTGAACAGCGCTTCATTTACTCTATGGTAACATGAAATGATTCTTAAAAAGCGGGTTGCGCCAGAATCATATTATCAGAATCAGATTAATCACAGTGAGCATGCAATTCTAGTACGGATCTTTGCGTACCGCGTTAGGGGGAAGTGAGGGGGGGCGAGCGTGTTGGGGATGGAAGCTCTGACATATTTCTCTTATCAAATACAAATAAATGAACTTTATTGCACAAGATACAGGGAACAATGTATGGCAAACAGCAACAACAAAGACTAATTCACATGTTGCATACACTAATAATCAAAACTAATGATAGTAACGAGGAAGAAACAATTACATAAATTCGGATATTTTGTTTGTGGGTACAGCGATATTGTTACGTCTACTGTTTTGTCTCACTTTTGAAATCATGTACAGTATATGTTTATTGACCTAGATAGGTATGATATAGGCGTTGGACATGATAACAGCATCTGAAAATGTCGATCTGTGTACAAGGTAATCTGAAATCGGTCTTAGCTACAATTATGTGCATTAATGACTTTCTTTCTTCACAATAAGGAGAAGACAGTACAAAATGAAATTCATCTTCAGCAGTTTTATTACAAGTGGAACACAGTCTCTGATTGAATAGTGTCTTGCAGTGACGGTCTTTCTCTTCTGGGCCATGTGCACTAATTCTTACTTTGGTCATGTTGTTTCTGAAGGATTCATTTTGAGTTGATGTGAGATATTTTTCTCGACATAGATATTTCTTGATTTTAGAACAGGTGTGAAATTTCTGGGAACGTTTTGGTTCTACTCAGAAAAACACATGTCTTCCAATGTTATCAATAAATGTTTCCCAAATAGTTGTGGGTTTTATCAAAACATTTGGAGTCATGTCTTGTATGTGTGTACCCAAGTCATGTCCCTTCAACAGCAGTGCCATATACTTTCTTTCCAATTCTGTCATTTAGTAAATCCAATAAAATACAATTCTAAGTTAACTAATGACTTTGAGCATCGATGTAAAGCTTACAATAAGTTTACAGATTTACTGATTTTTTTTAACATATTGAAAATAAGCAATTGATAATGGATACGTAAAATTATTGATTAATGTCATAACTGTGCAGGAATCGTAATTGCCGGCTACAGCAAAAGAACCTCGCCCCGATATGCTTAAAATCGCAAATCAGCGCCCTCCCCCAAAAATAAATACCTGTGCCAACCAGAGAGTCTGCAAAGGAGGCTATCCCAACCCAATGGCCTTGTTTTTTAGTTAATCGAATTTACTCTTTGGACATATTTTGAGTGAAGAACCTTATCACTGAATGGACCCATTGCAGCGTGTATTTTGCATTAGTTAGAAGTATTCGGACAAACTTCCACAGTTTTCTAACACACCAGAGAACGATCCCAATACACAAAAGCAAAAACAATAAAATGTCAATCATCAGATATTGGTAGACCGGAAGTTGCGTTGCCTGTGACCGGATGTGAGGTAGTCCGCCATGCCTCATCACGTGACTGATCCACCACACGGCGCGCTGCATGGGTTGGTCCCTGTACAGGCGGGACAGGCGTCTGGCTTTGTTTGCGAACCTGAGATTCAAAAAGATAAAAACACACACAAATACATTGTCATCGTAAATGAATAAAAATACAGCTGAAACGTTAACAAATTTGATTTATTAAGACTATATATTCATGTATTCATTCGGACTTCAAACATGTATCTTTTGTCAGACCCTCACCTCTTCTCTCATGACCTCAACGAAAAGCGACCATCAGGCCCATTTTAGTTTTTCTTGAGTAGACAAAGGCCCAAACGAACGAACGAACAAAGAAACAAAGAAACAAATATGCAAGAAAACCTTTATGCTGGACTAAAAAATGAACAGTGCAATGTCTTATTGTTATAGTACGCTTATATTCTAGTGTTCCTAGAATCTACTGATTTTCAAAACCTTTAGAAACTTTGCTTTAAAATGTCAAAATGATGTTTAATTTCATATAGAACTGATTGATTTCATGAAAAATATAAGACAACCGTACGTCTGGTTGCTGGTGACATCCTGTAAGGCTCTGTATAACCTGTCGGCTGTGAGGCCCCCTAGCGGCACCGCCCTGCCACTGCCGAGAGACTCTACCCGGGCCATGTTGGTGAACTGGTCCCGGAACAGAGGAACGCCGACTAGCGGCACGCCGTGGAACAGCGCCTCCTGCACGCCGCTAGCGCCTCCGTGCGTCACGAACAGGCGAGTCCGCGGGTCACCTAGCACAGGGGGAGGGGAGGAACAAGCCAAATGTTAGATCCGCGGTAGCACAGCGCCGACTAGCGGCACGCCGTGGAACAGCGCTTCCTGCCGGGACGCCGTGGTACAGCGCCGACTAGCGGCACGCCGTGGTACAGCGCCTCCTGCAAGCCGCTCGCGCCTCCGTGCGTCACGAACAGGCGAGTCCGCGGGGCACCTAGCACAGGGGGAGGCGAAAAAAAGCCAACTGTTAGATCCGCCGTAGCACAGCGCCGACTAGCGACACGCCGTGGTACAGCGCCGACTGATAGCTAGCGGCACGCCGTGGAACAGCGCCGACTAGCGGCACGCCGTGGAACAGCGCCTCCTGCACGCCGCCCGCGCCTCCATGCGTCACAAACAGGCGAGTCCGCGGATCACCTGGCACAGGGAGAGGGGAATAAAAATGCCAAATGTTAGATCCACCGTAGTACGGCGCCGACTAGCGGGACGCCATGGAACAGCGCCTCCTGCACGCCACTCGCACCTCCGTGCGTCACAAACAGGTGAGTCCGCGGATCACCTGGTCACCTGGCACACCTATTCCAATTATTTTATCAGTTTGGTACTGAATTATGTCGATCTTTACAATAAAATTAATGAAATAGCTTTACACAATGTGAAGATAAAGTGGAGTACACCGTGTTGAATGTTGTTTATGTCGTACCTACCCGAAAAAAGACATATTTCACTGCGAAATGCGCCAGAAGTTGAGATAGTTTTGTGTCCTCGAAGAAAAAGATAACAGCATCGATTCCAACGTCCGAATTCGGTATTGGCATTTTCGACAACGGGGCACCGGCGCACGCGAAGCGAGTTCGAATCGTTCGAATCGAACATACTACGCGTGTACGGAAAATAAACGCAATTCGAATATAACCCATTTACTAATTCATTTTGGTATTTGTAAGTTCGCATAATCTATACGTCTTAATATTTTCTTTGATAGAATAAGAAAAGCATTTTGAAAGGTAAGAAAAGATGGTGGCAATGACGTCATGTTACCTAGCAGGTCGTTCTGTGGTAGCCAGGGCAGTAGGACGGTGTTGTTGCCGAGGGTGCGAGGAGTCGGCCCGCGGTATCTGAGAAAAAAGGTCCAGTATTAGGAGCCCTCTAAAACAATATGGCAACTTTAGGTTAGTGATGCCGCAAAGTAGTATAATAGATGTATTTCAATTTCGCAAGTTAGCCTCACGCGCCAATTGCAAGCCTCTACACGCAAAAGAACCCAATACAATCATCGACAATAGTAAAGCTGACCCGGTGTGCTTGGCTTAAAAACTTGAGCGGTAATGAAACTGCATTGCCCTTGTCCACAAGCTACTTGAAGAAGCAAAATACTTCACCTCAGTTGAGGATGACTGCTTTAACCTTATTATTCATGTTTTATAATGTACTCGACCCAACCCGTGATATACAGGATGACAAAAGAAGAAGAAGATAGTATTGGTGGTTACCTCCAAACGACTTTGTAGGGCAAGCGGCTAAGTGCAGTACTCAGGACTTCTGCTAGGTGTGCATCGAATTGATCCACCATGGAGCCGAACGTCACCACCGCGATGTTTTCTCCCCTCACTCTGGCGAGAGCCTCCTCAAGTTCCTGCATAGCGATATGGATTCAGACTTGAACTTGGGGTTTAGCATTTTTGGAGACAGTGTACCCTGGGGAGATTTAAACATGAAAACCTGTGATACCACACGTTAAAAAGACATCTTACCGCCTGTAAGAGATAGCCGTTTTGGATGTAACTATGATTCTAATTTGATTTCTTTGAGATTTTGACAACATATAATTATGGATCATTTTGAATAAAAACAAAAATGACCTTTTTTTCTGTAAGAAAGAAGAAGTCCGAGTTCAAATTATTAGGGGTCCCGGCCGGGCCTCAAAATAGCCCGGTAGCCACAGGGTGCCCCACAGGGTCACGCAGGGGTCACGCCCAAAAGTGCAAAAAAAAAGACAGTCCGTGAGCTGCCCGGCAGGGCCCCTTTGTCCAATTGTGATCTAAGCATGATTTTATTTTATTCATTTATTTGGGTGTAAAAAAGGACAGCCAGGGCTACCCTACTAGCCGCCAGGTTAGCCCTGGGAACAACATTCAAAGTACCTCCAAGACTTCACCAGCCTACCTGTGTTAGCGGCTCAGCCGGAGAGGCGCTGATCCCGCCGATGTAGACCATGTTGGGCATGCGCGGCCGGGGCGCCTCGAACAGCGGGTCGGTGTGACGTAACCAGAGGTCCGTGCCCGCCAGCAGGTCCCGGATGGAGAGTCCGGTCCGTTTCCTGGCGATGTCGTCGAACGGACGAAGCAGCATGCTGCCTGGGGAGGTAAAGGTAAAAATCGTTCCATAGCATTAAGCCCTAGTCTGTATAACGCAAACTCCAGCTGTCCGGGGATTTCCGTCCCCCTCCCCGCGTAACCGTAGGGCGGCGAGCGGTTACAGGGCAGCGAGCGGTGACAGTACTTGATTGAAATCAGGCTATTCAAGCACCGAGTGCCCAACGAATTTCATCGATAAGAAATAAATATTTTATGCTTTGTGTGTTGTTGCAACGAGAGCTATCTATCAGCGAAACCGTGACCACAGCTTGCATAAAACACGATATATCAAAACATTCTCTTGCAGTGCCAAGGAAAGCCGCTAGAAGGCCAAAATATTTGATTACCTTACCACATACAATGTACTAAGATTCATGACGAACCATCCATAGCTTCTTGAGTTATGATGCTAAACGTCATACATTCACAGAAAAAAACATCCATCCAAATGGTACCAAAAACATATTATTATGTACTGTTATTAACCTTCTTGGCAAAGGTAATAGAATAAAGCACACTACCTGTCAGCGCGCTCGTCACCAGCTGAACCACGAAGTTCTCCAGGCGCTGCACGAAGCTCATGTCGTCTGTGAGCGCCAGGCCGAGCTGCGGGATGTACGCGGCGGGCGCGGGGACTCCGGCCGCCCACAGGTCGTACCCGCCCGCCGTGCCCCGAGCCACGGACACCACCGGGACGTGCAGGTGCCTCGCCAGGATGACGGCGCACGGCGAGAGGAAGTCCGACAGCACCAGGTCGAACCGCGAGCCGTTCAACAAGCCCTGCTGAAACGTCGCCTCACATTCGGACGCAAGGAGTTCGTACAGCTCGGCGTGATCGACGACATAAGAAAGAGCCGAGTACACGTCCTCGGGGAGAAACCTTACAGCGTTTAAGGCGATGCTCAGGCGCTTGTTCAAACGCTCTCTGTAATAACGCACAGCCTCTGGGTGTGACGTCAGCAGCAGGGAAAAGTTCTCAATGTCCCGTATGTTGTCCTCCATCCCGTCTGGCACCAGCATGGTGACGTCATGACCCGCCCTGGACAGTTCCGTCGCCACTTTGTTCACCAACCTCCACCGGCTCCCGAGCGGCGGACCTGGGACCAGGATCCTACCCGGACGGCCGGGTTTAAAGTTCGTACAGAAGGCTAGAATGAACAGAGAGGAGAAAAACGACATTCCCTGTACCGAGGACATGTCTGTACCTGATAGTGCTGACAGCCACCCCATAGAGTAGGGCGAGTCCCTGCAAGTAGTGGCACACGTGAACAAGTTTAACAGTGTCCTTCCTTGCATCCTGTTTTGTACCAGGATTACGAGCTAACGCCATCATGTAATTCTAACCAGATGCACCTTAAAACCTGACCTCGTTCCCTCACTCACATGAATCAACCTCCATACAGAAGTTGATTGGGATGATTGTGACCTTCTCATATACCCAGTTCAAGTTCACAGACAGTCGGTCCGATCAACTGGGCACAGAAACGGGGCATTGGGGAAGGTCGGAATCTTCCAAATCAAGCTCTGTTTAAACTTCAAGTCACCAAGCTGCTGGATAGACCTGCGTGGGAAGCGGCTGTACATAATGTGTTCACATTTATTGAATAGGCAAAGAATGTTGACTAACTATTCTCCAAGCAGAGGGTACTAGCTTCCCTCATGAGCTCAGACCGATGAAAAAAATCGCGGCCACTACGTATACTATCCCCCCTCGAAACCTCTGAGTACGTGTTAGTTCCTGTTATCCCACATCTTTACACGCACAATGTCTCACATCCGTACCGTACCCTCCTCCGAAATGCTGCGGAAGTTGAATAAGTTTGTTACTACCTAGTCTCTACCAGACTAACCGCGCCGGCTATAAGAACATTTGCCGGGGGACTTTGGCCATGGAGGGTAACATTCGCAGCCGCAGCTGCAATATTGGTCCCTATCTCCATAGCCGACTCCCTTCATACAGTTGACTCTATTTGGCCAATTTCTACTATTTTCCCAGCGACCCGCGGAGGCTGGTAGAGTCTAGTTACTACCGAATGTGAAGCCAGCGAGTTTTATTCTGCTGTGCACTGGATTTTCGGTCACTGCGGGAAGAGTTTGCGGTCTCGCTATCTGCGCTTCGGCCTCCCCACTGGTTCTGTTGGCTGGACTTCAGGTTTGCTAGCAGGTCAGCAGTAGTATCTGTAGGTCATCGACCCCATAGGTAACGTCTTTGTGTGCAAATATTATGATAGTCGCCAGGCGGTGCTGCAGTACTCAATAAGTGGCAGTGAAAGGACTTTTCATCGATCATTCACGTAAAAGGGTGCCCTTTATCTAAAACAATCTCTGTAACCTTTAAACAAATTCCATACTACTGTCTAATGTTTCAATACAATCTTATGATACAACATCCGCGCCATGCATTCTAAACCTGCAGTTTTATTCCTTATCGCTGGGCGGCTATGGCATAACCTTTATACCGGTCACAGGTTAGACGTATCATATGTCAATGTCCGTACGAAGCAGGCGGAAGTGCAGGAGTGTACGGCCTGTCTGTGCAGGAGTGTACGGCCTGTCTGTGTATGCGGCTCCGTTACAATGCCTGCTGCAGGAGGCCGGGTGTACGACGTGTGCGTGGTCGGGGCGGGCATGATTGGCTCGGCGGCCGCCCGGCACGCCTCCGAGACCCCCGGGGCCCGGGTGTGTCTGGTCGGGCCCGGGGAGCCACAGGTAAGTCACCGTTCACACCAGGACCCAACCCTAACTCTAACCCTTACCCCAACCCTAACCCTAACCCGCCCGGCACGCCTCCGAGACCCCCGGCACACGGGTGTGTCCGGTCGGCCCCGGGGAGCCGCAGGTAAGTCACCGTTCACACCGGGACCCGAGGGCTAACCCAACCCTAACCCTAACCCCAACCCTAAACTCTAACCCTTACCCCAACCCTAACCCTGGCTCTAACTCTAACCCGCCCGGCACGCCCCCGAGACCCCCGGGGCCCGGGTGTGTCTGGTCGGGCCCGGGGAGCCGAAGGTACTGAGGTGCCGAGTTGAGACTATATGTTGTCATGTTCATTTTTAACTGTCTTGTGTAAATTTGTACCGTTATTTTAACAATGATGAAGTTTTAGAAAAGGTGAACTGTGAGTCTGCGCAATTCAGTCTCTCTGCGAGACTGCCAAGCTGATTTGTCAATAGAGTTCAAAGTTCAAGGTAAGTGAGTGTTACACGTACAGCAGCTGTAAGTCCAACTTCAAGACCAGGTACAAATCTTCGCAGTCTCTGTACTAGAACAGTTAACATGGATGGAGTGAAATCAGAAATGCATTTCAAATTCCCCCTTTCGACCATTTTCTTTTCTGAGCTTCTTAAGTTCTGTGCAATTTGTGTTATAAATCCCCCTAGATTCTGCATTACATTTAAATTTCATATTATCCACAGGACTTTTTTTCTGTGCGTTTGTCAGTATTCAGGTACGATGTTTCGGTACACAAGGTGATCTGTGCCACCGATGTTGGCCTTTTGCTCTACGTGAAGAGTAAACAATAAGTTATGTATTTTTGTGGTAGCGGCAAGGTTAGACCCATTATGGGTTTGTGGCCTCCTCTTGTGTTAACGTTTCTCCTGATTTCTATCCTGATTCCACCCAGGATCGAATGAACCGCACTATTTTCGGCGCGCATTACGACGAAGGCCGCATCACTCGTGTCCTTGACCCTGACCCGACCTGGGCACTACTTGCGCAGAGATCCATCCGCAGATATCGTGAGTTGGAGAGAAAAACCGGTAAGAAATACGTCACAACAGCAAATCACCATGTAGTCGGGAGGTTCAACAATAGCACATTCAGTGAGGTGTTAACAACATGTGTACCCTTATCATTCTTGTTACCTCCGTGTAGCCAACATTGGTGTGTTTGTTTGTTTGTCATTGTTGCGTCCGCATTATGTGAATATTGCATTGTGGGAGCATGTGGTGTGATAGGGTACTTGTAGAATTGGAAGTATGCTTCGGTTTTGGTCCAATGATGATTTAGTTTAGAGCCAGGAAGAGCTCACACACAGACAAAACTATTTTTGGTGGAATGATCATGGTTGCATCATATTGATGTGGTCAATTAGCATGTAAGTTTTGCTGTCGGTTTTTCAGGGATAAACTTCTTCCATGACGTCGGGTACCTCGTTATCGGTTCGCCTGACGGCGACTACGTCAGAAGCGTGCAGGAAAACGCGCGACGTCATGACGTCACCACCCAGACGTTTTCCCGCGCCCAGACCCGGGAGAGGTTCCCGTTCCTGGACATCGGGGCGGGGATGGTGGGGCTGTTAGATTCCCGGAACTGCGGACACGTCTCCCCCAGGCGACTTGTGGCGGCACTGCAGACCGCCGCACACCTGCAGGTAAGGGCCCGTTCTTATAATATCCGCTCTAATAGCCTTTTCCCCCTCATATTATGATATATCACACGCAATAAATCGTATATGGTGATCTACAAGATATACATGCTCAACGCAAATGTTTTAAGTTGTGAAATACACCCATAAGTGAAGGGGAATATGTCTCCAAAACTGTTTCACAAGTAGTTTATGATAAATTGTGTCCATTTCAGGGCTGTGACGTTGTTGATGACGTGGTTGCCTCAGTAGAGCCGCCTGCGAGTTGGGCTAGAAGTGCAGGCGCCAACCTGGCCGTGCGGACCGAGACGGGGGGCGTCATACACGCCAGACGGGTCCTGCTGGCCACGGGCGCCTTCACGTCGTTCCGCCGCCTGCTGCCGGCAGCGCTCCGCCCGGACGTCAGGCTCACCGGGCAGACCGTCTCGCTGGTACGGCATCCTTCTTATTTTTGTGCTTGAAACGAAGCGTAATGTTTGAGATGGAGCGTACTGCTTGAGACGGAGCGCAATGCTTCAGAAGAAGCGTAACTTTGTTTGATAGCTGATCGTACAATAGCTTTGTTATAGCTCTGCTTTTATAGCCAAGCCCACCGGGTCTCCCCTACTCACTCCTCGATAAGTGAACTTAACATGCAGAGGTTGGACACCTGAGGCTCCCTCATACACGCGTACGGGACCGCCAGCTTTACATCATAATCCGGAATGACGAATGCAATCCCTTACAACATACCCGAGCTCTGATATTTCATCCATGTGACGAAGAGCTTAATAACCAAGCAGATGTTTGGAGGAAAGGGAGTAACGTTTTCCGACTGCCCCGTTCTTGCGGACATGCTATTTGCCTAGAATGTATATTTGCTCTCTTGTCTTTAAGGTGGAGATTAGTGAGAGTGACGCAGAGCGTCTACGGCGCATGCCAAGTATGGTATACAGTACAGACACCACACAGACCTTGGGAGATGGTTCTACATACTGCCGCCGATTCGCTACCCGGACGGTGAGAAAACACAGTCCTACAATTTCCTTTAATCTAGTCTTATTTCTGGTTTTAAGGTGGAGATTAGCGACAGTGACGCCGACCGTCTACAGCGCATGCCCAGTATGTACTTCAGGCACCCCACAGACCTAGGGAGGTCGTTCTACTTTCTGCCGCCGATTCGCTACCCGGACGGTGAGTAAATCAGTCCTACATTCTGCCGCCGATTCGCTACCCGGACGGTGAGTAAATCAGTCCTACATTCTGCCGCCGATTTGCTACCCGGACGGTGAGTAAATCAGTCCTACATTCTGCCGCCGATTCGCTACCCGGACGGTGAGTAAATCAGTCCTACATTCTGCCGCCGATTCGCTACCCGGACGGTGAGTAAATCAGTCCTGCATTCTGCCGCCGATTCGCTACCCGGACGGTGAGTAAATCAGTCCTACATTCTGCCGCCGATTCGCTACCCGGACGGTGAGAAAATCAGCCCTACATTCTGCCGCCGATTTGCTACCCGGACGGTGAGTAAATCAGTCCTACATTCTGCCGCCGATTCGCTACCCGGACGGTGAGTAAATCAGTCCTACATTCTGCCGCCGATTCGCTACCCGGACGGTGAGAAAATCAGTCCTACATTCTGCCGCCGATTCGCTACCCGGACGGTGAGTAAATCAGTCCTACATTCTGCCGCCGATTCGCTACCCGGACGGTGAGTAAAGCAGTCCTACATTCTGCCGCCGATTCGCTACCCGGACGGTGAGTAAATCAGTCCTACATTCTGCCGCCGATTCGCCACCCGGACGGTGAGTAAATCAGTCCTACATTCTGCCGCCGATTCGCTACCCGGACGGTGAGTAAATCAGTCCTACATTCTGCCGCCGATTTGCTACCCGGACGGTGAGTAAATCAGTCCTGCATTCTGCCGCCGATTCGCTACCCGGACGGTGAGTAAATCAGCCCTACATCCTGCCGCCGATTCGCTACCCGGACGGTGAGTAAATCAGTCCTACATTCTGCCGCCGATTCGCTACCCGGACGGTGAGGAAAAACAGTTCCTTCACCTTCAGAACTTCATATCATAGAGATTAACATTTGAAGGATGGGGGATCGGAATAGAACACCTTCAATGTCTTAGAATAAAGGTTTAGACAACATGTGTCCAAGACGTTCCTTGATGAATGAATCTAATCTCACAAAATTAGACTTTTGCATCCGGACCAGATCTGTGTTTATGCTCGACCCTCCAGGAAAGTTCTACATGAAGGTCGGCCACGGTCATCGGGAGAAGCTGCTGCACACGGAGGGGGAGGTCCGGGACTGGTACCGCTCTAGGGGGGACCCGGAGGCGGTCAGCGTCATGGCGGCCGCGCTCCTGGAGCTAGTCACAGGTACGTGTGCTTAGTACGGTTTCCGCTGGGAGGCGCTGCTGCACGGGGAGGAGCAGGTCCGGAACTGGTACCGCTCAGGGGGGGACCCGGAGGCGGTCAGCGTCATGGCGGCCGCGCTACTGGAGCTGGTCACAGGTACGTGTGCTTGGTACGGTTTCCGCTGGGAGGCGCTGCTGCACGGGGAGGGGGAGGTCCGGGATGGTACCGCTCTAGGGGCGACAAACTTTTCTCCATAAGGAAGTTCATGATCCCAACTGCTCATGAACAGAGAAATGCACTGTGGGGGACATGTCGAAGTTGAAGGCCCCCGGGACACAAATAAAACACGTCTGGACATGTAGAATGTTTATTCTAGACGTGAACTGCTTACAGGTGGTGGGCCTCGACATTTGACAAATTTCCCACAATGCATCTCGCAGTTCATGCGCAGTTGAAAGCATAAACAGGCTTATAGCAAAGAAAAAAGACGGGCTGATTTGTTTACCATTTGAAGGTTATTTCGTCATTTTGAAGCTAAAATATTTTCTTCCTTTTTTTAAATTTAAATCATCAGGAGTTAAGCCGATCTCTGTTCACGGCGACGCATGCGTAACAGTGAAGACGCCGACCCAACAACTGTACGTTGACATGGTAACCCCGTCTCTGGGCGTGGCTCTGGGTGGCAACGGATGGGCCGCAAAGTCATGTGACGAGATCGGACGAATGGCAGCAAAGATGATCGTCAAAGGGCAATGGGACTACGATCTTCCCAGGGATCAGTTCAGAGTTAGATGGGCTGAAACCCAACGGAAGTCTAAACTGTAACCCGGCGCTTAATCTATCATCCGCTTATAATGAAAGCTCATCTGTGTTGGTAGTAATCATAATACAATGCTAAACTTTCTTCCAACACTAAGGTATTCACGGATCGAATTTTCGACGACCACTGTCGCCTTCTTCAGGATCAATACGAGCTATCATCCGCTTGTGCAGGCTGCGAGTGGAGGAGAAAAAAAACTCTATACGTACCAAATACGACTTTTTTTCCAAACTGATTAGCTGCCGGAGTTTTCAACTCCAATCTGTGTTTTCAGAAACTGGGACTTGCCCCAGAACTCAGACTTCTAAACAATAAGCAAATTGTGTAGGATCATAGTCTTACGAGACCAGCAAATGCCACGTGTGCCCTATTGTCAGGACCTACACTCCCGTTCTATCATACTGAAAGATCTCACCAACGTTTTCTGAATAAAGAGCTTGTTATGCATGCAGCAGTGATCATGACCGTCGTGACTTGAAGCAACCTATAGCCATAACGTTAACGGTATACACTTTATGATATTGATATGAGTAATGAAACCATACGAACATCACAGATCCACGAACACAAATACCACTTACTCTATGATTTCTATCATTTATGTAGCATTTTAACAGTTTACCTCAATATCTTCATGATCGAAATCCTCGAAAACTATTAATCACTACTTTCTAACATGTTTCACAGACACAGCCGTCTCTATTTGGTGTCTAATTTTTCACATGTAACGTTTCAGACTCTACACAGGATATGTTACAGATTTTGCACACGAAACGTTACAGACTTTGCACACGAAACGTTCCATATTTTGCACACGATACGTTATATATTTTGCACACGATACGTTCCATATTTTGCACACGAAACGTTACAAGTTTTGCACTCGAAGCGTTACAGATGTTGCACACGAAAGGTTGCAGATTTTGCACACGAACGTTACGTCATTTTTAGCTGTGATCCAGACCGCTTGAGTTGTTGAGGCTCCTTTAGCTCATCCGGGGCTTTCTCCGCTTTCCCAGAAGCCCCGTGCTGGGGGCAGTGTTGATGCTGTTCTGAACTGGACCGTGCGGTCAAGGCCGCGGTCAAGGCCGCCCCCACATGCGACCGGAGGGACCGGTGATGAACTCAACGTGTAAACTCAGTGTACACCGCGGGACACTGAACCCAATCTTCCATAAACAATCGACAGCAACGCTCCGGAGTCTTTCAACCATGAAAACGGTGAAAGTCTACGGTTAACGCTGCCCCTAAAGAACCGAAACGCTGTTGCAAAGGATGTTATCAGCGAGCATGTGCTGTAAGTCATGTTAAGGTTACCAGCTCTATCGGTCAAAGGTAGGCATGGCCCCGTTCGGAAAACGCACTGTCATTTAACCATGGAAACGGTGAAAGCATGTGCAAGCTAAAAGGCGCGATATAAACGTAACCTCAACCTAGTGACCTAAACATAGTTGCAAAGGATGTTATCAGTGAACATGGTCCGTAAACTTTCGCTCTGTCGGTCAGAGGAAGGCGTAGTTCCCTTCCCGGAGGTGATCGCTTCCGCCTGTGGTCTGTATCGGAAACGGAGCCAATCCGCTTGCTCCGGAGTGTGGAGAGGTGGAGGGGAGACTAAAGGGATTGCGCCTGCGCCTAGACCCCACGATGAGAGACAAGTAAAAGACAGGGTTTAAACCATTGAAATTTTTTTTTGTGTGTGGGATTTTTGTGTGAAATCTGGGCAGTATAGGAGTTACTGTGGTGGGATAGACTCTGTATTTGCTGAATTGAATGGCCTTCCTCTACCTTGTGGGTTTTGGCACCCCCCTGATATAGTGGGATGGTCTTCAACTGGGTGTCTGAAGCCTGTAGGACCTATCCAAGGGCTCTGATTAGGGGGGTTTATCTGAGAATAGTCGTATAGAATTTGTCAGGAATGAATCTGATGACAATTGACATAATTGGTTAGTATTTGAGGGTAAGTTTTTGTAGTCAGTTGTTTTGATCCCTGAGATAATGACACCTTCTTTTTCTTCACTTCCCCATAGGGCTAAATGCATTAATGACATTTATTGTAACTCTTTAGTCTCCCCTATAGCATGTCTGTCAGGCAGGGGACCATTTTAGTCTCAGTCAGGCTAGGTCAATAACACCACGGGTAGACCGCGCGGGGTTGTTAGAGGTAGGATGGCGCTTCTCAGATACTGTCTTACATTTAAAATTGAAATGTTACTCTTTACATAACTTTACGTTTTTGCGTCCTGTTAACATTATGATATGCTGGAACATGGTATCGACCGGTCATCGATATGGCATAGACCGTTCCAAATGGCAACGACCGTTTATGCTTCGGTCCTATTTCCATTCCGGGGCCCGACCGGGCTGTTTGCGACAACGAAAAAAAAATTCATATCAAGAAAATACACAATTAATGTTTGGGACTAATTTTCTTACATTTTGTGCGTTTTGTTGTCTTATGTGTCATCTTTTTCGTTCCCACAAGCTGTCCGGTCGGGGCCCGGATTGGAAATAGGACCGAAGCATATCGAGACGGAAAAGCGTTTCACCGGAGCCGGCGGGGGCACGTGCCGGCGTGTACTGCTGCTGAGAAACTCCTGTTTATTATCATAGTCATCCTGTCGCGCACCTCTGCAGGCTTCGCTCGCCGAGTTTCATACGCGAACTGACACTGACCGAACTTGGAAGCGTTACCATGGAAACGCGCCTAGCGACGGCGTCATCTCTACAGCGTGTCCATGGCAACCTGTACGGGCACATTCTCACACGTCCCGGCCAGATGGAGTTCTCAGTGTTTGAATACGTTTTTCCGACACAAAAGTACAGAATGACATCCAACCTGTTTTACACTGTTTACACTACCTTTCTACTAGAGGATACGACCGCTCAGCGACAACGATCTTACAGATTTGTCAACAAATTTCATAGATGAAGAACGATTCTTTTTACGTTTTTTATTTTGCTTTGAAATCATACTTTTGCATTAAGAGTAATATTTCGAAAACAAGGGTCACACAAATCCAATTTTGGTCGCTCTACGGTCGCTCAGCGATTGCCGTCTAGTGGAAAGGGGGCCTTGTGGTAGTATATTTTAGATTCTATCAATGTATAGCCAAACGTCAGTTTTCCACTGCCTTTTATGATAATAATGTTTCTATGTTTTATCTTAATTAACTAATTTTGAGTATTGTTAAATCCGCAATGCAGCACGTGGCCCGCCCCTCCCTCTCCGTGACTGTTTGAGGAGCACCTTCCTGTCTTGTCGGTTGGCTTCCATCTGGCCCGTCGGCCCGCGCACGTGGGTCCCCCGCGGACCTCTCCCCTGACCCCCGGGGCCCAGGTCTGGAGCGGGGCGTGACCGCTAGCTCGTCGGCCGGCGCACGTGGGTCCCCCGCAGACCTCTCCCCTGACCCCCGGGGGCCCGGGTCTGGAGCGGGGCGTGCCCGAGCGAGCGTCGGCCGGCGCACGTGGTTCCCCCGCGGACCTTTTCCCTGCCCCCCGGCGCCGAGCACGTGGGTCTCCCGCCGACCTCTCCCCTGACCCCCGGGGCCGCGCACGTGCCCCCCCGCAGACCTCTTCCCTGACCCCCGGGGGCCCGGGTCTGGAGCGGGGCGTGACCGCTAGCGCGTCGGCCGGAGCACGAGGATCCCCAGCGGACCCCTCCACTGACCCCCGGGGCCGCGTCTGGAGCGGGACGTGACCGCTAGCGCGTCGGTCGGCGCACGTGAGTCCCCCGCAGACCTTTCCCCTGACCCCCGGGGCCGCGTCTGGAGCGGGGCGTGACCGCTAGCGCGTCGGCCGGCGCACGTGGTTCCCCCGCGGACCTTTCCCCTGACCCCGGGCCCGGGTCTGGAGCGGGGCGTGACCGCTAGCGCGTCGGCCGGCGCACGTGAGTCCCCCGCAGACCTCTACCCTGACCCCCGGGCCCGTGTCTGGAGCGGGGCGTGACCGCTAGCGCGTCGGTCGGCGCACGTGAGTCCCCCGCAGACCTCTCCCCTGACCCCCGGGGCCGCGTCTGGAGCGGGGCGTGACCGCTAGCGCGTCGGCCGGCGCACGTGGTTCCCCCGCGGACCTTTCCCCTGACCCCGGGCCCGGGTCTGGAGCGGGGCGTGACCGCTAGCGCGTCGGCCGGCGCACGTGAGTCCCCCGCGGACCTTTCCCCTAACCCCGGACCCGGGTCTGGAGCGGGGCGTGACCGCTAGCTCGTCGGCCGGCGCACGTGAGTCCCCCGCAGACCTTTCCCCTGACCCCGGACCCGGGTCTGGAGCGGGGCGTGACCGCTAGCGCGTCGGCCGGCGCACGTGAGTCTCCCGCGGACCTTTCCCCTGACCCCGGACCCGGGTCTGGAGCGGGGCGTGACCGCTAGCGCGTCGGCCGTCGCACGTGAGTCTCCCGTTGACCTCTACCCTGACCCCCGGGCCCGGGTCTGGAGCGGGGCGTGACCGCTAGCTCGTCGGCCGGCACACGTGAGTCTCCCGCGGACCTTTCCCCTGACCCCCGGGCCCGGGTCTGGAGCGGGGCGTGACCGCTAGCTCGTCGGCCGGCGCACGTGGTTCCCCCGCGGACCTTTCCCCTGACCCCCGGGCCCGGGTCTGGAGCGGGGCGTGACCGCTAGCTCGTCGGCCGGCGCACGTGGTTCCCCCGCGGACCTTTCCCCTGACCCCCGGGCCCGGGTCTGGAGCGGGGCGTGACCGCTAGCGCGTCGGCCGGCACACGTGAGTCCCCCGCAGACCTCTCCCCTGACCCCCGGGCCCGGGTCTGGAGCGGGGCGTGACCGATCGCCCGTCGGCCGGCACACGTGAGTCCCCCGCAGACCTCTCCCCTGACCCCCGGGCCCGGGTCTGGAGCGGGGCGTGACCGATCGCCCGTCGGCCGGCGCACGTGAGTCCCCCGCAGACCTCTCCCCTGACCCCCGGCGCCACGCGCTCTCTCAGGCGGTACCAGTGTTGACTTGCGGTAAACCTCAACATCGGCGCGGCTTTGACGGTGCGAGTATAAATATAAGAGGTCAGCCCGCTTCTGCTGTTTGCACTCGAGCGGCCACTCGCCAGATGAAGGCAGTTTACACGAGCGGAGCGCTTCCATTCCGCCTGAAGGATCATCGTAGTTTGGAGTTAACAAGTTAGCTCGCACTGCGCTGCACCTCAGTCTGTGAACTTGACGTTTTCTTCACTCCGTGAATCGCACCTGAAGGCAGTTTCAAGCTTCAACCAGCGTCTTCTCTATTGGTCCGTAGAACTTCCTTTCTGAAAGTTTCCTACTTTTTTTCTGGAGAAGAAGTCTTCAGTTAGTCAGGGGAGGATGGAGCTGACACGCGCCGTGTTTTTCCTGTCCGTGTGCGTCGCAGCCTGCGTCTCGGACCACGGGGCGGAGCCGCGAACTGGTAAATGTTTTATGTTGTTTTACGTAGGTTTTTGCATAGGAGGAATTAAGCATTTCTTTACCAGACATGTACACACACACGAACACACAGAATATTTCTTGGCTAGGATACGTTTTGCCATCAGGTCTGGCTACAAATAGTAATGAATCTATCTCTTTGCCGTTTCTGGGTCGCTAAGTTGTTTTACGTATAGGGTGTTTTTTTTGTATAGGATGATTTAAGCATTTCTTTATCAGGCATATGCACACACACAAACACACAAAATTTCTTTGGACTAGAATGATACTTGATGTATTTGATCAGGCAACAAACGATAACGAACCTATCTCTTTTCTGTTTCTGGGTCACTGAACATTGACGTAAAGTTGCTGTAAGCGCATCAAAGATGCTGTGCTTAGTTTGTTCGTTAGGTTTGTAGTTATCATATGAATATACCTGGAAGTTCTAGACCTCTGCCCTGAAAAACAGTTAAAAGAATTGTGGTTTTGTTAATGATGACATCTGACTATAAACTCTTCTTAGCTCCCTTTCTCAAAGTCAGGTAGGTTTAGTTTATCCGTTTTCTTTATCATTTTTAATAACGGTAAGAATCGTACTTCCTTTGTAACGCAGTGTACAGGAAAGTTCATATCATCAATCCTCAGGTGCGAATATCAAAGGCTGATACTATGCGCGGTTCAGCCTTGACGTGTCACTTGAACTTGTACTTGGTGCCGTTTTGCTGACTTCCTCCGCACCGGCCGCATCTGGCAGGACTTATCCCCGCATCCTTCAGCGGAGCCTCAAACTTTCCCTCCGCGTTTCGCCGACACAAACCGTCTGGAGGAGCGCGTTGACATAAGAAACTCGAGACGTGCTTCTGGGCGGCCGTGGACATGGCTGAGCCCGTCGGTCTGATGTTTTGACTACTGTTGAGAATCAGCCTCTCTAAATGACACGTGATGCTAAAACTACAACCCTGCAAGTCGTTAGGAGGAACTAGATTGTGCAGTGGCACCCGTTTTGCTGACACAAGCGGTTTTGTAACATAATTCTTATCATTCTTTCCTTATTCTCTCGGCGATGTTTCTTTTCTGTCATAACATTATATGGAACAAATTGATCGACAACGTAGCAGACGACACTATCTAAGCATCGTTTTCATGACGTTGCCACCGAGTCTTTATGATGATGATGGAGACCTGTATGTCTACTTCTTCTCTATTTTCTTTGGCAAGAAGCTAAACATAATATCATTGTTGTCTGTAACGTTAGATATCCAGCGTGGTCTAGCTCTGCAATATCCTTCTTTCTGACAAAAGACAGTGGATGCTGTCTGAAACATCGTTTATAAACTTATCCAGTTGTTTGAGTAACTTTCTTTTGCATTGACTATCTCCTTACCTAGATGTCTAACCTTCATCGAAGTATCTTTGTTTCTAATTCATCTTGGATGTCTGATAGTCTCTGTTGAGTCAGCTGAATCCTTGCGAAACGCCCCCCCCCCCCACAGTACCCCCCCTGCCACCACCTGCATGGAGACCTGTTCACCCACCGTTTGACATGTTCACACCAGAGGTGACGTCACTGTCGCGCAGACTGCCAAGTATAGTCTGCTCTGGTTGGGTTTTGCCCTGCAAACGTGACGAGTCTGAATCTAAGTGGTAGAAATGGAAGGGTACGACCTGAACATGTGCCACCATGTCGTTCGTGTGCCCTGTCGTGACACCCATGTCGCTTAGACTACTAATCAGCTCTTACCATCTGCTCATGTTGTATTTCCGCTTGTGATGTCTGTGACTAGACGTGACGAGTCTAAAGCTAAGTGGTAAAAATGGAAGGGTTCTGACCCGAACATATGCCACCATGTCGTTTGTGTGTCCTATCGTGACATCCGTGTCGCCTAGACTACAAAGTAGCTCTGCTCATGTTGCATTCCCACCTGTGATGTCTACAAGTAGACGTGACAAGGCTGGTGCTAAGTGGTAAAACGGAAGGTAACGGCCCGAACATGTACCACCACGTGGTCCCTGTGTTCTGTCGTAGCGTGTCATTTGGGCGTGACGTTACTAGAACATGTGTCTCATGAATTGTCGTTTAGACTACTAAGTAACTCTGATAGCCTTCTCTTGCTGCATTACCTCCTGTGATGTCTGTGACTAGACTTGACAAGACTGGCTCTAAGTGGTAAAACGGAGGGCACGACTCGGACACGTGTCGCCATGTCGTCCCTGTGCCCTCGTGTCGTGTCGTGAGGTGTAACGTTACCACCCAGAACTGACACGATCGCTAACATGTGAACCCAGCTCTGGAAACTGATTCGAGCCTAAACCATCGAGAAAGCCACACACAAGGGGAAACTAGTCTGGATGTGGGCTTGAATAAAGTTATGCGGCTACGGCGTGAGTGTGTACGGTTGGCATTAGGTTGCCCACTACTTTGCCCATCCAGCTATGGGAATTTTATTAGGGTTTTATTACAAGTTAAATGTTGAGCTTTTTTTATCCCTCCAGAAAATGGAATAAGGATATAATTTCAAATCAGCGGAAGGAGATTATACATCTGATAGACACCGCCGAAAGCGAGAGACTGTTCAGAACCTTTTAACCCCTTATATTGAAACCGCCAGGTCAATTGTTCAGTGTATCACGTTTGCACAGTATGTCCAGTGCTGCCCGCCCCTTTCGTTCATTTTCCCCTTCCCTACCCGTTGGGTTACACAGGAAGGTCAGCCACATACCGCCTGCCACGACTGTGTCTTTACCGCAGAAGGACGAGTCACAATTGACAGTTCGTCTTCTGAAGGGCAAGAGTGATGGCAAACGAATTCATACAGTTTTCTCGTTGAATCGTGATTATCAAACATTAACTCGTCTCCACTCGACAAGATTCTGTACCTGATGAAAAGCCATCAGGTCCATCCGTGCGTAGTCCAGTGGTTAGCGATCTTGCCTCTGGAACTAGAAGCCGTGAGTTCGATCCCGACTGTGTCGCTCACCCGGCATGCACGCTACCCGAAAGGGTCGCAGTCCTTAGGACGAGACGTTATGCCGTGGTCCAATGGCATGCCGGCAATGTTCATTGTGCTTGTCGAAAAGAGCTAGGGTAATTTCTCCGGTATAATGAACCTGTAAATACTGCACATATCGTCTGTCTTCTCTGTCACGACCAGTGAAAGATTAGCTCTCAGGCAGTGAGCTAAACTGGATCGAGATCACTTTCCTTTTCCTTTCCCTTTGTACAGCGCATAACCTTTGCACAGTATGTCCAGTGTTGCCCTACCCTCTCGTTCATCCACCTCTCCCCCACACTCAGTGTCAAAGAGGAAGGTCGGCCGTCATGTCGCCTTGTGCCGACTGCCACAACTGTTTGTTTTCGTGCTGCTGTTCGGGTGTTTACCGCAGAAGGAAGACTCTCATCTGACAATACGGGAAGAGTGATGATGGGGAAAATAGTTTACCAGGCTGGAAGGATCCGCCGTCCTCTCCTTGGCCCATCTACCTCTGACAACTGTTTGTTTTCGTGCTACTGTTTCGGTTACCGCTACTGTTCGGATGTTTACTGAAGAAGGAAGACTCACATCTGACAGCCCGTCCTCCGACCGGGAAGAGTGATGGTGTTGTAAAGGTCACGCGGCCATGCCGGGGGGAGTTGTGTAGCTTTGGTGGAAAATGGGCCGTGACGGTTTCAACGAAAACAACAAGGATTGAAGACAGACTCGCCCGTGTAAGCACCCAAGAAAGTTTAGATAGGAAAAAGAAATTAGTTTACCAGTGACCGCTCGTTTGAACGGGGAGTTAGAGAAGCAATATATGAGAGAATGCACAATCCCACCCTTAACAGGAAAGGAGGTCTACGCGTCGAACTCTCAGGCACTTAGGATAAGGCGCTCCCCTCCTTACGGACGAATATTATGAATTCCAGTACTGAAAAGACCTCATTAAAATGTTCATTCAGGATTTTGGTATAAAACCTGGTTTTTCAGATCTTTCCTTAGTCACTGACGAAAGATTGCGGATGCTGTCTGAAACGTCTGACTGTTTCAAAATTTTATCCAGTTGCTTGAGTAACTATTTTTTTGGCATATCAGTGAATGGTTTCATCAGGTTGGTATGTCACTGGATAACAAAGTTTTTTGTACACAACCAAGTTTTTATACCTAGCGGATATTTCGACCATCATCTGTCACCTTTCGTTGCAATATGAAGTAGAACCAGTTAGCATCGCCCTGAGGAAGTTAGTAAACAGACGGCCTACTGAACCGTCGGCTGGGTAAGATTAATGGGCCGTGTCGGTCCGGACGAAAACAACCGGGTTGAAGACAGAGTCATCGTCCGTGTAGCATACGCACCCCGCGCCTGGTGGCTAGATGGATGAATGGATAGCTCCAGCAGTCGGGTATACTTTACTTGGTGGGAAAGAACCGAAACTGTCTTTTTGATGGCAAGCGCATGAAAAAGCAGAAAAGGATTGTCTGAATTGAGTTTGAATTGTCTTTAGATATATATAGCATACATTCGAGCATAATGATTTAGGTACATGGTGCATGATGAATGTCTGTATGGAGCAGCTGTCCTGCGCACGTACCCCCTATAGGCCTAGCACACTCGTGTTGTCGCACCCGCACGTGCCCCCTATAGGCCTAGCAAACCGCACGTGTTGTCACACCAGCACGAGACAGCCTCAATGTCAGGTTCCAACCTGAGCTGGGGCACTTTCTTCTTCCCCTCTAAATTCTTCACTATTTTCACAAACTTGTCGCTCTTACTATGTTTTTGCCTCTTGTTAGAACCTATTCTCACGGCTTGGATATGACATCAATTAGTCAGCGATATTGCATCGACCGTTTCAAATGGCAGCGACGGCGTAGCACCGGCTTGAGGGTCATCTATCCCATCAATCCTCGGAAACTCGCGGTATGCACACAGGAAGCATGATGCAAGCTAGGATAAATTGGGCTGTCCTTTGCACGTGCATGCCCAGCCCGCACGGAACGTACACCGTCCTTCTGTCCTGTCAGCCTTCACGTGTTGTCGCACCCGCACGAGACAGACCCAATGTCAGGTTCCCACAGACGGTGTGTACTCGGCGGATTCGCAACAGACGACAATATACAGGTGATTCAAGACAAGACGTGACTACTACTTACAAGCCCTAGGGAAGGATAGACCATGGTCTTAGCTTTGTATGAATACAAACATGTAGGTAGCATGCTAGTCTTGTGGTTAAGGTAGACGACAAGTGATGATGTTGATGGTTAGGGTTGTTGACTTAGAATCTGGAGGTTCTGGGTGTCCTGTCAGCCTACACGTGTTGTCACACCCGCACGAAACAGCCCCAATGTCAGGTTCCCCAGACGGTGTATGTGTACTTGGCGGTTTCGCACAGGTCCGTCAGGCGTCCTGAGATACAGGACAAGACAACAGCGGCCAGGTGATCCCAGACAAGACGTGATTAATGCCCAACAGCTGTAGGGATGGGGAGATCATGGTCTCAGCTTGGTATGCATCGTACATAGGTGGCAGGTTCAGGGCTGCAATCCCTAGCGGACACCAATGTTGTGCCATTGGGAAAGGCACTTTATATCCTCACTCGACTCAGGTAAAAATGAGTACCTAACTTCAGTTAGGGACGCCCTCTCTGATGGGATGTAAAGCCGGAGGTCCCGTGTTTGAGGAGAGTCACACTTCGAGCATGTTAAAGAACCCACCACACTTATCGAAAAGAGTAGGGGTCCATCCCAGTGTGACTGGATCATATCTTACAGGTCTTACGCAACTTGTAATAAGCTAATGAGATCCCTATTTCCCCCTTCCGCAGCCCGTGTGCGCCCGGCCGTCCTGGTGTACCCTGAGAACGTCACAATAGCCTGGAAGGAGACGGCGACGTTCAAATGTCAGGCAACAGGGAACCCCCCACCCGCCATCTTCTGGTACAAGGAGGGCAGCCAGGTAATACATTTACATAACTAACCCTTACCCTAACCCTAACCCTAACCCTAACCCTAACTCTAACCCAACCCCCCATCCGCCATCTTCTGGTACAAGGAGGGCAACCAGGTACTACATTTACATAACGTAACACACGCGTCATACTTCTGACTAACCCTAGCCCTAACCCTCAACTAACCTCCCACCCGCCATCTTCTAGTACAAGGAAGGCAGCCAGGTACCGAACTTCTCATACTTCTGGCTTAAGATGGCACTGAAACAGTTTTCCACAGAAAAAAATGATATTTGTATCGTTTTACCTATATATAACGTTATATATTGCTCTTACGTTCTGTGTTTTCAAAGAAGAAAATATATGATGAAACATGTACATGCTTCAGCGCAGGGGGCGGTGGTGGGAAATACAAAAGCCTGCTCTACTTGCAATGCAAACAATTAAGGGAGTCCACATTGAATTTGGTGTGGTGTTGGTGTGGTCGTTCAAGAAAGTACAGATATAGTCGAAAGCCATTCATGATGCTTTTGAAAGCTTATAAAAAGTCCATAAGTTGGAGGAGCGTCTCTGTATGAAACAAAACGAATACGCAGAGGAAGCGGCAATCACTTCAAAGCAGATGAAATGATCTGGAACAGTTTCTGAGAAAGTCCTATTTATAACCTCAAAGCCCCAACAGTTTACAGACCTCGCGCCTGACGTTCGACCCAGTGGGGAAACGCAGTGACTCGTGGAAACTTGGCAGACACAAGATAAATGAAATGTAGGTCAGGCAGTAAATATTCAAACGGTCCACATTTCGTTCAAGGCCGACGGAAATCCAGCTACGCTCCAGATCCTGCACAAAGCCCCACTGTTGATACGTCACGAGTGTGTCTATTTTACTTACCAGATGAATCGTGCTTCCGTGTACTTGGGTCAGTACTACAGTGCTACATATCTAGGCCCTCTAAAGTCCTATAAACAGGGAGAAGAGAACTTGTTTAACATATCTATCATCAAAGCTAAAGGAATTCTAGTAGAACAGGATGAAGAGTCGTATCTACGTTAAGGAGTTCAACAGATTGTAACAAGGATTTTGGCCGAAATGTGGCCATTTTATGTAAACTCATAATATTGCGTATTGTTTAATTGTAATGTGAAGAAGCTTAGGTCCAAGGGCACCCCACTTGTATTTTCTTCATTATCAACAGCATCTATCGGCCTGTATCAGCCGGGACCAGACAAGAAGTACATATTTCACTCCACATTGCCCTATCAAGTATATTTTTTTCTACGCGTTCATATACAACTCCAGTGTCAGTAAAATTCAAACTTTACAATGCACCTGGCCTCATGGTTGCCATAGGTGGACGTCAGAAAATATTCCCTGCTTGGCTCGACAGCAATGTCCAGAAAATGTCACTTGGCTGCGGGTGAGCTTTTGAGAAAGCCGTGAAAGACTTCCATATATTGTTTGAGAGCAACATGTTGTGTCCATTTTTTTCAATAGAGCCTCAAAGAGTCTCGACATATTTCTCTTCCCGTCCTGCAGAATCTTCACTTCCCCGGTAAGACGGCAGGGCGCCTGCGCGTGACGAACAGCGGAGAGCTCGTCATCAGGCGGGTGAACAAGGAGGACCAGGGCTGGTACGTCTGCAAGGCGCTCAGCGTCTCCGGGAGCGTCAAGGGCAAGACGTACCTCAAGGTGGACGGTGAGTGGGGAAGAGAGAGGAGTGGGAGATAGTGAGAGAGAGGGCGAGAAAGGGAGATGGGGAGAGAGGGAGAGGGAGACAGAAGAGAGGGTGTTGGAAAGAGAGAGGGATAGCGAGAGAGATAGAGACACAGAGAGAGAGAGAGAGAGAGAGAGAGAGAGAGAGGGAGAGAGAGAGAGAGAGGGACGGAGGGAGGGAGAGAGTCAGAGACAGAGAGAGGGAGACGTAAACAGACGGAGAGAGACAGGGGACAAATGTAAGTGACCCCCTTTCTCTCCCCAATGTCTCAGACTCTAACCGTACTGAATGTGAGGAGGTGGAGATCCCGATGTGCGTGAATCAGCCCTACAGCCTGACCAGCTACCCGAACTTCCTGGGGCACGCCGTGCAGACGGAGGCCGCCACAGACATCCAGCGGTTCCACCCGCTCGCCAAGATGCCGTGTTCTCCCGACATCCTCAGCTTCATCTGCACGCTGTACGCGCCGCCGTGCGACAAGAAGGTAGGGGGTTAAGCCGCGGGTCCAGTGAGAGGGGGGCTTTCCGGGCCGGTTATTAGCCTGGCTTCGTTTGTTTGTTTGGGTGCCAGCCTTTTCAACTCTTGTTCGCTCTCTCTGTCACTTCCCGGGCCGAAAAGCGACCGAGAGTGCATACTTAAGCTAAGAAAAGGGCTGGCATCCAGGACAACGTGTTATAGATTACAAGCAGGTCGTTTGAACATGATGTCACTTTTTATAGCAATGTAATTTCCATGAAGTAAAATATGTTTGCGGAACATTGAACTGTCCAGCACAATGATTGTCCTTAAGCCCCTGGCACACAGCACGAAAATCGATCAGCCGACGAGTCCGCGAGCTCTAAATTACATTTTATTCAATAATATGCACGGTGCTCTCTCTCGATCAACGCGCGATATGTTGCATTCGAAAATGTTCTCTAGAGCCCTCGGACTCGTCGGGCGCGCAAGTTTGAGTGCGTGGAAACTGTCTTCACCCGTATGACACACCGTGTGCCCCGTGTCTCCCCCAGACCGCTGCCGGCGCCGCCCTGCCGCCCTGCCGGGAGTTCTGCCAGAGCAGCCGCCGGGGCTGCGAGAACCTCATGAACAAGTTCGGCTTCCAGTGGCCGAGACAGCTCGAGTGCAGGTACGGTATCTCGATTTTATTCTATATTAGTTTCTGTCATGTTCAACCAGGGTATTTTAACTCAGCGGTGTGACCACTGCATTACAGTCGGGCCCTGGGTCACAAATAACACGAAGTATCATAACGTTGAAAAGAAAACTTGTTATACAATAACGACCCCATTAGCAAATGTCGAATAAGAACAAATGTTGCGCCCATTTTTAGTAGGTGATACATCCGTACAGCGGAACGGCGTCCAGCTGTTTTGGTTTTCGTCGTAGGAAAGTATAAAATTTAGCATCATAATTATATTTCATCTGGCATAGACGTTCATACGGAGAACACGTGAAACGTACTTAGCGTGTTGTGTCGCCCCTCCAGCCACTTCCCTGAGGAGAACACGGGTCCGGGCTGCATCAGTAAGGACACTATGGTGCCTGCAGAGGTCACCGTGCTGCCGGTCATCAACAACGAGCCAGCACGTTAGTACAAACACATCTCTGCACAGAGCAGCATTGCATAATACAGTACAGCGCACATACCACTGGCATAGTGCATTACAGCAGAGCGCTACAGGTTGCATCATTATAGTAATGTTGACTGCAGAATGAGACTTACGTTGGCTGAGAATCTGATTAACTGTATGATAGATAAAAATAATTTTTGGGTTTGCTGACTTTGGTGCAACTATACCAAGTTTTCAGAGGTTGCATTACCTACGATGAAACTTGTGCCCGTCGGATTGATTTTGAATCAATGACCAAATAAACCTCTAATCCCCCCGCTTGCCCAGGTCCCCCAAAGATCGCTCCCACCTTCCCGAAGAAGCTTATCGTGGGCGCGGGGAAGGACTTCTCGCTGTTTTGCGAGGCGGACGGCAACCCCGAGCCGCGCGTTCGCTGGAGACGCCAGAACACCACCCTGTACCGGGACAACCCGCTCACGTTCAAGGTAAGTCAAGTGATTTGCAAGTTCGTGTTGAAATTCGCATGTTCGTGCCCTAATTTGCATGTTCGTGCCCTAATTTGCATGTTCATGCCCTAATTTGCATGTTCGTGCTTAAAGTTGCAGTTTCATGCCCTTATTTGCATGTTTTTGTTCTAATTTGTTCCCTAATTTCCAAGTTCGTGCCCTAAGGTTAATTGCGTGTACGTAGACTTAAAAATATACACGTGGTACAGACATAACAAATACATGTGACAAGGACAGTGATGAACATTATTGTAACAAGAAATTGATTAAAAAAGCTAGGCTGTTGACTATATCCGCAATACAAGTTTGGCCTTTCTTTTGGAAGCAGAGGAAGACGTAAAGCAACGGTTTTCTGTAATTTGTGGGTTCCGATTTTTCTGAACTTCTCATGACCTGATGATGATGATTTTTAGGAGCTGGACTACGTGGAGGAGGGGACGTACGAGTGCGTGGCGTCAAGCTACGGCTTCGCTGACGTCACCAGGGAAGTCTTCATCAACGTCCAAGGTAACGTGATGTGGAAAGTCTTTAGTTTCAGCTAAACTGACAAAAGGACTGGCGAAGAACTAAGGCGAAAAACTAACAAAGGGTAGTGGATGCTACCTGAAACGTCTGGCCATTTTCATAATCTAGCCAGTTGCTTGAGTATTTGTTACATAGTACCTGGATGTCTAAACATTTGTTGACGCAGCAAGAGGACTCTTTCTAGACCTCCTGCCAATGTGTATGAGGGAGTGGACCTTTGCACTTACGAGTGTAAAAGAACCGAACACTTATGGAGAAGAGAAGGGGGACCCGGTGTGCTTGGCAAAAACGCGAGCGGTACAGAAGACGTATTACACCAGTAGAGACTTGAAAAGCATCATGCTTCACCTCAGTCTGACCGTGTGTGTTTCCCGGCAGGTCGGCCCATCGTGCGGCTGGCGGGTTAGGGTTAGAGTCTGACCGTGTGTGTGTCCTCAGGTCGGCCCATCGTGCAGCTGGGCGGGTTAGGGTTAGAGCCTGACCGTGTGTGTGTTTCCCGGCAGGTCGGCCCATCGTGCGGCTGGGCGGGTTAGGGTTACAGTCTGACCGTGTGTGTTTCCCGGCAGGTCGGCCCATCGTGCGGCTGGGCGGGTTAGGGTTAGAGTCTGACCGTGTGTGTGTCCTCAGGTCGGCCCATCGTGCGGCTGGGCGGGTTAGGGTTAGAGTCTGACCGTGTGTGTTTCCCGGCAGGTCGGCCCATCGTGCGGCTGGGCGGGTTAGGGTTAGAGTCTGACCGTGTGTGTGTTTCCCGGCAGGTCGGCCCATCGTGCGGCTGGGCGGGTTAGGGTTAGAGTCTGACCGTGTGTGTGTTTCCCGGCAGGTCGGCCCATCGTGCGGCTGGGCGGGTTAGGGTTAGAGTCTGACCATGTGTGTCCGCAGGTCGGCCCATCGTGCGGCTGGGCGGGTTAGGGTTAGAGTCTGACCGTGTGTGTTTCCCGGCAGGTCGGCCCATCGTGCGGCTGGGCGGGTTAGGGTTAGAGCCTGACCGTGTGTGTCCTCAGGTCGGCCCATCGTGCGGCTGGGCGGGTTAGGGTTAGAGTCTGACCGTGTGTGTGTCCTCAGGTCGGCCCATCGTGCGGCTGGGCGGGTTAGGGTTAGAGTCTGACCGTCTGTGTGTGTCCTCAGGTCGGCCCATCGTGCGGCTGGGCGGGTTAGGGTTAGAGTCTGACCGTCTGTGTTTCCCGGCAGGTCGGCCCATCGTGCGGCTGGGCGGGTTAGGGTTAGAGTCTGACCGTCTGTGTGTGTCCTCAGGTCGGCCCATCGTGCGGCTGGGCGGGTTAGGGTTAGAGTCTGACCGTCTGTGTGTGTCCTCAGGTCGGCCCATCGTGCGGCTGGGCGGGTTAGGGTTAGAGCCTGACCGTCTGTGTGTGTCCTCAGGTCGGCCCATCGTGCGGCTGGGCGGGTTAGGGTTAGAGTCTGACCGTGTGTGTGTTTCCCGGAAGGTCGGCCCATCGTGCGGCTGGGCGGGTTAGGGTTAGAGTCTGACCGTGTGTGTTTCCCGGCAGGTCGGCCCATCGTGCGGCTGGGTGGGTAAGGGTTAGAGTCTGACCGTGTTTGTGTTTCCCGGCAGGTCGGCCCATCGTGCGGCTGGGCGGGTTAGGGTTAGAGTCTGACCGTGTGTGTGTTTCCCGGCAGGTCGGCCCATCGTGCGGCTGGGTGGGTAAGGGTTAGAGTCTGACCGTGTTTGTGTTTCCCGGCAGGTCGGCCCATCGTGCGGCTGGGCGGGTTAGGGTTAGAGTCTGACCGTGTGTGTTTCCCGGCAGGTCGGCCCATCGTGCGGCTGGGCGGGTTAGGGTTAGAGTCTGACCGTGTGTGTGTTTCCCGGCAGGTCGGCCCATCGTGCGGCTGGGCGGGTTAGGGTTAGAGCCTGACCGTGTGTGTGTCCTCAGGTCGGCCCATAGTTCGGCTGGGCGGGTTAGGGTTAGAGTCTGACCGTGTGTGTTTCCCGGCAGGTCGGCCCATCGTGCGGCTGGGCGGGTTAGGGTTAGAGTCTGACCGTGTGTGTGTCCTCAGGTCGGCCCATCGTGCGGCTGGGCGGGTTGGGGTTAGAGTCTGACCGTGTGTGTGTGTGTCCTCAGGTCGGCCCATCGTGCGGCTGGGCGGGTTAGGGTTAGAGTCTGACCGTGTGTGTATCCTCAGGTCAGCCCATCGTGCGGCTGGGCGGGTTAGGGTTAGAGTCTGACCGTGTGTGTCCTCAGGTCGGCCCATCGTGCGGCTGGGCGGGTTGGGGTTAGAGTCTGACCGTGTGTGTGTGTCCTCAGGTCGGCCCATCGTGCGGCTGGGCGGGTTAGGGTTAGAGTCTGACCGTGTGTGTGTGTGTCCTCAGGTCGGCCCATCGTGCGGCTGGGCGGGTTAGGGTTAGAGTCTGACCGTGTGTGTGTTTCCCGGCAGGTCGGCCCATCGTGCGGCTGGGTGGGTAAGGGTTAGAGTCTGACCGTGTTTGTGTTTCCCGGCAGGTCGGCCCATCGTGCGGCTGGGCGGGTTAGGGTTAGAGTCTGACCGTGTGTTATTATCCTCAGGTCGGCCCATCGTGCGGCTGGGCGGGTTGGGGTTAGAGTCTGACCGTGTGTGTATCCTCAGGTCAGCCCATCGTGCGGCTGGGCGGGTTAGGGTTAGAGTCTGACCGTGTGTTATTACCCTCAGGTCGGCCCATCGTGCGGCTGGGCGGGTTGGGGTTAGAGTCTGACCGTGTGTGTGTGTGTCCTCAGGTCGGCCCATCGTGCGGCTGGGCGGGTTAGGGTTAGAGTTTGACCGTGTGTGTGTGTCCTCAGGTCGGCCCATCGTGCGGCTGGGCGGGTTGGGGTTAGAGTCTGACCGTGTGTGTGTGTGTCCTCAGGTCGGCCCATCGTGCGGCTGGGCGGGTTAGGGTTAGAGTCTGACCGTGTGTGTGTTTCCCGGCAGGTCGGCCCATCGTGCGGCTGGGCGGGTTAGGGTTAGAGCCTGACCGTGTGTGTGTCCTCAGGTCGGCCCATAGTTCGGCTGGGCGGGTTAGGGTTAGAGTCTGACCGTGTGTGTTTCCCGGCAGGTCGGCCCATCGTGCGGCTGGGCGGGTTAGGGTTAGAGTCTGACCGTGTGTGTGTCCTCAGGTCGGCCCATCGTGCGGCTGGGCGGGTTAGGGTTAGAGTCTGACCGTGTGTGTGTCCTCAGGTCGGCCCATCGTGCGGCTGGGCGGGTTAGGGTTAGAGTCTGACCGTGTGTGTGTGTCCTCAGGTCGGCCCATAGTTCGGCTGGGCGGGTTAGGGTTAGAGTCTGACCGTGTGTGTGTTTCCCGGAAGGTCGGCCCATCGTGCGGCTGGGCGGGTTAGGGTTAGAGTCTGACCGTGTGTGTGTCCTCAGGTCGGCCCATCGTGCGGCTGGGCGGGTTAGGGTTAGAGTCTGACCGTGTGCGCGTGTTTCCCGGCAGGTCGGCCCATCGTGCGGCTGGGCGGGTTAGGTTAGAGTCTGACCGTCTGTGTGTCCTCAGGTCGGCCCATCGTGCGGCTGGGCGGGTTAGGGTTAGAGTCTGACCGTGTTTGTGTGTCCTCAGGTCGGCCCATCGTGCAGCTGGGCGGGTTAGGGTTAGAGTCTGATCGTGTGTGTGTTTCCCGGCAGGTCGGCCCATCGTGCGGCTGGGCGGGTTAGGGTTAGAGTCTGATCGTGTGTGTGTTTCCCGGCAGGTCGGCCCATCGTGCGGCTGGGCGGGTTAGGGTTAGAGTCTGACCGTGTGTGTGTTTCCCGGCAGGTCGGCCCATCGTGCGGCTGGGTGGCTCCTCCACCCTGATGGTGCGGGAGGGCGACACCGCCATCATGGTGTGCGAGGTTCTGGCGGACCCGTCTCCTTACGTCATGTGGGTCTGGCGGGATGAGCACGGCGGGGAAAAGGTTTGTTTACACCCCCTATACCTCTATAACTCTATACCCGTATATCATTGGTCAAAGAACATCAAAAAATCTGCCCCATGTGAGGATCGAACTCACGACCTTCAGATTATGAGACTGACGCGCTGCCTACTGCGCTAACGAGGCTGTGGGAAACACCAGGCAGCTAGCCGGACACGACTGGACCATTAGACCAACCACACCTCCTATACCACCTGCTACAACCAATCCAAACACACCCTCCTACAAACCCCTCCCACACCCCACCGACTCAATCCCTCTGTCACACAAATCCAACCATGGTCTCAGCCTCCTGACCTCTTCCAACCTTGCCCTTCCGAAAAACTTGAAGGACAAAATGACGTTACCGACCAGCTTTAGCTACGTGTCTATTTACTGCGCCTGTTCTTTATAGATAACCGTGATTGGTGAAATGGTCCAACCGTGTCCGCCTTTATTGCCTTACTTCCTGATGTTACCCACAGCCTCGTTAGCGCAGTAGGCAGCGCGTCAGTCTCATAATCTGAAGGTCGTGAGTTCGATCCTCACACGGGGCAGATTTTTTTCTCTGAACAATCTGGAATTTTGGAAGACGACAGGGCAAAAACGATAGACGATGATAAGCGAGCGTCGGTCGAGGCACATCTTCGGATCTAATAAGTAAAATCAAATTCTGCCATACTGTACTGGGTGACAACGAGATCCACTCTACGAATTTGCAGACTTGGTGTCATGTCAGTCCTGACGGCGTTCTCCGTTTTCTCCCAGGTTCTCTCGCAGAAGAAGATCTGGTTATATTACACTGAACGACCTGTGACACCTAAGCTTTGCACGTCTAGCTTCAAGCACTTTTTAGAGCTATCTAATGAGAATTCCCTCATGTTGCCACCTCCCTCCCCAGGTTCTCTCTGAGAAAGATCGGGCTGACCGCGTGAAGATCATGCGGCAGGAGCTGGACGGAGTGACCAACAGCGTGCTGACCGTCTACAACATCCGCCTGCACCAGGCAGGGGACTACGTCTGCAAGGCCACCAACTCATTCGGCTCCAACGAGCTCCTCGTCACGCTGGAGATGAAGGGTAGGCGTTTCAGCAAAAGTACTTGTCACTCATGTCCTTGCATTCACCCCCTCCAAACTCCTTCCTAGTGGATACCAACCCTGCAGCTTCGGCTATAGCTTAACAATAACAGTCCTATATGAGAATGACAGTCTCTGCCACATAGGGTCACATAGGGCACATCTGTAAGCTGACACAGTTCTGTTGAAAAGTTCTCCGGATCCGTTTTTCTTTAAATTTTCCACCTTACGGTCACCCCACAGAAAAGAAGACCCGCACCCGAGAGCCGATCTACATCCCCGCCTGCAGAGACCTGAAGTACAACCTGACAACCTACCCCAACATCCTGGGTCATAGGTCACAGGAGGAGGCCCGCCTGCACCTGCACAAGTTCATGCCGCTCCTCAACGTGCGCTGCTCGCCGGAACTCAAGTAAGAAACTCCGTAACCCTAACCTGAACCCTAACCCTTCTCAACGTGCGCTGCTCGCCGGAACTCAAGTAAGGAACTCCGTAACACTAACCTGAACTCAAGTAAGGAACTCCGTAACACTAACACTAACTCAACGTGCGCTGCTCGCCGGAACTCAAGTAAGGAACTCCGTAACCCTAACCTGAACTCAAGTAAGGAACTCCGTAACACTAACACTAACTCAACGTGCGCTGCTCGCCGGAACTCAAGTAAGGAACTCCGTAACACTAACACTAACTCAACGTGCGCTGCTCGCCGGAACTCAAGTATGGAACTCCGTAACACTAACCTGAACTCAAGTAAGGAACTCCGTAACACTAACACTAACTCAACGTGCGCTGCTCGCCGGAACTCAAGTAAGGAACTCCGTAACCCTAACCTGAACTCAATTAAGGAAGTATATATACCCCTAACACTAACCCAACGTGCACTGCTCACCAGAACTCAAGTAACTTTAAAGGAACTGGTACTTTTTGTTCCATTTCTCTTTATACTTTCGGGAAGGATTCAGCTTGGCCCTTCCTTACAGAATTTGATGTCAGTTCTTCATCGGTAAAGTCCTGCTGGGCCACAGAGTCGAACAAAAATATCTGCTCTATAGGAGGTTTAGGGAATTCAAATCTACAGATTTGGCCACCTTTATTGCATACGATGCATGGTGCTTTCAATATGCATTTGTACCTGACTAACTGTGTCAAATAAATCTTTGTCTGTCTCTGAGTTGACTAGACTCATACCTATCCACAAGAAGTAAATCTCCTCATCAGAATCTACACTCAATTTCTGTGCACCTTTCACCCGAAACAAACAGTGGATGTGAGGAGATCCTCAATGCTGGAACTCTGTCCTCGTGAAAGTTCGACTACCTCACAGATTGGTTGCGATGGAGAAAGAATGACATGTCTAAAAAACTGATTGACTCGGTACATGCGAGCGGCAGTGACGATATGATGTACTTCCTGTGTAACCTGTACGATATGACGCACTTCCTGTGTAACCTAGCTTTACGATATGACGTACTTCCTGTGCAACCTGTACGTTACGTTCCCGCCAGGTACTTCCTATGTAACCTTACGTTACGTTCCCCCCAGGTATTTCCTATGTAATCCCCATCTGTACGTTACGTTCCCGACAGGTACTTCCTGTGTAACCTGTACGTTACGTTCCCGACAGGTACTTCCTGTGTAACCTGTACGTTGCGTTCCCGGCAAGTACTTCCTGTGTAACCTGTACGTTGCGTTCCCGGCAGGTACTTCCTGTGTAACCTGTACGTTGCGTTCCCGGCAGGTACTTCCTGTGTAACCTTACGTTGCGTTCCCGGCAGGTACTTCCTGTGTAACCTTACGTTGCGTTCCCGGCAGGTACTTCCTGTGTAACCTGTACGTTGCGTTCCCGGCAGGTACTTCCTGTGTAACCTGTACGTTACGTTCCCCCAGGTACTTCCTGTGTAACCTTACGTTACGTTCCCGGCAGGTACTTCCTGTGTAACCTGTACACGCCGCCGTACGACGCTGAGAGCAGCGCCCGGGCCGTCATTCCGCCGTGCCGCCCGCTCTGCGAGACCAGCCGGTCCGACTGCGCCCGGCTCATGAACAAGTTCGGCTTCCCCTGGCCCGAACAACTCGACTGCTCCAGGTTAGTCTCCTTTCATTGAACCACCGACTTGTATGTTATGCTTATCTTGGTTTCTTATCAAGGTCGACGACGAGCATCTCGACTACTTTGTGAGGCCCTTGGCGCTCTTTTTCTCGCAGCTCTATTTTTTCAACTCATTTGTACGTTCTGTTTAACACAGCTCATCTCCAGTTTTGCATATATTTTCAATTCTGATCGTGTTTGTGCATCCCGCTCCTAGATGACTGGGATGATGTAACATTTCTTGAAGTAGCTTTTAAGATGGTCTTTGTAGCGTAGTCGTGGACATTTTGTTTATACTAGTCATTGTTACATTGCCATGTCCCCCAGGCCCTCTGTTTACGTTGACATGTTCCCCAAGGTTCCCCCTGTTTACATTGACATGTCCCCCCAGGTTCCCCCTGTTTACACTGACATGTTCCCCCAGGTTCCCCCTGTTTACACTGACATGTTCCCCCAGGTTCCCCCTGTTTATATTGACATGTTCCCCCAGGTTCCCCCTGTTTACACTGACATGTTCCCCCAGGTTCCCCCTGTTTACATTGACATGTTCCCCCATATTCCCCCTGTTTACACTGACATGTTCCCCCAGGTTCCCCCTGTTTACACTGACATGTTCCCCCAGGTTCCCCCTGTTTACATTGCCATGTTCCCCCAGGTTCCCCCTGTTTACACTGACATGTTCCCCCAGGTTCCCCCTGTTTACACTGATATGTTCCCCCAGGTTCCCCCTGCCGGGCGGCAGTGAGCGGTGCATCAACAGGGACCGGCTGGTGGCCTCCACCGCGGTGGCCGCGCCTCCACTCACGGTGCAGGTCAAAGGTGCGCAAACCTAGCATAGCTCTGTAACCTCCCCAATCTCCAAGCAGATGTGAGGATCCGGCTCGTTCTCAGGGTCTTACGCCAGCTGTTATTTTTTTGCAACAATTGTACTCCTTGGAAGAGGTGAACCGTGCAAAATATATAGTGACTTAGAGAAAAGAGTCATATAAAAGACGTCGTCACTATGAAAGACATAAAAAGAGAACGAGCCGGAGTTTATGTTCACATAGTCGATTTTTGTACCATACTCGTGCACCCTACTCTTGATCTTGAAGCGTCGAAGCTTCCCATTTTGGGATCTTATCCATGCATGTTAATCCCCATAACGGCATACGCAAAATACTGTGTTCTGCTACCCTAACTTGTCCGTGTCTGTGTCCGCAGCCCCTCCCACCATCCAGGCGACGTTTGGCGACTACATCCACGCGCGGTCCGGACAGACCTTCCACCTGGACTGCATCGCTGAAGGAAACCCCAAGCCCTCTGTCATGTAAGCCTAATTATTAGTAGATATTCTACGTGTATTTGTAAGGTAACTGTTCTATTTGAGGGCGATTACAATGCTTCTAGAACGTCAAGATAAAGCGCAGCATTTTTGGAAAGTATCAAATATCATTTATGAATAATTACAGAGATTTGAGAACATCTTGTTACACGAGTAATTACAACAACAACCAAGTGACTTGGAATGGATTACAGATAGATTCCCCAAAACATTTTGTGAAGATATTAGACACTTCACTTGTATATGTATATAGAACACCAGACTTACTGCTAGTAGCATCTAGTCAAAACAAAGTATGCAACACTTAGGTGTTCTTTCGGGGTCTCTTCGCTTTGTATGGAGTAGAATACTACTACGAAAGTTTTGTAATGGTCAAGGTAAAATACAAGTATTTCGGTGAATACTCACATACAATAAAGTCAAAACTAGCCTCTGCTTTAAGACGCTTTTGTATTCTTTACACTTGTAAAAACAACCTTGCTTCTCTTTGGTTTCTCCAGGTGGAGACGGAAGGGCACGGCCGAATACTTAAAGAACCCGCTGGCCTTCTCCAAGGTGGACTACACGGCCGAGGGCTCGTACGAGTGCGTCGCGTCCAGCGCGCACTTCCCGGAGACCGTCAAGGAGACATACATCGACGTGAAAGGTACAGGAATCTCAACTGTGTTCTTAAAGTAAATAGATAAATATGATAAATAAAAAATCAAAATTGATAAATTAAATGAATGAAAAAGGAAATTGTTACACTGTAAGTTAAGAGAAAATGATAGGAGAATGGAATAGAAACATTTTAGCTTTTCTAAGATGCATTTTTCACATTCCTCAGCATGTAGAGATATAAATTTCGACATAAAAGCCTAGAATATTCTTAGATAGAAATCGAAAAATTACCAAGGGTGTAATAACAACTAAAGACACATAATGTCATGGGAACAATTAGCAACCTCGCCTTACCTGAAATTACAGGGAATGATAGACGGCTTTTGATCCCGCGGCAGATTATTTTGCTCAGAGATAAACAAAGATACGATAACATGATAACGTAAATCTGGTATGAAAAGAAGCTTAGTTGGTAACCTAAATATAAATTTAGTATATGAAGGAAAAAAAAGTACTTCTTCCCATGCCGGGAATCGAACCCGGGCCACGTGGGTGAAAGCCACGGATCCTAACCACTAGACCACATGGGAGCTGGGTGAGCGACGAGGTTTCCTTATGCCCCATATTTTTTAAAATTATTTCGCTTGGATATTTTGAAAATGACAATACCGTAGAAAAATAAAGATGGCTGGTGAAATTTAGTAACATTACAGTTCACAATGGTATAGAATATTTATAAATAATTTGCTTTACGAGGGCTGCATTTAGATTACTACCTCACAGGACTGTCCATTAATCTAGGTGCCTTTGCGTAACGTTTGCATAACGGTATATGATATCAACGTTATGTGACGCGCGCGTACGATCACTTACATAAGGAAGTATTTCTTATTGCAGGGTCAACGCTACAATATACAAGGATTGTTGTTATACCTTATCAAAACATGTAACTTTAATTTGGCAGGAGTAACACATTCATCTGAAGGAGATTCTTAATATGTCTTCAATAGATGAATTGAAACATTGTGGATGAGCAGGAGGGTTATCCTCCAGAATTGATCATTACTAATCAATGGCATAACTAATAATTTTCCTTCGCCCCATCGGAAAAGATTTTAAAGTTATCGTTGTTTGACACATCAATGTGCCTGTAAACGCCAGGTGCACAAGAGGTGGACTGGGAAGCTCCCTACGGTGGACTGTCGGGTACTGGGGACCTGGGGTGGGATACATCTCGGTGTTCACCTATTTGTTATCGGGTCCCGGATTGGTTTTAAGTCGGAGTTAAAGTCAACGAGGGGCCCGTCCGTGCAGAAAAATAGCCCGGTAGCCACATGTGCACAGGGTGTCCCACGGGCCCACGAGAGTGAAAAAACCCCACATGAACTACCCGACGGGGCCCCTTGTTGCAATTGTGACCGAAGCAGAAGTTTTTGATAGATTATTTTATTCTTAACGCCAGGTGCGTCTGAGGGTTCCAGCGTGTCGCTAACCTGCCGGGTTACAGCGGACCCCCCGACATGGTTCTCTAGTGTTAGGGTTAATGTTTCTATCACTCTGTTAACGCCAGGCGCGCCTGAGGTGGACCGGGAAGGCCCCCACACCGTGCGGGCGCGGGTTGGCTCCAGCGTGACGCTAACCTGCCGTGTGACGGCGCCCCCCCCCCATGGACTACCCGACACGGTTCTCTAGTGTTAGGGGTAACATTTTTGAAACATTTTTCTTTTAACGAACGTCAGGCGCGCCTGAGGTTGACCGGGAAGGCCCCCACACCGTGCGGGCGCGGGCTGGCTCCAGCGTGTCGCTAACCTGCCGGGTGACGTCAGACCCCCCTGCGGAGTACCCGGCATGGTTCTCTAGTGTTAGGGTTAATGTTTCTATCATTCTGTTAACGCCAGGAGCACCCGA
This sequence comes from Branchiostoma lanceolatum, assembly GCF_035083965.1. NCBI lineage: Eukaryota > Metazoa > Chordata > Leptocardii > Amphioxiformes > Branchiostomatidae > Branchiostoma > Branchiostoma lanceolatum. The sequence goes on along the minus strand of NC_089723.1, from coordinate 40,013,013 downwards.
GGTGGACCGGGAAGGCCCCCACACCGTCCGGGCACGGGAGGGCTCCTCCGTGACGTTAACCTGCCGGGTTACAGCGGACCCGCCCGCGGACTACCCGGCATGGTTCCCTAGGGTTTGGGTTAATGTTTATATTATTCTGTTAACGCCAGGCGCGCCTGAGGTGGACCGGGAAGGTCCCCACACCGTCCGAGCGCGGGAGGGCTCCTCCGTGACGCTAACCTGCCGGGTGACGTCAGACCCCCCAGCGGAGTACCCAGCATGGTTCTCTAACGGCCGCGAGGTCAGACCGGAGGACGGCGGGCTGCAGGGCTGGGAGGTCATCTACGAGACCGACCATGGGAAGGTGAGTGGGTATGGGTTTTGTTTGATACGTATAACCGGTACAGTACCGGACGGCAAGGTCTGATCCACTCAAGCACCTTTCGACAGCCATAAGACCAACTTGCCACTTTTTTTAAAGATCGATGAGCTTTAAAGAGATGATTCTCCGGGGATGGAACAGAAAGTATTGAACAGTTATAGAGATCCCAAGATTGTATTCAAAATGGGGCCGAAAAGCTCGCGGCTTACATTGTCTTAGGAAGGTGCAATTTTTCCGTCCCACTATCCTTCTTTATTTTTTTTCGTTGCATAACATCTTATTACATGTATTAACGTATCTGCATAAAAAAATTCGTGGTAATTTGTACCCAGGCCTTGTTATAATAGACCGACTCACCTTTTCCATCTCAGACGAGAACTACGCTTTTCTTCGGGAATGTGACCCGCGCGCACGCCGCCGTCTACACGTGCAGGGCCAGCAACAAGTTCGGGTACGCCGAGCAGACCTTCGACATGCGGGTCCATGGTAAGGCTGTAGAACAGAGCAGTGCCCGCTCTGGGTGGGACAGTAGCCAGAGCTGCTGAAACGGTACTTCAAAGTTTTGGCTTTGTTTAGTGACATCTATGTATGGTTTTAAACAAATTATCCACACCAGTATCCCGTTGACACACTTGCAATTGAAGATAACATTGTCAGTGAAAGCACCCGACGAAAGCGTAAACAGAAAGACATGAAAAATCAATTACATAACATAGTCTGTAGATAGTTAAGCATCACAGAACAGGAATACAACTCGCTTAGTCTTTTTCTGAGCCCTCACACACACACACACACACACACACACACACACACACACACACACACACACACACACACACATAGACACATACACGTACGCACGCACAGCTTTACCATTTCACTGCAGAAATCCTCCCTTGTTTTGCCGCAGAACGCAGCCGCCGGTGCGACGAGCTGACCGTCCCTCTGTGCTAGGGCCTGCTCTACAACTCCACCAAAATATGGACAACACTTTCCTTATTTAACACGCGCCCATACGCACTCACGTGAGTGGCATCCCGTGGCGTAGTGGTTAGAACATTGGACTGTCAAACAAGGAGACTCGGGTTCAATCCCGGCTTTCCCCCAGACATGTCTGGACATGCGTCTCGATGTTGTGCCCTTGGGAAAGGCACTTTACACGACTTTCCTCACTCCACCCAGGTGTAGAAATGGGTACCTGACTTCGGTTGGGGAGGTAAAAGGCGGTGGAAGGAGAGGGATGGGCTCCGCCTTCCAATACCGTGCCCTAGACACGGTGGGTAAAAACCCACTGCTCCAACGGCCCCAAAAGGGCTATGGTACCTTTACCTTTTTACCATACGCACTCACGTATGCACGCTAGCACACACACGAACGTACATGCTTGCTGTTTCGCTATGAAATCCTCCCGTGTTTCGCTGCAGACCGCAGCCGCCGGTGCGACGAGCTGACCGTCCCTCTGTGCCAGGGCCTGCCCTACAACTCCACCCGCCTGCCCAACGGGCTCGGACATACACATACATACACACAGGTTTACTATGTCGCTACATGTATGTCCATCCCTCGTGTTTTCCCCAGACCGCAGCCGCCGGTGCGACGAGCTGACCGTCCCTCTGTGCCAGGGCCTGCCCTACAACTCCACCCGCCTGCCCAACGGGCTCGGCCATACACATACATACACACAGGTTTACTATGTCGCTACATCTATGTAAATCCTCCCGTGTTTCGCTGTAGACCGCAGCCGGCGGTGCGACGAGCTGACCGTCCCTCTGTGCCAGGGCCTGCCCTACAACTCCACCCGCCTGCCCAACGGGCTCGGACATACACATACATACACACAGGTTTACTATGTCGCTACATGTATGTCCATCCCTCGTGTTTTCCCCAGACCGCAGCCGCCGGTGCGACGAGCTGACCGTCCCTCTGTGCCAGGGCCTGCCCTACAACTCCACCCGCCTGCCCAACGGGCTCGGCCATACACATACATACACACAGGTTTACTATGTCGCTACATCTATGTAAATCCTCCCGTGTTTCGCTGTAGACCGCAGCCGGCGGTGCGACGAGCTGACGGTCCCTCTGTGCCAGGGCCTGCCCTACAACTCCACCCGCCTGCCCAACGGGCTCGGCCACGCGACGCAGGAGGAGGTCGGGCGGGAGCTGCACCAGTTCTGGCCGCTGGTGGAGATTGAGTGCTCGCCATTCTTCAGGTGAACAACTGGTCCTTTTAATGGCGAGTAATGTGTGAGAGCGAGCGAGTGAGTGAGTGTGTGAGTGTGTGCAGTGTGCGTATTCTCCAAGCACAGGTTTCGATCGAGAGGTGTAGTTTTGTCCGGGATTTTAACGTTCCTCTCCTCTCACTGAGAGGAGAGGAACGTTAAAATCCCGGACAAAACTACCCCTCTCGATCGAAGCCTCTGCTTGGAGAATACAGTGTGCGTGGGTGAGCGATAAAGAGTGAGTAAGTAAGTGAGTTAGCACCCTGTGCGCCCTTACGTGCCAAGAGGACGGCCTTGTGAAGTTTTGTACGTCCCTCCGTGCTGGTTAAGTGCTAAAACCAGTTATTATTGTCTATAGGAGTTTCTTGTACGCGTTGTGCGTCCCCCATGCTGGTAAATCAGTTATTCATGTCCACAGAAGTTTCCTGTGTACGCCGTACGCCCTTTTTGTTATCATTAGTTATTTCCACTGAGGTCATGGGTCATGAGTGAGTGAGTGAGTTATTTCCGTTGTTCCCAGGGAGCTCCTGTGTACGTTGTACGCCCCGCCGTGCCGAGAGGACGCCCCTGGTTAAGTGTTAACACTTCTCTGTTCCCAGGGAGGTCCTGTGCACGCTGTACGCCCCGCCGTGCCGTGAGGACGCCCCTGGTTAAGTGTTAACACTTCTCTGTTCCCAGGGAGTTCCTGTGCACGCTGTACGCCCCTCCGTGCCGTCAGGACGCCCCTGGTTAAGTGTTAACACTTCTCTGTTCCCAGGGAGCTCCTGTGCACGTTGTACGCCCCTCCGTGCCGTGAGGACGCCCCTGGTTAAGTGTTAACCCTTCTCTGTTCCCAGGGAGTTCCTGTGTACGCTGTACGCCCCTCCGTGCCGTCAGGACGCCCCTGGTTAAGTGTTAACACTTCTCTGTTCCCAGGGAGCTCCTGTGCACGTTGTACGCCCCTCCGTGCCGTGAGGACGCCCCTGGTTAAGTGTTAACGCTTCTCTGTTCCCAGGGAGTTCCTGTGCACGTTGTACGCCCCTCCGTGCCGTCAGGACGCCCCTGGTTAAGTGTTAACACTTCTCTGTTCCCAGGGAGTTCCTGTGCACGCTGTACGCCCCTCCGTGCCGTGAGGACGCCCCCGACGCCGTCCCGCCGTGCAGGGAGATGTGCGAGAGCAGCTACAGCGGCTGCGCAGTCCTCATGACGCAGTACGGCTTCAAATGGCCTGACGTCATGAACTGCTCACGCTTCCCGTCCTACTACGACGTCCAGGTTTGACACAACTACTTTCCCGTTCTTAGTACAAATGTTGAACGACAGCTGGTCTTGTTTGTCAGTGTAGGTTAATATAGACACCAGGGATTATGATAATGTCTCTTCGTCTTACCGCTCGCCTGCTCAAATCACGCGCGCTCGCGCCAAGTTGTGTTCTAGCGAGAGCAAATTTAAATTGACGCCGAAGTTTGGAAAGGGGTCTATTCAGCCCCTTTGTGGCTGACATGGTAAGGTATTTGGATGTGATTTTATTGTGAATTGTCAAAAACCTGTCATTCATTCATTCATTCATTCATTCATTCATTCATTCATTCATCCACGCACAGCAGGAGTGCACAGGGTGGGCCCCGGACCTGGACTGGACGCCGATCCCCGACACCTCCGAGCCGTCGGAGTCCATCATCAACGCTGTGCAGGAGGACCAGGAGGAAGCAGTCAACGTCGAGCAGTATGCCTTATTAGGTAATGGCCAACGTCGAGCAGTATGCCTTATTAGGTAACAGTCAACGTCGAGTAGTATGCCTTATTAGGTAATAGCCAACGAGCAGCAGTATGCCTTATTAGGTAACAGTCAACGTCGAGCAGTATGCCTTATTAGGTAACAGCCAACGTCGAGCAGTATGCCTTATTAGGTAACAGCCAACGTCGAGCAGTATGCCTTATTAGGTAACAGTCAACGTCGAGCAGTATGCCTTATTAGGTAACAGTCAACGTCGAGCAGTATGCCTTATTAGGTAATAGCCAAAGTTGAGCAGTATGCCTTATTAGGTAACAGTCAACGTCGAGCAGTATGCCTTATTAGGTAACAGTCAACGTCGAGAAGTATGCCTTATTAGGTAACAGTCAACGTCGAGCAGTATGCCTTATTAGGTAACAGTCAACGTCGAGCAGTATGCCTTATTAGGTAACAGCCAACGTCGAGCAGTATGCCTTATTAGGTAACAGCCAACGTCGAGCAGTATGCCTTATTAGGTAACAGCCAACGTCGAGCAGTATGCCTTATTAGGTAACAGCCAACGTCGAGCAGTATGCCTTATTAGGTAAATGTCCTGACGAGCCATTATGTGATAATATTTAAGTATATAATCTGGTTCAAGCTGAGGTCTGGGGCATAAACCGCAGAGAATAATTACTTCCTCTGGCGTCAATGTAGCGTTCTGATTTCCTTTTACCGTAGGACGAGCCTTACCGACCTGCGAGCAGCTGGAGGACTGTAATCTGGACTGCGAGTACGGCCCGAAGTTTGACGAGAACCAGTGCCCGATCTGCGAGTGCGGCGACAACCCCTGCAAGGTACGGATCATGTCTTCAACTCGCACCATAAAAAATAACGCGGTTTGCGAAACATGACACATGTTTTGAGACTATCTACTCCTGTATCCGGTCATACCTGACCTGCTGCTCGTACATGCCAAGCAAGGTCCCTGGCGCACCGGCCAGCGACCCTCCCTTCTCGCTGCAAAAGCGCCGGCCAGCCGTCAGCCAATCACACACTCCCCTCCTCTTGATTGAGGGAAAGTTACCAGCCAATCATGTTGCTTCTTGACTGTAGTCGACGACGCGATTGGCTCGTGACGGCTAGCCAGCGCTAACGCAATGAGAATTTCAGGTCGCAGGCCGGTACGCCAAGGCTGTTGCTTGACGATTACAAGTGAGGGGCCTGGCATGGGAGGACACGCCCCTGAGGCGTCACCAATAAAGGATATCTGTCCATTTAAACCTCGTGTGCGTTTGGTTTCCCGCCAGGAGACGAGTTGTGGGGAGTACGAGGTGTGTGCCCTCCAGCCCATCCAGTGCCTCCGGCCGCCATGCTCCCCGCTGCCGTACTGCAAGCCTGTCCCGTTCAGCACAAGTAAGCAACCGTCAAGCCTATCACATGGCATAACACATAAATAAGCAAGACTTTTGTTACTTCTCACTCCCGCCAAAACCCCACCTAGACGGATTATAGATATTTACCTTAAAACGTTGTCGAACCAAACCAATCTGAAGTAATTCAAGAAGTGGACGAAAAGGCGACGCCTATCGACGGAAATATAAACCACAGCTAGGAGGAGGGATAGTATCATAACAATGACCACTAATAAGCTGGTTTACGGGTTAAAATGTGCATGCACAACGAGATGCATTGTGGGTAATAAGACACCTCTGGGCATGTTTTAAGCATTCTATAGACAATAACTTTTCACAGGTTATGGGCATTTACTTTTGACATATTGCCCTCAATGCATCTCGCTGCGTATGCACAGTTGAAACCGTGAAACGGCTTATTGTCCTTTCTCGACTCTCCAGACGCCGAAAGGCAGATTATCCACTGGCTGGACCTGGAGCCGGCCAGTAAGGGGCCGGACTCGGTGGACCAATTGGAGCGGTTCTTACAAATGCTGGAGGAGAAAAACGCCACGATTCTACACGCGATGAAGGTGGGGTGCCTGTCTTACCGCCTGTGATTCGCTGATGTGTTTGATCCTATATCTAAAATTTGTATTTCAAAGGTAGTTCGGTTTCATGAAGTGCAAATACGTAGCGTGATATGGTGAGTAATATTTCAAACTTGATGACCCTTGGGCATTCTTCATGTATCGGGACAGGCCTTCAACTTTGACATATTACCCACTGTGCATCACGCTGCACATACGCACTTCAAGCAGTGAATTAGCTTATTCTCCGGAAAACAACCCTCGGAATTATCATGACCTTCACTTTTGTTCTTTCAGATCCCTTCGTCATCATTCATGGCAAGTACGTATTTGTTTTTAAACTGTGATTTGAGTGATTACAGAATATCTTAAGATTGGATAAAAGATTGTTTTTATTGTGGTATTGTTGTGCCAGTAACTCTGGGGTTAAATCATCGTAACCATCTCCACGAAATTCAGCGTTTCGGTCTGACAATGCGTCTGCCAAGTACTATCATTACCCTCTCATGCCAGACACCGGCGTAGCGGCCTGCGATCCGTCCTTCTCCCTGCGTCAGCAGTCAACCAATCAGATACTCCCCCTCCTGTTGTAAGAAGGAAAGTTACCAGCCAATCACGTCGCCTCTTGGCCATTGACAGCAGCGTGATTGGCTGGCAACTCTCCCTCCAACAAGGATGTATCGCTGCGAGAATGGCGGGTCGCTAGCCGGTACGCCATGGTCGCTGCCTGAGATACACAAGCGGTGGGCGCGGCATGGGAGGATAACTAGTAAATCTGCCATTTACACACGTACTTTTCACATCCTTTCACAGTTGTGCAGGTGGACTCGGCCTCCACTGTTGACGTGGTGACGGCGCTGGACCAGGCGCAGGACGGGCTGATGGCGTCGGTCCGCAGCACGCTCGTCGTGCCGTACGAGAACTACTGGCAGGAGGTCTTCGGATTCAGGTATTTTCTATTTCTTTATCTTTATCTTTATTTTATCTTATTTTTATTAGAATTGCAACAAGGCAATACAATGGTGAGCCCAGGCAACATCGGTGATATCGGGTGCCATCTTACATTCATCAGTTCAACATTGACCTATGAGTTACCTATGGTTACACATGCCCGATTTAGCACTGTTCAAGAACTTGCCATACATTGTTCCGATACAATTTATCTATTTATTTCAGTTCATCACAACGTAAAAGGGAGGGCAATACAGGTGCATGCGCTCCTTTACAATTTATTGCCCTCTCACACAATAAAAACAACACCAAAAGTACCACACATTACAGGTATTGTGCAATAAAGTTTGGTCGATTGATTGATTGAATGAATGGGTGACTGGTTGATCGATCTATTGATTGATTGTTTGGTTGATCGATTGATTGACTGATTGACTGATTGCAGGGACCAGCCGCTTGAGGAGGACCACGAGGAGCTGATCTCCACCAGCACGGACACCGAGACCTCCTGGCACTACTTCGTGGACTTCATCCTCAAACGCACAGGTCACAAACTCTTCAGTTTTAATGTCTGACAGCGTCAAGGTGAAGCACCTGTCACACAACGTGAAAATTGAGCTCTAAATGACATTTTCGGCAATAACACATAATTCTCAAACGCACAGGTCAGGAGCACTTCCATGTACACTTGTGGAGACATTCAAAGCCCCTGTCACACAACACTCAAGCCGACAACCCTGTGAGCTCTACAAATGATCTTTTCGGCTGTTCTACTTCGTGTGGACTTCATCCTGAAACTCACAGGATGACTCTTCTATGCGCATCGAACTCCTAACACAACACTAAAATCGATCAGGCGACGAGTCTGTGAGATCTAAATGTCATTTTCGGCAGGTCCCCTATGTCCGTCAAACGTGATAGGGTACATCTTTAGGCGAAACAACACGCGCGACCCTGTATATAGCTATCCAGTTTAATATCGTGTGTCATTCTTGCGAGAAAAGATACGACCGAAGCTCGTCGACTGTATGACAGGGGCTTAAGGACATCATTACAACTGGAGGCTAACATTATATAAGACCAGTTTTTAGAAGATTTACTAATTGCAGAAACGCTTGCTTACTGAGGGTCGTATGGCATAAGTCACCATACATTCCTAATCCAAGCTATCTCTTTTTTCTAATCATTTTGGGTTGCCCTATGTTTTCAGACATGCCGTCGGGCCGGTTACGGGACCAGCTGCGGATGGTGAAGACGCTGACTCAGGACGGGGTGCTGCTGGGGAACTACAAGAACGTCGGCAGTAACGAGGTCAGAGTCATTTCTATATTTCACCGCCTGATTATACATGACAGAGATGAATAAAACAAATAAACCCTAACCCTTTGCGTCAACTGCAAGAACGACGGCAGTAACGAGATTGAAGTAATTTCTGTTCTGTAGTATATTTCACCCTAACCCAACTTAACCTACCCTAACCTTAGCAACTACAAGGACGTCGACTGTAACTAGGTGAACGTCATATCTGTTATATCTTTCCCCGCGTTGCCGTCACCTAACCCTATCCAACCCTAATACTGACCGTACTTCGCACTGCAGTTAGGTGTCGCTGCTGTAGTGTCAAAAATGCGGTCCCAAATGTGACCAGTTTTTCGTATCATATTTGATTGTTCATGAAAGTTACCCAGTGACTTACCAACCTGATGAAACTAACCAACCTGATGAAACTATTACCAGGTATTGTTTTAAATACATAAAAAGGACATCCTTCCATGTCTTGATCATCCCCAAAATCCCCCCCCCCCCAGGTTCGGTGGATGATGCGCATTCCGGGGCCGCTCAGCCTGGAGAAGGTGCTGCTGAGGCTTCCCGTGGTGCAACACTTCCGGAATGACGTGGAGGTCAAGGTCAGCAGCTACGTGCCGCTCGCGGAGTACAAGGGCGCGCTGCAGGCGGCGCGGCGGCCGTAACCTGGCAACCGTAACCTGGCAACCGCAACCTGGCAACGAAGGGCCTGGTCACAAGCGTCGTACGATCGTCGTGCGACTGCAAACTGATCAGAGCATTCTTGTAATAGTCGTGTTTGTCACGTACAACATTCAGCCGTCTTGCTACCGAAATGACTGTTTGACATCATTCTCGGCCGTTGGCTACCCACAATAGATCTCGCTACGCATGTAGTTGGCATAATGAACAGGCTTATTTTATGAGAACTCCAATCAGTAGTAAATGTTTCATCTTTGCGACGACTACATTTAGATATGCTGGGAGGTGTTGTTAATGACTGTAATCCCCACGATCGGAAGGAATCACTTATGGCTATCACGGGCCGGCTATCGCATATCTATATATCATTTATTGATAAATGGAAAGCTGTCCACGTGATGAGGTACTGTAAACCTTCAATGGGCGCTGGACGTGGCTAACGGCTGTTTCCACTCTCTATCCTTAGACATAGGAACTGAGACTTGCATAAATAAAGGTCAAAGTTCACCGTTTTGCGATGGCCAGTTACAGACCAGGAACGTACCGTGGCATTGTGGGAATCTTTAAGTAGATGTATGGTGGAAAATTGTAACATTTACTGGCTGAAGGGCTGCAGCCGTTACATGCAGCCCGTCAGCCAGCACACGTTACAGCCCTCCACCCGACATCTGCTTGGAGATTAGTATTGCGATGAATGTATAGGACAGATTGTGCAGTTCAACACGTGATCTTCATTGATGTGTTAGAAAAGTGTATCAATTTAAAGTAAGCCTTTTGTACGAGATTCATTTTAATTAACTTATGTTTCCTTTTCGGGTAATGTTGCCTTACAATGATATTTATTATTAGTTTTTTGCACTTAACTTATTAAGATTTTATTAAAAGTCGAAGACACGATATGTAAGAGATGAGTCTAGATCTTTAACTAACTGTCGATCAAATTGTAACAGTTTTTTGTAATTGTATCTAATTGATGGACACTAATTCAACCACACTTTGGTCAAGTGAAAGATTTTATTTTGTGTTATGTGGTTTTGATAATGTGAACTGTGAGCAGACTCCGAACAAGTGTAAGGAAGTGATATTTTTGATTGTCAATGGGAAATTCAAGTATCATATTATTCAAAGGAGCTACGCGCATGTTTTATAGTATTCCATGTAATTTCAACAATACAACATCTTATATCGTACCGTAGCAATAATATTTCGTACATAACAATCGAAACGCAACTAGCATGATAATTATCATTGACACGTCTTATAGTAGGCACATGCTTCATTATCACCTGATAAACATTACCAGTTTCACGTGTACATGTATAATCTATTAACACGTTAGTGAGAGCCCTCTACAGCCCGGGTGACCAGGGTACGACTTGACGGAGTAGAATGTGAAATATCCCGACATTCCTGCACCGAACAGGTTAGAGCATCCGAAACATCATGAATACCAGCTTGTGTAGGAAATGCTTCGTGTGAAAAACTATATGTACAACATCTATGCTATGTTATTAAATACACTACGCACTTGCAGAGCTTTAGTTGTGGAAGGATCCGGGATTCATTGTTCAAGTTCACGTTCAAGAGCCATTCACTCATTTACTCCATCCACTTTCATCGTGGAATAAACCAGAAGTAACATGTGACACGATATACACACAAGAAGGACACCGAAGGTTGTCAGTGGTGGAGCGCCGCCTGGCGACTACCATCACATCTGCACCCTGTCGTAACAAACCACACCACACCAACCCAACCAACTTTCACATTACACTCTCTGCACTCGTAAACTAGCTGTGATAGTAAAAGTGATTCTATGGCGGATCATCACTGAAATATCTCGTACATTACCGACCGATTTGTGCACATTGTAGATATCTGATTAAGGTTTGCCTCCCTACATAGGGAGTTGTTACACATAGGTTCTTTCGGATCAGAAAGACTATCAAAACATCTGCACTTCCTTAACACACCCGACCAACCCTCACATCGCTCTATCTGCACTCGTAAACTCGCTGCGATGGTTAACTGTCGCCAGTCCCATGTCAGAGGTGAATCCCGATTACGAACTATTGAACGAACAAGTTGGACCGCTTTTCGCACAAAAGTACCATGGCGGATCATCACTGAAATATCTCTTACATTACCGACCGATTTGTGCCTCACAGGTGGGAATACGTTCATTGCCTCCCTACATAGAAAGTTGATATACACAGTTTTCTTTCGTAGCAGAAAGCATGTGGTGCCATTAACGTTACTGCTAACTCTGTCTGAAAAGCCTGGCGACTATCATAACATCTGCACCCTACCTTAACAAACCCAACCAACCCACCCAACCTTCACATCGCTCTCTGCACTCGTAAACTCGCTGCGATAGTAATCTGTCGCCACCCCCAAGTCAGAGGTGAATCCCGATTACTTCTACTTCTACTTCTATACGTTACTCAACAAAACCCCGCGAGGGGCATAGCGTTGAGGATAAAGTGTCAGGGTCACGCCCAGCTGCAGCGGTGGTGGTGAAAATCCGAAAAAAATAAACTAAATCGACGCAACAATAACTATATAAATAAGTGAGTATTAAACAAACGGTGCTATATACATGTGGCTACAGTGGGTGTTGTCCTGACACTCTCTATATGACTAAATGTTGGTACTGGGTAGGCCAAGGGACTTGGCCAACCCAGATTTGAAACTGGCTACTAGGGGTGGGTACCGGTACCGTTGTTCCAGTCGATTACCGTTCTGGGGAAGTAGCTGCCGCGATGAGTTTCTGTTTTGCATGGAAGTGTAATGAATCGCTGTGAGTGACCTCTGGTGCTGTTGGTGTTGAAAGTGAGTATGTGTGCGGTGGGTATGGCAATCAGATTGTGGACTGCCTTGTACATAAGAGTGAAGCGGGCAATGTGTCTGCGTTGTTGCAGAGTGGCCCATCCTAGGGAGTGTTGTAGTGAGGTGTTACTGGCAGTGTAGTTGTAATTACCTGTGACAAAACGTGCAGCTTTCCTCTGTACAGATTCTATCTTAGTGGCTAGCGTGTTGGACTGAGCATTGTGTAGTGTATGTGGATCCCAGACTGAGGAAGCATATTCAAGTTTAGGGCGGACTAATGATGTATAAGCCTTCTCTCTTACCTCTTTACTTGCCCCCCTTATATTTCTCCTCACGAACCCCAGGGTTCTGTTGGCCTTGGTTGTGATATCGTTGATGTGTGCCTTCCACTTGAGGTTGTGAGTGAGAATGACACCTAGGTAGGGATGTTCGTTGTTGTGGCTTAGGGGTTCATTGAACATTGTGTACAGGAAATTTGGTGAGCTTCTGGGCTTGTGGATGTGTAGAATAGAGCATTTTTTTCACATTAAATTTCAACTGCCAAGTGCTTGACCATTTGCAAAGTTGGTCTAGGTCACCTTGAAGTATGTATTGGTCTTGGTCAGATAGTATGGAGCGGTAAATCAAACAATCATCTGCGAAGAGCCTCAGTTGTGATGTTATATCCTTGTTGATGTCGTTAATGTAGATAAGAAATAACAGGGGCCCCAGGACAGTACCCTGCGGGACTCCTGACTTAACCTTGACGGGGTTGGATTTCTCTCCGTCCACCACTACTTGTTGGTACCGGTCTAGCAGCCAGTTCTTTACCCAGGCCAGGGTTTCCCCTCTTATACCGTAGTACTGTAATTTATGAATAAGTCTGTTATGTGGTACACTGTCAAACGCTTTTGAAAAGTCGAGTATAGCCATGTCAATTTGGTATCCCAGGTCGAACCATGAGGTTAAGTCATACAAGGTCGTTATCAGTTGTGACTCACAAGAGTGCTTGGCCCTGAAGCCGTGTTGAGTGGGTAGTAGAATGTGATGGTTTTCTAAGTGTTTCATAGTGGCCGAAAATAAGATGTGTTCTAACAGTTTACAGCAGACGCAGGTGAGTGAGACAGGTCGGTAGTTAGATGGGGCACTCTCCAGTGACTGGTTGAAAGTAATGTGTAAAATGGGACTGATTTCTGTCGCGTAGTCCCTAAGGATCCTACAGGGCACCAGGTCAGGGCCGGAGGCCTTAGCGGGGTTGATACCTTGCAGGAGTTTTTGTACACCTGCTAGTGTAACCTCTACTGGGGGCATGTCCGGGTAGGGACTAGTTCCCAGTTCTGGTACGGTGGTGAGGTCCTCAACTGTGAAGACAGAATCATACTGCCTGCTGAGGATTTCAGCCTTCTCCATTACGTTAAGAACTATTGAACGGACAAGTTAGAAAAGTACAAAAGTGATTATATGGCGGATCATCCACCAATTTGTGCCTCATAGGTGGGAATATGTTCTAGATACATGAGGAAGGTTTACCCCCCCCCTACATAGGGAGTTGTTACACACAGTTTTCTTTCGTATCAGAAAGCATGTGGTGCCGTGACTGCTAACTCTGTCTGAAAATACAGTTTTCTACGCTCAGTGAGATTTTCTCTCTCACTAAATGGTTTTCAACTACAACATGTTAATCGATGAAGGCTAGACATCCAGTCAATACTACATACCAAAAACAAACCCAACCAACCCAAGCAAGCCCTCACATCGCCCTCTGCACTCGTTAACTCGCTGCGATAGTAATCTATCGCCACTCCCATGGCAGAGGTGACACCCGATTACGAGCTTAATCTTTAGCACAATGAAGTAGCCGTGTGGCAGCCGATTCCCTATTGGCTACAGAGTTAGGCAGCTAAGAGCGCACAGGAACGGACAAGTTAGACCACATTTCGTGCAGCAGTGATTCCATGGCGGACGATCACTGAAATATCTCTAACGTCGCCCTGTTATTCGTGCCTCACAGGTGGGTATATATTCACTGTTCACATTCTACCTGACGAAGGTTGGCTACGCTACGTCGAAAGTTAGTTACCTTTTCGGGCACAAGAAAGCATGTGCTGCCATAGCTGCTACCTCTATTTGAAAAGACTATAACAGTTTTCTTCGCCTAGTGACAGAGGTGTTCTCACACTGAATGCGTCCTCTAGTTTTCAGCTACAACATGCTACGTTTCAAAATTGCTCAAGTTTTGCTCAGAGAGTAGTTTGTTTGGGTGAAGGGATAACGAGTTATACTCAGTGCTTTTGTTCAAGCGGGTGAGGGACCTAACGTTACCTTGGCACACAATAACGGAGTGCCCCGGGCAGAAATAGCGCGGTCACAGAAGATTACTTCTGCACGAGATGATGCACAACAAGTAGAACGCCACAATTCTCGCAGTGGCAAATTTCATAGTTTATTTATTTATTTATTGGTTCGGCATGTACATGACAGGGTTGCCCAACTAGCCGGAGGCTATTACTAAGGGCGAACCCATGTGCGGCCATAGGATTGTAGGTTTCATAGTTCAGTAGTGCCGTACTAGTTGCCAGACAGGTTAGACAGATTTTCATGCAGAAGTTATTTTGAGTGACCTCGCTATTTCTGGGTGTAAAGAGGGTAAAGGTGAAGGTTCCTTAGCCGTTCGGAGGCTGTAGGGCTGTTGTCCACTATGTCTAGGGCATGGTAAATTGAAAGGCGAAACCCACACCTATCCTTCCAAAGCCCTTTAGACCTAGTGGGAGTGAAGGAAGGCGTGTAAAGTGCCTTTCTCAATGGCACAACGTTAAGCCGGGAATGCCAGGTTTCGAACCCTCGACGTTTCGATCTCGTGTCCGATAACCTAGCCACTCGACGCCATTTTCTGTGTGTGACCGTTCTTTGTTCTGTGCCTGACTGGCGACAGGATCCGGTACGTCTGTGTTGTTCCCACCTCTCCACCACAGTAAGACGTGGTCATTTTTTGTTACAGGATACGATCAAGATTTATTTATGACGTCCAGGCGTCGGAAAATCACGTGTCCAGAGCGGGCCAGGCATCTGAAGAAGACTTAGTCGAAAAGAAGTCGAATATTCCACTGAATCTAGTTCGCGTCTGAGAACAGTTTATTTTTTTTCATAATGTATTTTACTAAGTCAGATGAACTTACATGATAACAATTTTCTGTATTTCTTTGTACAGCGTGAGCAGACGCAGTATGCAGATACGAAGGTCCTGGTCCGGTCTCGGTCCACACGCCATCACAGCGTTTGACATCCACACACTGTGAACAACATGGCCGACCAAATCTAGAGCAAATTTGACAGTCTATACTTCTCTATGTCTTTCTGTGTGTGACCGTTCTTTGTTCTGTGCCTGACTGGCGACAGGATCCGGTACGTCTGTGTTGTTCCCACCTCTCCACCACAGTAAGACGTGGTCATTTTTTGTTACAGGATACGATCAAGATTTATTTATGACGTCCAGGCGTCGGAAAATCACGTGTCCAGAGCGGGCCAGGCATCTGAAGAAGACTTAGTCGAAAAGAAGTCGAATATTCCACTGAATCTAGTTCGCGTCTGAGAACAGTTTATTTTTTTTCATAATGTATTTTACTAAGTCAGATGAACTTACATGATAACAATTTTCTGTATTTCTTTGTACAGCGTGAGCAGACGCAGTATGCAGATACGAAGGTCCTGGTCCGGTCTCGGTCCACACGCCATCCCAGCGTTTGACATCCACACACTGTGAACAACATGGCCGACCAAATCTAGAGCGAATTTGTAAGTCTATACTTCTGTATGTCTTTCTGCAGAGTGTGCAGAGTGTTATCAATGCGCCGTGTCCGTGTGAGAGGTCTGGTCAGGCTCCTGCTGTTCCTCCTGCTTCTCTACTTACTCCAGAACATGTGGATCTGGTCAGAGTCTCATTCCCACGCCAACCAGCAGCCCGGGATCTTCAGCTTTGAAGACGATGACACGTTGAGTCATAAGATACAGGGGAAGGCCAAAGAACCCAATCCGGATGTTGCAGACGTTGTGGAGAAGGAGGCGGAGAAGGAGGTGGAAAGTTTGGGAAAGCTCGGAGAGAACAAAGGGTTGTGCCCTGCGGGAAGTTTCAGACTCGCCGCGATGGAAGCGTGCGCGCCCTGGCTCGGGTGCAAAGACATCGCTGACGAGGTGGCTGTTCAGGACATGCTTGACTGGGGAGGCGTAAAGAAGGTAAAGGTACCTTTACTCTTCTGATCGTTTCTAGTTGTCATAGTCCCGAAGTGTGTGTGTGTGTGTGTTTGCTCTATGAGCAGTATGATTCTAACTGCGCATGCGCAGAGAAATGCATCGTGGGTAATATGTCAAAATTGAAGGCCCCCGAGACATTAACAAGACACATCTGAACATGTATCAAGCATGGCCAAGCACGAAATGCTAGGAGCCTTCACATTTGACATTTTGACCACAAGGCATTGCACTGCAAATTCGCAGTTGGAACCATGAACCTCCTTATAGATGTAGATCTAGCATCTACACTGACTAGGTTTACAGAGCTAAATGGCGAGGTCACACCTGGTTCTGATTAATGAAATATCGACGCATCAATTAAGACAATATCTGGGTAAGAATTAAATTCTATTTCTCGCTACGCTATGACACCCTACCCTCTCCTAACTTAAGATATTGCCCTTTGTCGTAGGTTTACAGAGCCACCTGGCGAGGTCACACCGTGGCGTACAGTAACCTGACCCGGAAGCACTTCCCGTGGAGAGATTTCTTCCTGAATGACGTAGCGATGCTGCGGACCCTGCAGCAGTCCCCTCACGTCGTGCAGATGGTGGGATCCTGCAACACGACCTTCCTCACAGAGTACCACAGACTCGGGTCTGCAGACAAGATCGAGGCCGTCTTAGCCAGGGAGGAGTTCAGCAAGTTTAACAACGTTCGGACAAGGTTTAATCTGGCTGTGAGCTACCTACGAGCGATGCATTACTTACACAATAGTCCGGTAGGGAAGCTAGTCTTGTGCGACTCCAACAGACTCAAAAAGGCTCTATCCCAGTTTCTCATCACAGAGGACTTTAAACTCGTCCTAAACGATTTGGATTCAGTACTGGAGGCAAACACAGAATCACAGCTGTTCATGAGGTGTAACTTTAACAGAATCCAGCCCAAGTCGGACTTTTCTGCCCCTGAGCAGCGCTTTCCCTTCCAACACGGGCGGCTGAACTACTCCATGATGCCTTCATATAATGAAAAAATGGACATCTGGAAAATCCCGACTGTTGTTGACTACTTACTGGGAAAGGTAAATGGAAGCGATGTTGTCAGATTAAACTTGTTCAAAGTTCATCGACAGTGCAAAAACAAGGACCCCAAGAAACGACCAAGTGCCCGGATATTATTGAAGGAGTACAAGAGGATTAGAAATATGGTCTTCCCTGATTAGTATGGAAGTTCATCTAACATCATGAAACAAACTGTTCTCCAACTAAAAATTAAGTCACTGGAATTTTAGACCGAATTGCGCAGTCCTTTTCAGCTGTCTGACCCAATCGCTCAAGGCACGTGGCATTGTGCACGTGTGACGTCAGCAAGGGGTCAAAGGTTGTTGAAGGTCGATAGAGAGTAGAGAGAATAAACCTGCATAAACAACGTATTTAATGAGACAATTTGTCACTTGCTGGACGAAGAGGTACCCTGTTTGATGTGAAGCTGACATAAAACTTTTACAAATAAAATTCTGATGTTTCCGAATAATGTCAAAGAGTAATGCCACTGGTTTTCTTTGGCACAAAGGTAAATGTACATATCTCATTGAGACTCAAATATCACAATCTGTTGTTCAGATTTAAATTTGGTTAATGCACTTAACGAAGAGCTTTACTTAAGGAAATATCTTCAAGACACTTTCCACTTTTTCTCATTTACCTCAAAGTTTTCCACTAAAAACAAGTAATCGCAACAGCAGGTAATTGCAGAACGACACCAAAGGTTCTGTTCCCCGTATCTCCGTTTTATCATACAGATATCATATTTCTGAAGACACAGCCTTACACTGTTAGGATATACTAGGATGGCACTTAAGGTTCGGGTGTGAACGTTATGAGACGTTTTGCCCCCGGGGAGCGAAAGTGCTACAGATTCCGTCCGCATGGTGGCAAAATCAGGGGGGGGGGGGCGAAATCGGTGTGACACCGGCCGGACTCAGTGGAGGCAGTGAGAACTTACTGTTTTACTATCCCAAATTTCACTCCAGCAACACATATTCTCTGGCGTCAAATGGCCGAGTGGTTAGTATAGCAGACACGAGATCAAGAGGTCACGGATTCGATTTCTGACATCTCGGGCTAGACGGAGTGTTCTTAGGAAAGGCACTCTTATACGACTTCTCTCACTCCAACCAGGTGTAAAAATGATACCTGACTTCGAGTTTTGGAGGCAAAAATCGGTGGAAGAATGTTCATCATCATGCGATAACGGGTCCCGAATGTAAGATTATGAATTTGTTGCCATCAGCGAACTATCATGGTTTGAGGATACATTGTGTGTACGTTCAGTCCAAACGTCCTCGTTTGCTGAGTCTTTCATGAAAAGTGAGTACAAATCAATGTTATGTGATAGGGCCCTGAGTAGACTAATCCATTCAAAAGTATCGGATGAATCAGTATTGTGTCCCAGTTACATGATTGATGTCATCAGTTATATTTACAGATAGAGATTTAATTTCATTTGTCTAAACAATATTTTCATAACACGTCTGGTGCTGTAATTATTACAGTATATATGAGTGGGGCATTGTGTCTCATACCCCTTTTTCAAATTGGGCACAGAACGCCTTCACATTTCGTGAATCTTCCGAGATGTGATACACGCCTTAACAACTTTTCATGAAAGTTCATCTGTGTTGGTAGAATTCATTATTGACTAGAGTAAACTTTTCGTCAACACTGTAAAGAAATTGGGACTTACCCCAAATTTTCGGTTGACTCCATCAACCCTGTTCACGGAATGAATCCGTCTACTGGAACGTGACGTCAACGACACGTGACCGCAGTAGCGGGTCATACGTGCCAGATAACTTGTGTCGCCCCCCGTCTCTGTTCCAGGTAGGTCTAACTACTTTTGTTTCATGACAGCACTGACCAAACTGACAGCCAGCCGTCTACTTTTGTGAGCCACATGAGCCAGCCTTTGGAAGTAAACTTTTAAAAAGTTTACTTTCAAAAATACCTAATACATGGGGTATTGTACGCTGTTTCTTACGGCGGTAACATAGAAAGGAATATGGTTCAGGAACTAACATAAACAGAAGGCATAAATCCAAAATAATACATAAAGGTGGAAAAAGAGTACGACGTAAATATAAGTAATGTCTAATATAAGAAAACAATAGCAGGATAACAAATGGTAAATAAATAAAACGGAACAGTAGTATCAAACAAAGTTAACTTAATAATGACAGCTTCAAAAGCAAATAAATGTAAGAAAATCCAAATCAACCAAAAAGACAGAATATTGATATTAATAAGAACCGATAATGACAGAATCAATGGCAAATGAATATGACAAAATATCAGAACATCGATATCAAGAAGAATGATGACCAATCAATGGCGAATAAATGTGACAAAAACAATATCAACCAGACATGACAGTAATTACACTTGATCAAAAATTATGAACAAAGTCTACACAATGTAACAACGCTGTTTAGAATAGAGGCAGTACATAGCCTGAGGACAGAGGAAAAAATCTTGATTAAATGTGCGCATTGCCCCCCCCCCCATTTGAAAATTTGTTTTTCTTAGAGGCTATGATTTTTCAGATGTTTTTGTTCCCATCTATATTGTAATTTCGTCCTCGTCTGCCTAGTCTTATAGATGAAAAGTTTGTAGACAGTTCAATATAACGTGATAGGTGCATAAGTAGACTAATTTATTCAAAAGTATCGGATGAAATCGTCTTGTGTTCCAGTTACATTATTGATCTCATCAGTTGTATTGATTTATTTCATTTGTCTGCACTACTTTTTATAACACGTCTGGTCCTGTCATTTTACGTACTTACGTGGGGAATCATGACTCATATGTCGTTTCCAAATAGGACACAGAATGTCTTCACACTCCGTAAATCTGCTGAGATGTGATTCACACCTTAACTACTTTGGTTTTATGACAGCATTGACTTAACTGACAGCAAGCCGTATTCGTTTTTGAGGCACAGTAAAGTATTGGAAGTCATATTTGCTGACGTGTCAGCTCATTCGAGTCCTGCGCTTGAAGATACCATTCATATTCCCGGATGATGGTTGGTCAGGGAATCAGAGCTCTAACCAATCAGAGGAGTTGGACCTCTTATTAATATGGAAAATGAAGGGATGTATAAAATGTCGAAAACGGTGGAGGAGCCAAAAGAGCGGGGTATCGTTTTCAGACAACAGTTTCTTACAGCGCTCGGTGGTAACCTGTAACAGTCCGTAGATCTATCAGCAGGTGGGACCGACAAGTGAGCACAGAGAAGGCGATCAACGTGTGAAACAGTTTCTTACAGCGCTAGACGGTAACATGTAACAGCCCATAGACCTTCCAGCAGGTGCTGGCTGACAAACTGGTGCAAAGCCGGCGATCAGCGTGTGAAGAAGGGACGGTGAGTGCGGAAAATCTAGTTTAAATGTGAAAACGCGTGAAGTCTTTAATCTTCTTCCGACCGACACATTTTTTGGCGACTATGATCTGTCCAAACAGACCCCATTACGTCTTCCTCAGAAATATTTTTTGCGGTTCTTTATGTAATTAGTATATACACATACTGTTTAATTGCTCTACGAGGATATTTTGACAAGTTTTGCTGTAAATACTTAATGTTGAGATTTATGCAGAAAATTAGGAGCCCCGCATTTTTCTCTAAATCCACCGACAGCTTATTAGTAAGTTATGTTAAAAACAAAATTAGAATACTTGTAAAAAAGATAAATTTATAACTTGATTATTCGTCATAGTCTACCACCTAGGCACACACATACTGCTACTCTTGTCAATTTTGTCACAAATTTCTTTTTCTGTTGGCTATTTTTGTGATTGCTGTCCATTTATTTATATTCTAGGAATATTTTGACATGTTTAATTTAAATTATAGCTGCAACCAATTTGGAATTGGGTGCTAAAGGACTACTCCAGTGTGCCAAAGGTTAACGTAGGGTAATATAAAATGCAAAATTTGCCTGGGTCCGTTTGGACCCACCGGACCACGTCCAGACTTTAGGGTAATGACTTCTTTATCAATAGGCAGATTCGGCTATAACTGACTACCTTTCTAAGATACTATACAAACAAATTCACAGTAGGAACAGTTTCTCCGATGTAACAGTTCAATATGGCACTGACGAATATACGCCTGGGGCCCAGAAAGGGCCAAACGGCCGGATAAGGGTTAGTCAAAATGTAGGAGCTTTCTTTACGTCTTTAAATGTGGTGAAATTATGATGATGATGCTGACAACGGAAACACATTAGTATTCTCAAATTACCTCCCCACTGCAGGTCGAGCCCCCGGTGCGTCCCTCCAGCAGAACAACAGGCAAGGTCAGCAGACCAGCAGGCAAGGCCAGCAGAACAGCAGGCAAGAACAGCAGGCAAGGTCAGCAGAATATCAGGCAAGGTCAGCAGAATATCAGGCAAGGTCAGCAGAACAGCAGGCAAGGTCAGCAGAACAGAAGGCAAGGTCAGCAGAACAGAAGGCAAGGTCAGTAGGACAGCAGGCAAGGTTAGTCTTTCCAGCAGAACAGCATAAAAGAACAGCAGACAAGCTTTGCGTCACATGGCGTCCTATCAGGAAAGTTCCTCTCGGACAGGAAGATCTGCCTTGTTGTTTGTCGCGGTTTTGATGTCAGCTTGTACGGCTTCTGATGGCTTCTGCCCCGTTCAGTGTAGAAACCCAAGCCGGTCTTCACCTTTACCTGAGTACGTCAGACTGAAACTTCACGAATTCATAACGGTCCTGATATCCTTCAATTCATGGATCGTGTGCGAGAGTGCAAACGGAACTATCGTCACATCGGCCACTGAGGCCTTTCCGATAGTAAAGTGTCTTCGCGAGTACTACTACTACCACTACTTCACAGATCAGGCTGCAGTAGTGGGATATCCGATCGGGCTTCTCTCGGCAGGAAATCTGCTGGGCCTCGCTCCGCTAACAACGACCCTGGCCCTGATGAAATGTGACATCACAGATATCGAGGGAGATGCTCTGCTCGCTACCCGTAACCTCTGGACGCTGCTCCTAGACTTTAACAGATTAACTCATGTCAGGCGGACCTGGTTCTCTCGTCTGACAAGTCTCAATGTGCTGAGCTTGTCCAATAACGACATCGTGAGTATGGATGCCGGGTGCTTTAAGGAAGTGGGTTCGCTTGAAGCCTTATATCTGCAGAACAACCAGCTACATACCGTAGACCCCGCTTGGTTCCCTGACCCTGGGCTCAACCACCTGATAGTGCTTCACTTGGAATCAGACAACATTGTAGTCATTCCCCCGGGTGCATTCCAGCACCTCGCATTCCGGAGACTCGTCGATTATCTCCGCAGTTTGTATCTAGGCGAGAGGTTATCGTTTCTGGATGCAGAATCGTCCTGGGGTCCGCAGAATGGCCTTCGCCTGTTCCGTGTTGTCGGCACGGGGTTGTCCGCGGCCCGTGACGTGGCGTGGCGCCTTTCTCTTTACAACCACAGGGATGAACACGAGCCACGTCACATCAGGAGGCAGGACGTGTCAGTCGAGGTCTCCGACTACTTCCTCTGCATCACCCACGACCCTGCGAGCAATGAGCTTTCTTGGGGATGGACCTTCAACTCATCAGAAGGTCATGACCCCAGGTATGTCACCGCGCGACACACCTCGTGCGGCCGGCCAGGCACTTACGTGACAAAGGTCAGCAGTCAGCCACATTTCCGTGTCCTTATGAGGATCGGAAGCTCGGACCAACACACACGCCAGGAGGACGATGCCCAGTGTAGACAGGGGTTGGAGCACAATGGTGGCTTGAGTGTTGCTTTACAGGGTGGTGTACGTCTACAATTGGCTTCATCGTGGCAAGGGGGCTCAACCAAGGGAGCTCTTTCCTTCTTTGCTTTGGATCAGACGACGCAGGACACAAGCGCGACGGCCTCAGCCGCGGAAGGAAGCCACATAAACAACTTCACCCAAACAAACGTTAGACAGTTCCTCTGCTTTGTACTCAACAAAGAAAACTACAATGTGCATCTAATGACCAATGTTCCCCAAGACCGAATGAGGTACAACAAAACGTGTCCAGATTCCCACCATTGTGCGAATTCCAATAGAACACCACCACTGAAGAACCAGACCCAGGGAGAGTTGACGTCACAACACCAGACGACTACGTCACCAGCTTCTACCCCTCATACCGGTACTATTCTGACCGGACCTGCCCAAGACGACCAGACGCAATCCTGCGTCCCCATCGCTGTTGTCATTCCGATAGTGTTGTTATTGTGTCTATGTCTGATAATCATCTTTGCATTGCTGAAGAGGACGGCAACATCAAACGACCAGGACGGTCGAGCTCCGGAGTCTGGGCGGGCGGGGTCTGCTACCCTCCCTGCCGTTCCCCACCAGCGCAGCGACGGTCTCCACCGCAAGCTAGTCCCTTGCAGATCGCTGCCCACAGTTCTTAATTGGATCGAAACCAGCTACAGCGAGATCCCAGATGACGCTTATGGACGCCCTCCCCCTGCCCTCCACACGTACTGGCAGATCCCGGATGACGCTGTTCCTGCTACTGGGCGCCCTCCCCCTGCCCTCCACACGTACTTGGAGATCCCGGATGACGCTGTTCCTGCTACTGGACGCCCTCCCCCTGCCCTTCACCAGTACTGGGAGATCCCGGATGAAGGCATGTCTGCTGTGACCAGGTCTGCCTCTCTCCCCGCGTTAACGCGCACGCCGAGGGAAGACCGGGTGGATGCGGTCTCATGTAGGTCGCTGCCTGTTCTCCTGTCCTCCATTGAACCGGCGTACTGCGAAATCCCATACAGCGATGTCGGTGACGCCCCGTTACCATACTATGGCATTGCTGTGGATCTGACTCTTCCTGCAGCCATGGGGGAGGGAGAGAGTCGCAACATCTACCACGGCAGCCGGGCTGCAACTTCACACCATCGCAGGTCAACATCCAGCCGACGTGCAACCCTGTATGGAAGACCCAAATCTCACAGCGTAAAGTTTTCTGAAAATGAAAAATATGCCCTCCGAAACAACGGCAGCCGGGCGAGAGCTTCACGCCATCTCAAGCCGACATCTAGCCGACGTACAAATTTGTATGGGATATCAAAATCCCATCGTGTAACGTACTACGGAAAGGCAGAGAATGCCCTCCACGACCATGGCTTGCGAGCTCATGCAACACCTCTAGCGTCAAATTCTCAATCGACGTAGGGAGAAGGTCTACAGAGCGTTCCACACGGTGCAGCTTCACGGCCAAACACCAACCGGCCATGACAAAATTAAACCATCGACAGCAGGGGCCGCCGGCGGCACACACAACGACCAGCTCCCCTGTCCACATTGCCAAACTGGACAATGGATCCCAAAAGTAAAGGTAGCCAGGACACACCGGGGCTACAGTCCCTCGCCATACCTCGTACTACCTGCTGTCCATCGAGGACACTACCGGTATACCAAATACATACTGGCCATGGGAGATCTGAAGCGGTTCAAGCACACAGTGATGCGCGTCTCCTTCTTCTCTGAAGTACTAATACTGGGACACCACAAACCAAACATTAACCAACATCCACTAGCATTTGGAGATGCCAAGCGGTTCAAGCTCACTGCTTGAGAGATCGTATTGCCGCCCCCAGAAAAAAAGCTGGCACCGCCTAGCTAGAATGGGACATCGTAAACTGAACAAACACAAACAAACAGGAGTTCGGACACCTCCATGCAATAGTTTGAACATTTGTAGATTTATCATGTTGTATTGTCTCATTGATGATACAAATAAGGCTGTAATCAGCATGCTCTATCTTAAATGATTGTCTTCTCTACTATCTTAGTCTATCGTTGTTGTATCAGAACGACTTAAATTGTGTGAAATAAAGGCCTCTCCTTTGGCAGAACATCATACAAGTATTTAAATGTCATCATCGATTATGTTAAATACTTGCATAATCGTGTACACCTTTGGCGTACTTACCAGTACTGTCCTACTTTCTATCTCAAATGAATTATGGTGCTTTTTGGTTCTTATCTGCATAATTGGTATCCATATAGATGTTTCACCTATCACGAAGTACACATGCCACATGTTTCAAAGTCGTATCATAGAAAACACTGCAATCATAGATTTTGCTCAATTTTTGTGTGCAAATTAAGTCCTGACATATTCCACTGTACACCTAAAAATGCCACTCAGAGGCCCACTTGTAATGAAGCTATTCATTTTGTAATGTCTTGTCCTCCTTATCGTGAAGAAAGAAAAGCATTAGATCACTCAACTGTAGCTAAGACCAGATTACCTTGTACACTGACCAACATTTTCATATGCTTGTCCACAAAAACGTTAGTACCACCTGTTATCCGATATTTTGAGTGCGTCGGTTAAAACTGAAAAGGGCGGCCTGTGTCCCGAAACATATATGACCCAAATCACTTTGAGAGCAAAGAAGAAAAAGCCACCTATAGCAGGGCACATAACTGGCGCGGGGACGATACCTACTTCCAACCCACTTTGACCTTTGATGAAACAAGTCTGTGATACAAAGAAGTAGCTCATCCCTACTCACCGAGCCGACACAGTTGACATTCACTCCCCGTTAGAGCAGCCGCGTCACCTCCTCTACATCTCCTGCACCAGCTGCATTCCAAAGTCCCTAAACAAGCGGCAGTCATTAACATGCAACGGGAAAATCATAAATCGTCCTGCTACGCGTATCTAGTTTGATGATATTTCATGTAACTGCTGTTATATTTGGAATTCATCCTCTATATGTAATAATTATAGCAAACGCAGCAAGTTTCCCTAATATTATGCAAATAATCCATGTGGAGACTTTCACCTGCAATTTTGACAAAGGAGAGAAAACAACGGGATTTTACACCGTTAAAACAACACAACTAATGACCATGTTAACAAATTTTATCGAAGCTTATCAGGTGCGATATAGTCACCTGGTAAACATTAACGTTGCATCAACATCAGACGTACAAAGTCCACAGACGCTAGGCCACGTACACGGTAACAAGTGTTTAATAACACGAATCTTGTACACATTTTTTGTATCCATGAAATGCCTCATTTCCAACATGGTACCTGCTATGCCACATCGATCATTCAATAAATACAATCTACAGGTAAACGACACAACACAGGATAACACAAAATACAATCAATAAGTTGAACTGTTACCGCTTCAAGCCACTGCTTGGCCAAATTGGACATCTTGCTTGGCTTGTACGTCTGCCAAAGAACGTTGTGTGTCTTGCGTGTCGTTACAGGTACTAGTATCAAAACAACCTTCTACTTGGTCGGCGACGTTCAGCGGTGGGGGTACGCTCCTACCTGTTCGCCGGTTCCGCTGATTGGTTGACTACCTTCAGGTGACCTAGCGTGGACTATTCCATTCTGTTATGTGTGGGGCAAGACGGTCGTATGTGTAATATGTTGTGTACCCTGCTGTTTTTCTACATACCACCAGCCAAAAACGTCCTTCTGAGAAGTAAACAGTGCATAATCATCGTAAATTATAAGCAAATGCAAGTTTTCATGATGTTTGCTTCTCTTCTTATCAAATGATATAACATTTTGTTCACTGTCAATAGTTACTATTCTGTTAATTGTTAACTGTTTATTCTCAAAGAATAAAACGTTCTGTTAACTGTTTCTGTCATCATTGGTGGCCATGTGTTACTTCGTCTAACAGTACCCCGAACTTGTGCCTAAATCTCTGTATCGGTAACGTCATCTATAATTGTACCTGCCGTTACGTTTAGGTAAGCAGGACACAATCCCATGGAAGTCGTAGGGTATTGCAGTATTTCAACTAGTCGCTAGGCGCCTCCTTTGGATCGAGCCAAGTGTAGGCTCACGTATATATCGTCAGGCTAGTTCTGTAAAGCCCCCGTCACAAATGAAGAATTTAGCTCGGCCGACCTGTCGGCGAGCTCCAAATGGCGATTTTCGGGCGAAGCACGACCGACGTCCTGTCGATTCTACGGGCTTCGGGCGAATTTTCGGAGCTCGGCCGACGTTCGCGGGACACTGAAAGCTGCGCTTAAATTCAGCGAGGCCTCGGCGACGATTTTTGAACTCGCACAGCTCGTCAACAGTTTGCCCGTAGCTCGCCCGAGCAACGCCCAGCGCTCGGTCAATATTCGGGCGGGCATCCGAAGATTTTAGACCCGATTTTTGGTCGGTCAGAGGTCGCCCGAACTCTTCGGCCTCGTGCGAGCCTCGCACGGGCTTTGCACAATAATCGGACGACCGTCGTCAGTGTTCCGGCCGACTCATGAAAAGTATGGCGTGCTTCGGGCGAGCGTTGTACTGGTGTCGATGGGAGCTTAGACGGGCTCCGGCCGAACTCCTTCTTGTTTATAGATAAAAGGTAACGACAGCTTGGTTTATAACATAGATGATAAATAATACTTTAATATTAACTAATACTAATATCAGAATGCTGCCGAACTTTTTTAATGAAAGACAATTCAATTGCAAAGTCAACTTTTCATTGAAACAGTTTTATTATAAATAAAATAAGGGACACCGAAGGCAATACTTCTTGTTTCTTTTTTGGTATTGGTTTGGATGTTTCAATTTATATATTAATGAACTTGGGCTTGACTTTTGAGGCTTGACTTGACTTCCTGAGTTTTTCCTCCACAAAATGACTAGTTGAAAGTCTACTGAGTCATATTTTAGATCTATGTTTGTCTGCCGAGGCACGCCCAGGCGTCGGCAGGGCGTCGATAAGCTAATCAACGGTCGGCCGAAGCTCGGACGGCGTTCGCCCGAGCTTCGGTCGATTTCCTTTTGCTGAAAATGTTTGGATCGGGGTTAAACGACCGATCTGTTGACTTTGTGGCTCCTGCGCTAGTATTCGGATAGGTTTATGACAAAATTCCTGTTTAGGTTATTATCTTCAGTGTGCCCACCTACTTCACTCATGCCCGACAGATTTGCCACAACTCAGAAAGTAAAGTTGGTTCAAATTTGAGCTTGTTACCAGGTCAGTTGATTCTGACTTCGTCCGTGTCCAAGAGATGGTACCGTCTTATGTGGGATTGATGATTATAAGTGTTCGACGGACGTCGCCCGAGCTCCGTTCAATTTGTGACGGGGCAGGTTTTCAGCGAAAAATACGGTCGACACTCGGGCGAATTTGAAATTCGGCGAGCTTCCGGCGATCTACAAAATCGGCCGATGCTCGCATGAATTGTGACGCCGGCTTAAGCAAACTCATGTTACATGGGTACCGTTTGCGTCGACGAAACTATTTGGCATTGCTGTTCAAGCCACACTGACGGGAGTATGGTTGATATAAGCGTGCGCGTTTCGAGCCCTTCCAACTACAGTGTGATCGCTTCTACATGGTTATGTTTCTGGTGCCGTTTGTCCGTGTGCGTCTGTGTATGTGTATGTGTGTGTGTGCGAGTGGGTGTGTGTACGTATGCGTATGTGCGTCTGTGTGTGACTATGTGTGTGTGTGCATGTGTGTGTGTGCATGTGTGTGCGAGTGTGTATGTGTGTACGAGTTTGTGTGTATGTGTGTGCGTGTGTGTGTGTGTGTGTACGAGTTTGTATGTATGTGTGTGCGAGTGTGTGTGTGTGTCTCTGTGTGTGCGTGAGTGTGTCTGTGTCTTGTTTCGGCATCTCGTGTTATTCATGATTTTTGAGTGGTTGGTAGTTGTTGGACCAGAAAGCAAATGCTGTAGGTGCAGGCTTTTATTCACAAAATGTAGTGGGCCTTTCTGTTGAAAACTTTGGGAAGAAGATAACTCAAGCAGGGGTTGATTGATTTTTATTGTTTTTGGCATGTAGGTACCTTAGCTAATGATTAACATAATGACATGCACATTATGCAAATGAGGACTTAACTTACATAATCATTCAATACTGTATAGCAGCTGGTGCTATCAGTGATGGCAGGGTGCGGTCCTGGAAGCTGTCCACATAAACTGTATCCACAGATTTTATCGGTTCTTGGGCAGTTCTGACTGTAGGACCCGAACGTTTGTAACCACTACCATCTCATCTCGACGCCTTCTGCTTTGCTGTGACACAGTTCTCGCCATGTTGGATGTGCATCAGGTATCTGTCCCGGGACAGTAAGGCGTCAATGTGCGACGGGTCAGGGTGAGGCTCCCAGCCCACGTAGCGAACCAGCCGCCTTGATACCCCGTCTAGCCCGGGAACCATGGGCATGGCGTCCGGTCCTACAGCCGCAGGCACCCCTGGCCTGGTAACTGCAGACACGGCCCCGTCTGGCCTGGAAACCAAAGGGATGGCAACGTCTGGCTCGGTAACCTCGGACACCTCGTCCGACCCCGTAACCTCAGGCACGTGTGTCTCGGTGACTTCGGACACTCCATCTGACCCGGTGACCTCGGACACTCCGTGTGTCTCGGTGACTTCGGACACTCCGTCCGACCCGGTGACCTCGGGCACTCCGTGTGTCTCGGTTACTTCGGACACTCCGTCTGACCCGGTTACTTCGGACACTCCGTCTGGTGCAGTGACCTCGGACACTCCGTCTGGTGCAGTGACCTCGGACACTCCGTCTGGTGCAGTGACCTCGGGCACTCCGTCTGGCCCAGTGACCTCGGACACTCCGTCTGGCCCAGTGACCTCGGGCACCCCGTCTGGCAAAGTGACCTCGGACACCCCGTCTGGTGCAGTGACCTCGGACACTCCGTCTGGCCCAGTGACCTCGGACACTCCGTCTGACCCGGTGACCTCAAGCACTCCGTCTGGCCCAGTGACCTCGGGCAATCTGTTTAACCCAGTGACCTCGGGAACTCCGTCTGGCGCAGTGACATCAGACACTCCGTCTGGCCCGGTGACCTTGGACACTCCGTCTGGCTCAGTGACCTCGGACACTCCGTCTGGCACAGTAAACTTGGACACTCCGTCTGGCCCGGTGATCTCGGACACTCCATCTGGTGCAGTGACCTCGGGCACTCCGTCTGGTGTAGGGACCTCGGACACTCCGTCTGTTCCGGTGACCTCGGACACTCCGTCTGTCTCGGTGGCCTCAGACACTCCGTCTGGCCCAGTAACCTTGGACACTCCGTCTGGCCCAGTAACCTCGGACACTCCGTCTGGTGCAGTGACCTCGGACACTCCGTCTGGCCCAGTGACCTCGGACACTCCGTCTGACCCGGTGACCTCAAGCACTCCGTCTGGCCCAGTGACCTTGGACACTCCGTCTGGCCCAGTGACCTTGGACACTCCGTCTGGCCCAGTAACCTCGGACACTCCGTCTGGCCCAGTGACCTCAAGCACTCCGTCTGGCCCAGTGATCTCGGACACTCCATCTGGTGCAGTGACCTCGGGCACTCCGTCTGGTGCAGTGACCTCGGACACTCCGTCTGGCCCAGTGACCTCGGACACTCCGTCTGACCCGGTGACCTCAAGCACTCCGTCTGGCCCAGTAACCTTGGACACTCCGTCTGGCCCAGTAACCTCGGACACTCCGTCTGGCCCAGTGACCTTGGACACTCCGTCTGGCCCAGTGACGTCGGGCACTCCGTCTGACCCGGCGACCTCGGGCACTTCGTCTGGCTCGGTGACCTCGGAAACTCTGTCTGACCCGGTGACCTTGGGCAAGGCGTCGACTGCTGGCAGTTGTGTCGCCTAAAACCCAAAAGAAAAAAACAATTCTACATTACAGCGAAACGACTCTAATGCACGGAAACAAAGTTAGCTTTCATTTGTTATGTGTTTTTGCAATGCCATGTGTGTTTAAGCATGTATGTTTATAAAACTTAATTAAAAGTATTAGGGTGTATTTTGTCTGACCCTCTTCCCTCATGACCTCGATGAAAATCAGCCAGCCCTGAGCGCCTTCTGGTAGACGATACAGAAACCACACACAAACAGACATGCGCACACACACACACACACACACACACACACACACACACACACACACGCACACACACACAGATCACACACAGACACACACTCACACGCGCACACACATTCACTCACACACACACACACACACACACTCACTCACACACATTCACTCACACACACACACACACACACAGAAAGCAGGACAGACTACATACAACTACAGTATAGGAAAGCGGTCAGTAGGTCGATTTGAGTTTTTCATGAATGAATACAGGCTGAAACAAACTTAACTTCATTCCCCTAGAGAGAAGTAATGATGTTATCGAACGATTCTGATAATATTACGTAACCTGCGTCAAAGAACTAACCCATGAATGAACTGATCTCAGAAATCACATACATACAACAGGACTGATGATATAAAATGAAACGCATTGATAGCGACAAAGACTGCCCCAAATTGTAATCACATATGTAATATCATAAATGCCTCTTCTTCTGATCTGATTGGTCGATGACGAATGTATCAAGTTGATATATCAACCATAACTGCTCCAAATCCAACCCATTGTACGCAATAATCCAAACGCGTCTTGCCCCAATTCAATAACTAGATATCTGTATTATCATAATTGTTATGATGATATTGAGTTAATTGTTCGATAGACAGAATGGATCTTACCCAACACTTACTAGTGAACTCATTTTCACTGTGATTTTTTGATAATAGAGCTTAAATAGAATCAGTGGTAATGTTTGTCTTTATAAAGACGAACCCAAACGCGTGTATGTACTCGTGTGTCCACCACCAGATAAACAAAGTCCGTCGCCATGCCTGCCGTAGGTGGCCGTGAATATTGACAGTAATCGAATAACTATAAACAGTTTAACTAATGCCCTTGCTATAATGAAAGACAAGTGGCTACAATTCTTAATAGAATGTTCGCTAAAAAAGCCCCTTTGTTTGTTTCTGGGTTACGAAACACGGCCTATTTCGCGGTGGAGGAAAGCTCATTTAGTTCTGAAAAAAACAATCCGCGACTTGTGCGTTGTTTCTACACGTATCTCTGTATATCTATAATCTTTAAAGCTTGTGTCCCAAGACGGCGTCTTTCGGCTTATACAAGTTTTCTATTGACCCATGGAGGCTATCTTTGTTATTATTCTGAGTAAACTTTCAAGTGTACGTCCCAAGACTGCGCCATTGTACATGTTACATGTATCATCTACTAACATGATCGTGTCACATGGAGACCACGGCTAGGGATATGATAGACGTTACATGAGGACAACAACAACTACCAACCGTGAACTCTAGGACCGACATCGCCTCTGCGCTGGTGAAACAGACTAAGCTGTTCAACACGGTCCTGAAGAGCGACAGCACTAGCGTCCCACACATCGCCACTGTCGCCATGGCCAGGAAAACTAGCTCGATCTTAACACGTAACTTTTGTGCTGTTTTCATGATGGTTTAATGAACTTTCATCTTCGTATCCTAAAACTGCTTTATTATATATTTGTATATATATTTGTATGCACCATCTACTTACCGTGGACTCTGGGACCGACATCGCCTCTGCGCTGGTGAAACAGACAAAGCTGTCCATACCGGCCCGGAGAATAGGAAACACCAGCGCCCCACACACCGCCACTGTGGCCAGGGTGAGGAAAACCAGCCCGATGCCGTCCAAGTCGCGCGGGGTCAGGCGCACGCTGACGTGGCTCCTTCCCGTGTCGGCCTCATCAGGGCGGAACTTGCGGGACCTCGGCGGTCTCCTGTGCGCCGGGGACCGAGGGCGGCGCCGGCGGCGTCCGGTAGGGCTTGGACTGGGACTGGTCTCCTGTCGTCTCATCACCCTGTCGAGGCCCATCGCCTGAAACATCTTGTTGTTGTTGTTACTGTCCTTACGTTAGGTTGATTATTTCGCAAGACGTGGTCTCTCGCTGCTGGTTCGTGTTGATCTTTCTTGGTTTTTAGCTCTTGCTGGCTAGCTCCGGCGTGTTCTTGGAGGGTTTTCTAGATGAACTCGTCAAGTCAGTGTGTAATCTTGATGTACCGGGAGAAGGCTTTGTACGTCTTGTCAGTCAGGTGTTCGTCCAATGTTTGAAATGGTTGAGGAGTAACGTCTTTATTCGAAATGTACAGAACGAAATTCTTACGAAAACGCAGGAAAAAAGTGTTCTAGAACGGCAGGCCAGATTTTGCTTGCAGTGATGACGGTAGAGAAAGTTCTGAAACATTCAACTTTGTTTCTTGTGCTACCTGATGACTTGCAATTAAAAACGCCCTCTTGCGATGACTTCACGAATTACCGAGTTCACAAGTCCAGAATCTTATGTTCTGCGGTACCTTAATGCATATTTCTTTCACACTCATTCCAAAACGTTTTTGGGGAAGGAAACAAAATAGGAACTGTCTACATGGTGGTCATTTGTTGGAAGGAAATAATCTGCAGTTGCCACAAATTGACGAAAGATGTGCCATCATTAAACATGTTTTTCAGAAGACTTGTTTCCTGATGATAAGAAAATGATAACAACCATTGAAACCATTGAATCGAACCACACGGAAAACTGCTCCGGATCCAAGGAAAAGGCGCACAACCGCTTCCAAAACGTATCACTGACAGCTGCCACCTCTAATCACCGTTTACCTTAATTAAGGAAACAACGTTCAACGACTAGCAGGTAACTTGAGAAAAGAAGTAACTAGTAACCGCCCACACGGAAAACTACACCGGATCCCGGGAAAGGGCACACCACCGCGAAGGAAAGGGAACGCTTTAGCGAAGGAAACGTATCACTGAGAGCTCCCTCAGCTAATGGCCACTTAAAGACGGAGCAAACAACTTTTAAAGAGTCAACTTGAGAAAAGGTTTGCCTTTAGTATGTTAAGCATGTTTTTCAGAATACTTGTCGACTTCTGTTAATGTTCCTAGATGCTTACTGAGTGATCGATAACCGCCCACACGGAAACTGCCCCGGATCCCGGGAAAAGGCGCACAGCCGCTCACTGTAAACCTACCCGGCTGCATGCAGTAATCGCCACTTAAGGAATGCGCAAACAACTTTTAAAGACTGGTAGGAAACTTCGTCGCTGCTTATTTCCGTATGAAACGGTCGTTATAAATCGCCTAATGGTGATTTTTCCTGGCGTACCTCCGTAGATGCTCACTAACTTAATAATTAGGTTATAGTTAGGTTTGGGGGACATCGTTGAACACCAGCTGGTGCATTTTTCTTAGATTTCCCTTTTAACGATAGTCTTGTACATTTTTAATTGATGTGTCACTTTTCAAAGTTTTAGCCTCTTGTCAGTCCAGGAAAAGTTTGAATATGGCATCAACCGGGGTGTCTCTGTTCACAAATTTAGCAAAGTTACTCTAAGTTTGAAACAAGTCTCCACACGGAGGATTCTCTGGCGAGTAGCGCCTTAAGCACCCGTTCATCTCCACTGGGGGAGGGACTTCTATGGCCTCTACACCACGGAATCCACGCCAAATAAAAGTTACTCAAGCAACTGGATATGATTTTGGAAACGGTCAGACGTTTCAAGTAGCATCCACTACTTTTCGTCAGTGACCACCAATCTGCCAAGGGCATGAAGGGAACAAGGTTGGGGATCGGACCGTTAGCCGGTTCCTGTGGCGGCCCAGGGCAGTAAGCCCGCCGGTCTAAACTAGCGCTACGGGGAGTGGGCAAGTCCGATACTCAAGAACGTTTCCCTGTTTCCCAGGTATCTCGCCTTGGAGGTCAAGTGGTGTTGTTGTCAGGGTTGTAGAATCTGTAGGTTCTGGGTTCAAAGCGCTGGTAAACGACAGTGGTGTGCCATTGGGAAATGCACTTAACAGGACTTTTCTCCCTCGATCCAGGTGAAAATGAGTACCTAGATTTGGTTAGGGACATCCTCTCAAATATGATGTAAA
This sequence comes from Branchiostoma lanceolatum, assembly GCF_035083965.1. Lineage (NCBI taxonomy): Eukaryota > Metazoa > Chordata > Leptocardii > Amphioxiformes > Branchiostomatidae > Branchiostoma > Branchiostoma lanceolatum. The sequence goes on along the minus strand of NC_089723.1, from coordinate 39,977,987 downwards.
GCCGGAGGCCCACGTTTGAGGAACTAGGTAAAGAACCCATCACACTTATTAAAAATAGTAGAGGTCCAATCTATCATTGGAAGTCGTAAGCATAATCAATGAGGAAATACTATGATTGCTTTCTTCCAAAGGAACTTATTCTAACGCTTTTGTCATATATAATATGGGTCAGGAGACAATGAATGAATGAATATAGATTATGATAATTAGGGCCTTATTTGCATATTTGATGAGAAAATGTTGTAATACTTGAGTGGAGAAGGACAGAAAATTCATATGTGTGACATATGTTGTGTAGGGGCGTTAGGTAAAATCATTAGACATAAATTACACAGATTAGGGCATTGAATAATTACTCAATGATATGATAATCGCCGACTAATGTATGTGTTTTTTGCCAATAAATATGTGGAAGGCGAGTATATCACAAACAGGTGTCTTATTTGAAATGTTGAATACATGATACTCTGAGCAGAACAACACAAAGCAACAGACTTGTAGTGCGATGACAGTTTAATCATTCCAGGCATATACACAATATGCCGTGTCTACTGATAACCAACGAACTAAATCTTGCGGGTCAGTCGTAACCAGCGAGAGCTTCCTAGACTGACCCAGTGTAATGACTCGTCTTCATTGTCAATAAATAAATATACAAAATCTCAATAAGCAATATCTTATAAACGACACGATTTCGTCGCAGTCTCTCTAGTCATTTTCACAAAATTTCAAAATAACGCAAAGAAGCTTATGCTGCCATTGTTGTCTTCAACACATTGACATTCTGACGAACACGTTAGTACAAAATAAACATATCATTTTCACGTTTCTCTGTGGCGTCATTACGTCGAATTCACGCATGCGCCCGTCTGACGACTGAACATGACTCAACACGTTTTCATCTTGCCTCATGATACATTTGGCCCGCTGAGCCAGAGTGTGAGGGCTGTCGAGATGTTGTTGTCACATTTACAAACCGGGGCCAGGCCGGGCTGTTTGTGGAACCTTAAGATATAAGTGTATAACAATAAATATACACAACTTATGCTCATTACTAGCATTTTTGTGTGGATGTTTTCTTTCTTTATCAAGCGGTCCTCGTCAGATTGACATACTAACAACAGATCATACTTTAATGTAATTTCTTTTTATCATACTTATCGTTCCCGTTAACTGCCCGGTCGGGCCCCGGTTTGGAAATGTGACGCTAGCATTACGGCACTATCAACAGACGCAGCAAACTCGGTACAAAATGTCCGTAGAAATGTACAAACGCCTTGTGTGGCAGTAAGAGTCTTTAAAGGCGAAGTGTCCAGCTACAAGATGCAGCACGACTCCCTCTGGTTCTTGGTCGCCTTCTTGAAGGAGCAGATTGTCTTTATCGCGCTCGATCTTCTCTTCTCCGACGTCTTCTGTTTGTTCGAGTCTCTGTTCTCGCACGTTTCCGCGCTGTTCAACAAGGCCAGGAAAATGTCGTAGACGTTGCGGTTGTACTTTGCGCTGGTCTCCAGGAAGGGACAGCGCCATTCTTCCCTCGCCGCCGTGACGGCCTCGTCTTTCTGCACCTCCCTGTCCACTGCCAGGTCCGACTTGTTCCCCACCATCACCAGCGGGATGTTCTCTGTACCTGTGGGGGACGGGGAACAGGGCTGTTAATTAACAATCCATTAATTATCTATTAATGAGACATTCTGGACGGGAGAACAGGTCTGTTAAGTAACTATTAATCATCTATCAATGAGACTGCCAAACATTTATGCAGTGTTTCCTTCAAGATATATCACTGAGAAATTGCCACAAAAATGACCAGTAAACAGAATGGACGCGTCTACTGACCTTTGACATTGACGACGAGCTTGCGCAGTTTGTGCGCCTCCTTGAAGGACTCGGCATCGTCGATGGAGTAGACAATGATGAAGCCGTGGGCAGTCTTGATGTTCAGCTCCTGCATGGCGGGAAACTGGTGCGTGCCTCCCGTGTCCAGGATCTCTATGCTGTGCATGTTGCCATCTGGAAAGACAGGAAAGAAAACTGGTCAATTACGATAACAATAACAGCACCAACAACAGCAACAGTAACATCCTGCAATCTAAAACGTAAACTTGATATATTCTTACACTGACGAAAAAAAAGGTAGAGGGTGCGGCCTGGAAATTATGACCGTTTTTTTTTTGCATTTTATCCCCTGGAAGTCTAACCTTCATCAGCCTATTTATTCTTATCACTTTTTTACACCCTTGTTGTTCATTTTTATTTCCGTCGTCTGGATATTTTTTTTTACCCAATTAGTATTTGCTGATGAGGCTGAATGACGCACTTCCGGCATATCTGGGCCAAAGCGTTCGAGCGAGTTGATATTCTGCGACATCTTTGATTTCCCGACTTCCGCCTTACTGAAGCCGCCGCCTGCAGAGTACGTACTGTGACGTCACACGTACGAACGGGAGAAGCCAGACACCAGCCAGACGTGCCATATTTGGGGGTAAGCCGATCCTTCCCTACGTCACATGGCCTCTCGAGACCACGTCAAAATATAACACAATCACCTTATCATCGCGTCCGCCGGGACTGGTTTTATATAATCATCTCTATTGTTGATACTTTTTACGTAGCTGCAACTCAGATATCAAGCTATCACCCTCAACTCGCATTCGTCATAGTTAATGAGATACAAAAATAATCACCTGGAATTGAAACAAGAATTCAAGTAAAACGCCCTTTCAAAGAGCTGAACAGATTCTAACACTCTCAACGACACGAAACTGCCCAACGGAGGTCTCTTTTAAATGAGTGATGAGTGAATGAATCGATCGATGGATATATGAATGAATAATAGAAATAATAAAATAATGGGATACATTCATAATGAATGAATAAACGAACGAATATTTTTTTCTGCTGTATAATTGTTAAAAAAAATTGAGGGCATTTTGGCTTAGTTCTGTGTTGCCAATCGACCTACTCTGGATTTTTCCCAGTGAACCGGGTTAGAAATGTTCAGTAACACCCTCAAAGCCGGAGCTTTTGTCAAACGTCAACACAAATATTCAAAGTCTGGGAACAAGGACAGGGTTTCTGAGTGTCTGTGTGAAATGAAGTCGGTTACTTTAACTAAGGGTTTAAGAGGATCGGAGTCGTTGCGGGGCAGTGATGCTTGTGTGCCGTACCGCGTGGTGCTTCTACTGAAGACACTCTGGTTAGATCTGAAGGTCAAGTCCATTAGTCTCAGACAGATCATAACACTTAACTCTCGGGACGGATTGTAGTTTGAGACAATGGTTCCCGGAGTGTTATGATCCATCTGAGCTTTCAGATTAAACATAAGTGTTTTTGTAGGGCAAAGACTTGACACTTGAACGCTGCATTTCACACTTATGCTGTTGGAGAGGCTGGAACTGTAGAAATGGCAGCTCCGATTGACTCCAACGTTAAGCAGAGTTGAAGTGTTACGATCCGTCTGAGGATAATTGGATCTAGCAGTCAATTCCATTATAGTCCCATACATATCAGAACACTTAACACTCTGGGCGGATTGTAGTTAGAGACAATGGTTCCCGGAGTTGAAGTGTTATGACCTGTCTGAGCTTAACAGTCGCTAATTGGACGTCGCTTTCAGATGAGTGTTTTTGTGACACTTGAACACAGCGGTACTATTTTCCAGGGAGTCTTGAACTGCAGTAATGGCAGTTCCGATTTAAACTCATCGTTACCCGGAGTTTAAGTGTTATGATATGTCTGAGGATAATTGGAATGTCAGATAGCTGAGTCTTTCAGATGTAAAATGAGCGGCTGTTTTGTAGGGGAAGGATTGGACAATTACTGTCGGAATGGCGGTCACCTCACCATCGGCAGACACTGTTACAATGCAACGATTGTAAAATGTATCTGAGAATTTCCGGAATCGCATGAAAATTTGCCCATCTTATGTCAGACTGGTGGTCACCTTTCAATCGGCAGACGCTGTTATAAAACCTTATTAGTCCAGTGCGAACAGTGAGGTTGAGATGTGGCGGTTTAGTACATGTTTTCCAAAACCCGTACTGTGTGCATTACTCAAACCTAACCCACCGCGGGACAACAGACTAAACCTGAACCACGAAGAAAAGAGCTTAATCTAAAGCTTGTTGAATACTTATTGTGTACAGTGAGATTATGCTTAAAGCGCTCCGTCGAAAAAAAACAAAGCAATCAATTAGTCCTGCAGATTTGAGTAAAACAATGGGTAGACAAAAATAAGAATTACCGCAGGATAAAAAGATAGACGTATAATTTTTTATATTTTTTCTGCGATGTGATGTAATAACTGTTAACATTTCAATGGCGTTGTCGTGCTGTGAGCTGTGGATGGAATAGTACACCCAGGTGTCTTCTGAGGAGAAAACACGCCCACGTCTCAGATAAAGTCAAGGTTTCCCAGTCCCCCTCTTTAAACATCTGCTTGACGAAAACATTCAAATGTCAGATCTGAAAAGCCGGTCTTACCTGCGTTAGCGGCTCCAGTCGTAAGTGGGTTGTATGTTTACATAACCCCGCAGTGCTCTGAAGGATTTCGCTTTGCTTGTATTCTACACATTGCCTACCTGCCTACGTGCGCAGGCCAGAAACTGGCCCCTTCCCTACACATTGGGAAATATACTTTTTTTCGCCTCTTTTCCAGACAAGGGACCAGTTTAGCCCGGCAGTATATCAGTTTAAAACCAGTTTATACCAATACAAGTCAGTTCTTAGCGGTTCCTGCTGTATAAGAGGTTGTATATTAACATTCTATATGGCCTCCGTCGGTCAGTATTGACCATGGTAAAATCCTCATTCACGTCAGCCCTACGGCATCGGCCACGGCTAAACAGCCCTATACGAGACTAACAGTCTCTGCCATATACCTGTAAGTACGACTGTCAGGGGTTCAAATGCTGCCCGGGACCAGTGTATTACGCTTTATGTCAACATTAGCTCACAGGAAACCGAAATATTCTGCTTGCCGTTGGCAGGTAATGTCACCCCACTTTCCTTAAACATGTACTTCCTCCGCGGGGCGGTTGATACCAGGACACGTTAGTTCCCAGTAGGGCCGCTACAGCTTCAGTTCCAGCAGTGTAATTACACCGAGACAAACCGACTTACAGCTGACCACGATTAGCTCTGTCCACCCATTTTTCCAGTCCTACATTACCTGACCATGGAGCATGTTAACCGACCGGATCTAACTTCCATCCCTGCATCGTGCAACAAGAATCTACAGTGATACCAGCCTCTGTAACCCCATGGGTTCAAATCCTGCCCGGGACCGGTGTATTACGTGTGCTATCATCTTGCAAGAAATCCTTCAACCCTACGCCGTAGTTCCACAATAACAGACGAGTTTTCACCACCGAGGACAGCTCCAATGGTAAAGTGACAATTACTGGATTTTGTGCTACCGTCCACCTAACCTGCATCCCGGCATCCTGTACACAAAATTTCTAAGCCTTTATAGTGATACCAGCTGCTTTGACCTCAGGGGGTCTCTCACCTGCCAGGGACAGGTGTGTTACGTGCCCTATAATGTTACAAGAATGCCCTTTGCTGCAATGCAACAATCGCCGGGTTTTCAGCACCGCGGGCAGCTCCAATGGTAAAGTGACTTTTGCCTGCTAAACCAGCCATACAGTACTAGTGCCACGTTCTACAATGGAACGAAAATAGGATGCTTTTCTTACCTGGGAGATGCAGGAAGTGCCGGTAGCAGTCCTCCACCGTGGGCTCGTACAAGGTGTTGAAGACGCCCCGCATGAACTGGCTGACCAGCGAGCTCTTCCCCACACCGCCGGCGCCCAGCACGACCAGGCGAATCTGCTTCATCGTTCTGCGCATCACAAGTCTTACAGCTCAGGGTAGAAAATCTGCACGGGAGGAGGTGAGAAGCTTGTTAGACAAACCGAACTAGCCTGGATGCATCATATCAACATTCAATACATCGACGTGGAAATGTGTTTGGACTATGTCAGTAGCAGGACCCGTACCTGAGACAGGCTACTGCGCGGCTCCCGCGATGTTGAGAGCTTTAATGCGAGACGCAGTGTGGGAGGCGCTACATGGAAATGTCTCTAAATGTCACATAGATGAGACAGGCTCTGGCTACCAAGGCTACGGCGATAAAGGATCAACATCGCGAACCAACGCCAAGATCACACTAGGCCCTGAACAGGAGGGCGGGCTCTAGCTTAGCGGAGCCAAAAGCAAACTGACAAAATACGAGGGTTTTTCTATTTCGAAACATGTTCATAGAAGTCCAGAAATAATTGTGCTTGCTGCTTTTGGAGCAGAAGCAACAGCGTAATGCTCGGGATAAATTGCAATATAAGAATTAGCACCATCCAAAGCCTGAAAACAACCAAATGGTTGGATAGATATACAAGCGCAGCTCTGACAAACCAGAAAGTAAAAAAAAGCGACATTGAGCGCACTTACCAGTCTACTAGATGTGCAACTCCGTCTGATAGCGACTCCGGGCTGCAGCCCCTTTTAACCGTTCCGCCTACACAGAAAACAGACCGTCCTTTGGAACTGCCAATCATCCCACCAGATTTCTCATCCAATCACAGACGGCTTGCCGGTAATTTGATGCGGCGCGTCATCGATGTCTCGGAGCCATTCCTGTCTTCACACGTCAACACCTCCGTTTTGTTGTTCCGCTTACGCACAAACGCGACCGACACACCGCGGCCTGGGGCCATCCCACTCATTCTTATTACCGGTTTGTGGAGCTGCTCTGTGATTTCACCGCGCTGAAAGGCAGCGCACCGGGGCTGCTTATTCAGGCGGACCTCGTGTCGATGTACGGGGGAGGAATTCACAACGAACGGGGCCCTGGGTTGTGTTTTTGTGAGTCATGATTGCCCGCCAACTTGAAGTGACAGGATGGGGGGGGGGGCACAATGGTTCCATACAAGGGAATGAAGATTGCAGCGTCAGAATGTGCACGCACCTTCATTTATTTATTTCTTTATTTCTTTATTTATCTATTTATTGATCTTTAGGGTGGTCTCTTCAGTTAACAAGGTAACTGAATTCCAAGGGAGCCCTTACGTTACATGACAAATCACGACAAATCAGGATACAAAAGGAATAACTTAAAATAAACTGAATGAGTGATAAATTACAGAATCATATAACATAAGACAGGAATGATCAAACATACCAGTAATAAATCAACAACTCAAATAATTCAAAACAATAACAACTCAGAATCGCAAAATCCTGAGTATACAATGTATTAGAGACCAGCATTATCGTCATAATCATTATCTTGGACGAGTCTCCAGGCCTAAGTCCGATGTGAAAGAACAAGAAAGACTTTGCATGGCTTCTGCCGGTGGATATTAGATCATGGTGAAATCCTAATTCACACCAGCCCTACAGCATCGGCTATGGCTAAACAGTGCTATTTGAGAACGACAGTCTTTGGTACATGTGTAACCTAGCCAGTGCACAGTGAACTAGATCAGGACAAACTAGCCTATAGCCAGGGAAAATCCTTCCTGCTGATCGGTCAATATCTTAAACCCGTGTTAGAGTGCCATGCACTAGGGATGCACAGAAAAGTACACACAAGTACATCGTATACTTGACGCGACTTTCCTCACTCCACCCAGGTGTTAAATGAGTAAATTGTTCTCTGTACGTGGCGCTGTTATGAAATGCCTGAGTACAGTGCCACTTCGTCCTTGTCTGTTCAAAATCGAAGTAGAAAAGACGTACAGACTAGACGTCGAAAATTTGGAGGTATGTTTCTCTACCTTCTACCTAAGTCATTGTTTGACGAATATTCTCGTAACTTGATTATATACGTGACTAATGAACCTCTTCAACGAAGTAGAAAAAGAACAAAAGGAGGAGCGGTCCGACCTCTGTCATTCTTTGTAAAGACAAGTAAAGTAGAAACTGGTCGAATTCCGCCTCAGCAATGTCAATTTCTACTAATTAAGTATTTGTTACATCAGTTACGTCTGTAAGCTGACGGATTCCTGTAGCATTTTTATTTTTTTGTATGCCGATCAATACAGTATGACCTACTGCTGTTATATGCCACCCTCTTTGTAGGTGTGCATGGTTTGGGTATCTGTATTGTATATATTCAAGATCAATATAGTTAATGTCACCTATAACATTTAACAGCTACTTTTCAGTTAAAACCCCCACAAAAATCAGCAGATGAGGAATACATATAAACAGTATTCCTCATCCTCAGAACACTCAGGTCAACTCAACTTGTTTTTACTCTTGGACAAGCACTCTTTTTTTTCTGTTTTAGCTGCACATTTGGAGCTCTTATTAGGCCATATGACGATCGAAGAGAAAGAAGTAAGCAAAAAAAAAGGCTCTTCAAGAGTCCCATTATTATTTTTTGTATATAATTGGAACACTTGAACCAACAATTGCCTTGCACACAAGAGGTTAGCGAGAGTTTCTGGTGCTGCAGTTGTTCTTAGTGAAAATAAGGAAAAAAGGGATAGTTAGTATCAATAGTCCTCGCGCGCTACACTCAACACGGTTTCAGCTTACGCACCTCTCATCAGATTCACTGCAAAACACTCAGGTCAACTCACCTTCTCTGTTGTTGTCGCGCTTTGACAAGCATTTTACATTCTTTCGTTTCTACAGTCTTAAGTCAAGTCAAGGCCTTTATTTTCTTTCGAATGCTCTGGTGCTCCTATCAGGCCATGTCATCATCGACATGAAAGAGGTGAGCAAAGAAATGTTTTCAAGAATCCCATTATTCTCTGATAATAATTGGAACACTTGAATCACCGATGGCCTCGCTCACACAACAGCTTTACGACAGTTCCGGTTCTGGAGTGCTTGTAAGGAAAATAAAACGTGGATAGTCAGTATCAATAAACCCTGCAGGCTCACTGGACATAATAGATCGATCCTGTCGAACACCAGATCGAAGATATAGAACCCCCTAAGAACCTCCAATTCTTTTTAGAACATCTCCGTCTAAAACAGCGCTAGTAGGACAGACATGGCTCATGTGAAGCACATTACGTATATCTGAGACAGTTTTTTCGCTGTAATGGTTCCATGTATGCTCAGGACACAAACGAATGGAAAGAGACACTAGCTCGGGCACTAAAGGGAGGGAGCTTGTACCACATTGGCAGCTACTACACAGTCCGTTAGCGTATAGTTTCCCCTCTTCCGTACTGGTGTGTGATGGTGATTAACTTAACGGTGAACAGGGAAGTAAAAGAAGGGCATTTAAATTCTTACTTACTGAAGATCATGCAGCTGTTATGCATGCAGTCAGAACAGTGGGAACCCTGTCACTGATGTACGTACCCTGTTTTACACGTGCATCGGCTGCTTGTCAAAAACCGAGAGCTGATGCCAAATAACAAGGTAATGCTATGCGGCATCTACCGCTTCAGCATTGACCGAAAACAGTACGCTCTCGCTGCAATTACGCGCACCCACTCCTCTACTCGATGGATACAGCCTTCAACAAAGAATGCAGAGCAGTTTTCTTTGACCCGCTTTGAAAGTGCTTTAGGACCGAAAAACTTTCGACATTATTTTCTACCTGGCCGCGGCGGCCATTTTATGTCCGTCAAGCCCTGTTTTTGACGGAGGTGTTCGAAATAGAACAGGGGGCGTGGCTTTGGGATCGGTCTATTACCAGGTACGGCTCTTATAAGGGAACGCGTCTAAATGTAGATATGAAAGTGAAAATTTGTGTCCGTTTTTATACACATTTGCTTTACTTTCTTCGTCAGTCCAGGATCAAACAAAAATCTATCCGGTTGCCTGAGTAACTGTTTTATTGTGTATCTTATTACCTGCATGTCCAACCTTCATCGACCGGTTGTTGATTCATTTATTGGTACCGGTTGTTGATTCATTTATTGGTACCGGTTGTTGATTCATTTATTGGTACCGGTTGTTGATTCATTTATTGGTACCGGTTGTTGATTCATTTATTGGTACCGGTTGTTGATTCATTTATTGGTACCGGTTGTTGATTCATTTATTGGTACCGGTTGTTGATTCATTTATTGGTACCGGTTGTTGATTCATTTATTGGTACCGGTTGTTGATTCATTTATTGGTACCGGTTGTTGATTCATTTATTGGTACCGGTTGTTGATTCATTTATTGGTACCGGTTGTTGATTCATTTATTGGTACCGGTTGTTGATTCATTTATTGGTACCGGTTGTTGATTCATTTATTGGTACCGGTTGTTGATTCATTTATTGGTACCGGTTGTTGATTCATTTATTGGTACCGGTTGTTGATTCATTTATTGGTACCGGTTGTTGATTCATTTATTGGTACCGGTTGTTGATTCATTTATTGGTACCGGTTGTTGATTCATTTATTGGTACCGGTTGTTGATTCATTTATTGGTACCGGTTGTTGATTCATTTATTGGTACCGGTTGTTGATTCATTTATTGGTACCGGTTGTTGATTCATTTATTGGTACCGGTTGTTGATTCATTTATTGGTACCGGTTGTTGATTCATTTATTGGTACCGGTTGTTGATTCATTTATTGGTACCGGTTGTTGATTCATTTATTGGTACCGGTTGTTGATTCATTTATTGGTACCGGTTGTTGATTCATTTATTGGTACCGGTTGTTGATTCATTTATTGGTACCGGTTGTTGATTCATTTATTGGTACCGGTTGTTGATTCATTTATTGAACAATGCATGCCCATCGTTTCCATCCGTGTATCAATATGTTACAGATGTCATCTCTATTGGTTATTTGTTCACCCCTGACTTGTCTGAGAGGGCTTTACTCCAGAGCGAATTCACCTATACGTAAATTCCGTTTTTGCTCCGCGGAGGTTAAAAGGATTCTGTTTGAAAGCTACTGTTCCGTTATGTACTGCGCACAAATATGGTCTGACTATAGCGTGGGGGTTTTAACAGCGCTCTAAAATTACTGCTCGGTGTGAGCAGGCAGTCAAGCACAAGTTGGTTATTTGCAAACAACAGAACCGATTCCTTTGATGCCCGACTTCGAAAACTATCACACTCTTTTGTCTCCCGGTTGCTTTGTTCTGACAATATTATCATACAGACACTCGTTCATTCCGAGTCATTCTACTACAGCACATTCTGGAGTCATTATGTCAACATTGTTTTTAAAAGATTGTATAAGTTATTTATTTTGTATTGTATTTTTATGTAGTCTTTCTCCATTGTATGTTGTATGATATGGGCCAGGTATCTGAATTAAAGTTGAAATGAAAATATAGGTGACAACGAGCTTGCAAACATCTACTGATTTGCTACAGTCGACACGGTTGGGTTTCAGCCTACGCACCTGTCATCACTTCAGAAAACTCATGTCAACTCAACTTCTCAGTCGCACTTTAATTTGACAAATATTCTACAGGATTTCATTTCTACAATCTCAAGTGCACCATCGGTGCTTTTATGAGGACATGTCAAGATCGACGAGAAAGAAGCAAGCAAAGAAATGTTTTTCAAGAGTCCCATTCTTCTCTAAGTCTAATTTGAACACTTGAGTCTGAATGAACTGCCTCGCACACACAATGCCTAACGAGCGCTCCGGTTGTGCGGCAGTTGTTAGTTAAAAAACACATATTCAGTATCAGCGGGTTCACTGGTAGTAATCACCAGGTGCGCCGGTCCTATTAGACTGCTCAAAGTGGTGTATAAATGTAGATGTGAAGATGACATTTTGTGCCCATTCTTTTTTTAACTTCTTCGTCCATAATCAAAGAAAAACAGTGTAGATCAGAAACGCCGTTAATTGCCTGATCATGTTTGCAGATTGGCAGCTGACTGCACAAAATCTTTATCTTTAGTCTATAAACCAACTGACTACACACAACCCTTATTTTTAGTTCATTGGATAAATCAACAGGTGTCCTTGGTAATTCGCGAAGTGCGTAGACGCATGCGCAGATGCATCAAAGTCTTGTTTTACAGATTTTGAGCCTTAAAGCTTCGCTTACGTTTTATTCAATTGTAGCTCATTAATCGTGATACGTGTCCATTTATCATTTCATGTCACTCTTCGGCGAGCGTGAGTAGCATATGGAAAATACATAACTGCGAAAACACAGGCAGACTCAGAAGAAAAACAACAGTTCCTCGTGAATTGGTAGACTCTTTCATGACCTGAACTGTCTGTTACGTCTGCTTCTGGTTCTACCACCTCTGAACTCTGTTTCCTGTCACTACCACAGGTTTGACCTTTGCGGTGACACAATCTTCACACTTACTCCCTCCCTCCCTACTGACAGTGTATTCAAATAACTACACACAAGAACACAAACATCCAGTCTGATAGACTTGGGCTGCAAATCCCTGTAAAAACAAACACATGAAGGAAATAAATACACGTTTAGTCATATTTGATTTATTCTACGTTTGTTTTAGAAATTTGCTTAAGTTTGTCTTGGTCTAATCTTATGTAGCTTTTCTATGGCGCTGCAATATAACTTATTGCACTATGTACACTACGTCCCTGTCCTTGTGTACCGTGCTTCTAAAAAACAAACTCTGGGGTCATACTAGCCAGGCCAACATGGTCTACGTGCCTGCACCAACGTGTAACATCCATGGGTCAATATCATTTCTCCCACGCAGGTTCAATCACCTACTTCATACTGACTGTGTTAACAGCTACAATTACAACTACAGTTAATCCGTAAGGATACCATTTACCCGTTAACTTATATGACATGAAAAAAAAAAATTGCAATCAGAGATGTTATGAAAACATTTCGTCCTTACTGATGTGAATGTTATGTTATATAAGAATGTAAATCAGAACCCATCCGCCCACTGGAAAGTTTAACACCAGAAACGAGACCTCCGTACACGGAGGTAATACTAGCCAGGCTAACATGTCCTACGTGCCTGCACAAATGTGTAACATCCATGGGTCAAGATAAATTCTCCTACTCAGCTTTCATCACCCTTACGACATCCTAACGACTACAATTACAACCTAACAGCAATTGCCCGATTATACCAGTTCAATTATGGCCTGTCGATTTGATTTTATCATTTGATTATTAAAAACAGCATTGTAATTATGGCCTTTTTGAAAACATTAGGATCAGAGATGTTCTCAAACATTAGTTTCGTAATCCGATTCCCTCCGCCCACTTGAAAGTTCAGATATCTGAAGACATTCATCTAGGAGTGGGCGGAAAATAAAGAAGTCAGTGATCAACAACAACTTGATAAGATTCTTATAGAGAGAAAGCTGAACAAAAATAGGACCAAAGCCTTGGATATTTTGTTGATTGATGGATTGATTTATTGATTGATTATCTATTGGCCACGGGCCGTGAGACCATCTGCAATAACATATTTTGCTCTGGAAGGATTTGACCGACCATTTGATAGGTTCATAATTGTTGTAATCTATGTATTCTGTTTGGGGGGTCAGACTATTCCTTTCTGACCTTAACCACCGTTGAAATCTTAGAAATATGTTTTAGATAGCCCGTCGCCCAGAATGTTGTCTTTTTTAAAATACTATACTTGTCAAATCGGCAATATGTTTAGTGGGAAGTAGATATTTTTATTTTTTATTTTTTCAAATCCAATAAGCAATAAATAATACACACACTAGACTGAAAAAGCCAAGATGACAATACATGAGATAATAGAAAAAAAAAACTAAAGAGAAGAAGCCTCCCATGATCAAAGCCTTGCATTTGGTTGTAGCTACAATATCAATATAAGAAATTACAAGATTAACGTAAAACAAACGAAATTATATAAAACAGAAAGTTCCCCACTTACCCCGATGCTCTCCCCCCCCCCCCCCCCCAAGGTGGATAGTTGTTTACGTGGGTGTACGATTTTATGTTTGATGTTTTTCTTCATAGGGTTAGGAAGAGGACGAAGATATTCAATTTGTAGCGACTGTTGATTTAGTTTCCGAATCTTTGTCATGCCGAATTGGTCTCATTTCCTGTGAGTGGAAAATATCATATGAACATAAATGTTAAACACGTATATCAGAGTAGCGAGATGTTGGATTTGATTTGATTTATTCATTTGGCTGTACAAAAAGTACAGCCAGGGCTACCCAACTAGCCGAAGGCTGTTATTCTCTGTGAGGGAATTGTGTTGTTGAAATGGAAATCCCAGGTAAATCTCACTTCTATTCTGTGTTCAGGTAGGTTTTCGTGATTGATTGATTGATCGATTGATCGAATGATCGATTGGTAGATTGATTGGTAAATTTGATTGGTAAACTGATTGATTGATCGATTGTACACCAGCTCGCCTTGTTTCCTCTTGATTGTTTCCATTATCGATCTTATGTTTTCATGTATGATGTGGTTTACCCTATGTAATTGTTTTATATTTCTATTTATGTTTTCGAAAAGATGGCTTCGTCTAAGCATTTTTACGTTTGCTTTTGCCCGATCATCAATAAACCAATGTGAATAGAATTTGAAAATACCAGAATGATCTCCTAGTGTGCAAAGATGGTGGCGATCCATTAAGTCCCTGCTAGCTCTTAAAGAAAACGCCACATTTAGATCCTCAACACACGTTAATGGGGTCCAAATAAGTCTATTTCACGAAACCCAAAAGTCGATATTCTAAGAATGATTGATGGTTAATCTTTGGACTTGTCACTTCACAAACATCATAATGCACCACATGCTTGGTGGGATGTTTTCATAACATTTTGCTTTAAAAACACTTAGATTATACAAATAACCTGTTTTTCTGCTCATTCGCCAAGCTGCCGTTATTTCATCTCCAAATTAGGACGACGCTGTAAAAAAAAGACTCAGTTTGACGTCAAAGACTGACGCTTGATGGCTGATCAGAGATGTTATAATCAGCGGATTGAACACCAACGCCCACGGAAGGTCTTATTTACCAGTTTCAACTAGAGTTTTGCTCATGCAGTTTTAGAAATTTTCGCATATCGGAAATATTGAGAAAGATTTAGAATTGTTATGGTCAGACAAGACAGCAGACTGTAGCTGGTCATTCAAAATCAAGTCTGCTCGTGGAGACCACAGATCGTCGGATTCACCTCGTGTTTTATTTCATCTTCATGGTTGCTGGTTATGAACGCGACATGGTTTCCGCTCTATGTGATGGGTCAGCACTGTAAAGAGACAAGTATCCACTTGGGAATACAAAAACGACCCAGAAAAACTAGTTTAAGTGTTTCTCTGTCAGTGGCTTTCGGGTCGTGTCAAGAGTTATCCACATGGAAATACATAAATGGCCTACAAAAACACGTTATAAATGTTTATGTGTCAGTGGCATTTGGGTCGACCCAAGAGTTATCCACCTGGAAGTGCAAAAACAACTCCCAGTGTTACCGTGTCGGCCTTGTTTCATGGCTCGATCCGAGGAACCATGGTCATTTCATGAGCAAATATGAACGGCACATCAAAGAGGAGAAGCGGCCATGTCGGAGTGTGACGTCACAACCTGACGTCACGGCGCCAAAAGCAGAAGTGACACCCGGCTGGTAAACAGTCCGGCAGGGAACAACAATAACAGCTGTCGCCAGATGACGTCAGAAATGTTTTGGTACCATAATCTGCACGGCAACTATCTAAATATACTTTTCTCTTTAAAAACCTTAATATCTATAGTTCAATAATAAACTTTATTGTATATTCATGCCCTATCACGGGGTAAGTACAGGCATATAGATACAAAATACACGGTAACGTTCATATAATGACACACAGGATTTCTAATACTAATCTAAAACAATGGTTCTAAAACTACTCTAATTCATAGGTTCGGCTTCTTCTCGTCTCTTTGTGATGTTAGAAATTTTAGTTCAGATGGACCTGTTTGATATTGTATGGTCATAACGCATAATACAAATGAACTGCTCAATATTAGACATAAATTGAAAGTGTGGAAACGTTCCCATACTATAATCAAGCAAAACATTACTATCGTTTCTAATATTCAATACCGCTTCCACATCTTATTGGTAGAGGGAAGAAGGATGACGTTATTGCGGGACCATTATAACTGGCACGATGTATGGCAACTTGTACATACATTGCATGCTAGCAGTTTAACTATTTCTAATATCTAGCAATGCTAAGGCATTAATCTACTTTTTAAAATAACAGTAAAGACACTCTTATTGTGCATAATAATATCTCGTAAACATAGACAGATCTGCATCTTGGCACATCTGAAATCTGGCTCAGAAATCGTCAAGATTTTCAATATTTCTTTGTCTTTGCCTACATGATCATTGGTGTTAAAAGTTGTGAAAGAAAATCCACCAAGATACATGGCTCAAGTAAGATCTAAGTAATGTTTCATTTATGTGTTTAAGTTGGCATATAGAGTAATGTGGAAATGCAAAGTTGATCCGTTCTTTAGCTTGGCTCTTTTATTGCTTTCATCCATGTCGATCCAGATATGCCTCAAAAACGTATCCCTGTCTGATTTTTGTCTTTAAATGAATCAAATAAGCATGACTGAAGTCAGTAGACACACTATTTCTGATATTTGCATAGAGACCATAATCCCGGCCTGCACGCAGAGGGAGGAGGACAGGGAAGGGTGGGGGAATCTGGTGCTGAAAGCAGCCCCGACCCTCAGGATAAGGATGAAGTGATGAAGGTGAAGAGGTTTTGTGATCATCACTTCAGCTGTACGCAAAAACAACTCGTAACAAGTGTAATGAACTGATCCCAAGCTTAAGTGCAAAACAAATGTTTAATTACAGCTATTGTCTGGCAACAGAAAGGTCACAGACAGCTCAAGGTTCTATTAAGCCTAACGAACGTGTGCTGAAGGCTTAGTGGTGTAAGATGGTAATGCCAACGTACAACAGGAGGAGATTTGGGATAAATACACTTTCGGTTGGAAACTAAGTACTTAAGTAGCCTTTCTCAGAAACCCTGCTATAGATACTGTATAGGTACGTTACGTTCAAGAAAGAAGAAGAAGAAAGAAGATGAAGATGAGGTAGCACTTGCAGGAACCGACTTGCCCCGCCGAGATTTGGGTGTTTTTATTGAAGAAGACTAAAAGAAAATGGGACACATGCCGTGTAAAGTGGCGACGCACTCAAGTTGGAAGAATTTAGACATCTCTTTTTTTCTTGTAAACTCTTGAACCTGAGCTCTAAAAGGTTGATGGCAGATATACAACAGCTTGCAAACTAAAACTTTTTTTCTTAAAAGCAGGCTCTTAATGGAAGATAAACTTTAAAGGGTAACACCTGGGAGCTTTCCTTTAAAATCGTCTGATGTAGAATCAGGAACGCGATGTCGGTAATAATAATAATAATGACTGGTTTATTTCAAAACGCATACCATAGCAGCCTTTTCCGGCAGAATTGGGGTACATGATACATTAAAATTCATTACATGACTGTAAACTTCGTACAATAACATCATAACACATAATACTTCATAAAAAAAACTACAATTCATTCAATAAGTTTACGCTGAAAGGTAGGGTGGTATTTCTGAATCTAGACGTTCTGCATCTGAACTGTGTGAAGTTGTCCTTTGACCTTAGATCTCTACTGTGAACGCTTCCCCGTTTCGGAGGGAGCCAACTAGAGAAGGTGGGGGATTTAGAGATCGACAGTGCAAATTTCATACATAGATTACGGCGTCTCAGGTACAGGGGAGTGAGTGACAGCTGTTCTATTGCTCTGTCGTAGCTAACATAGTTTTTACCTAGAATCATTCGGCACGCCCTCTTTTGTACTGCTTCTATGTGGTTTGACTGGAGAGTAGTGAGACCAGGATGCCACACAGGGCAAGCATACTCTAGCAATGGTCTTACAAAACCACAGAAAACAAGCGTTAGGTCATAGTTAGCAAGTCCATGTTTCTTTAGGACACGTACCAGATAAAGCCTACGGTTAGCTTTGCTCACTATCGAGTTTACATGAGTGGACCACTTGAGATCGGCTTGCAGGATCACACCTAGAACTCTAGCAAACTGCACTACTTCCAACTCTGATGGTCCTACATACAACTGTGGAAGTGGGGGTGGATTTCTCATAAAACATATAACCATTACTTTACATTTCACTGGATTAAGTTGCATGTAATTTGATTCAGTCCAGCGCACAAGTCCATCAACGTCCCTTTGCATTGTGGAAGGAAGAGTACTGTGTCTGGGTTCGGCTAACGACATGTCGTCAACGTAACGTTGTATGTATCACACATATCGCCTTTCTGTAACCTTCACCCGGCGTTGAAATTTGATTGTTTCCGTTATCTATCTTGTCGGTAACATTGTATGTATCATACATAATGGGACTGGTCTCTTTTTTTTACTTCCCTTTTGGACAAACAAGGAAGACGTGGCACTGCACTCAAGGGTTTCTTCTTTCAACAGTGCCGCGTACAGAAAACAATATACCCATTTTTACACCTAGATGGAGTTGTTGTTGTTGCTGTTGTTTATTAGCATATGTACAATATAAAACAAAGATAAATAGAGCAAAGCATACATGCAGGGGAGGCCAGAAGCCTATGCGGCTTTTCGGGGGCCTCCCCTAAACTACACAAATGGAATTTTTACAAAATCATATATAATCGAAACTAAAAATAATTAATGAAGGAAGAAATTGGAATTGTAACATAAATCCTAATGAAACAAATGAAAAGAAGAGGAAATACAAGGTGAATTTTAAGTTTAAAACATAATAAGTATTATAATGAATAACAATTTATAACGAAAAAGGTCAAAATTATACAAAAATAACAAACATGTGAATTTTTCTGTCATCAGATACCAAAGGAAAAGTGGAAAACAAGGAAAACAAACAAATGAGGAGAAAGTAATACTTGGATGTTCTATGACATCTATCTTTAAAATGGAGTGAGTCATGTTAAGTGCCTTTCCGAGGGCAGAACATCGAAGGCGTCAGGGGATTCGAACCCGGGACCTCTGTTACGCCACACGACCCCACAAATTGAAGTTGCCTTGTAATGGAAGGAAGGAGGAAGGAATAAAGTCTTGATCTCTTTCTTCTCTCTTCCAGTGGCGTCTGTTGTAAAATCTGCTATCATTTCTGAATCTCCTTGATTTTGGGCCCTTTATAACGTGTACTTTTGTGAATATGGATCCCAGTACATGATCATCTGAAAAAATAATTGAAAAACCAGCAGGCTGTCTACATTTGATTTCAAACATAAAGACATACTGAAATCATCCCGACCCCATTTATATGTACAATCTATGTGCAGTCTGAGATTTCCAGAAAACTGTACTCTTTATAACGTCTTCGTCTTGTTTAAAATATTTTTTTGGAACATGACCAAATAATAGAGACCATCAAAACAATCTGCTTGACTACATAGACTATTTGCTTTCAATAAAAAAAACATACCGATATCATTACGCCTCCATACAGTTATTTACAGTGAATGATTTCCCGGAAAAATTCATCACGACTGTGCTATTTCTAATCCGTCTTTTTGGAAAATCAACAAATGATAGACCATCAAAACAATTTGCTTGATTACATGAAATATTTGCTTGCAATAAAAAAACATACCGACATCATTACGCCCCATACAGTTATTTACAGTGAATGATTTCCAGGAAAACCATTCACTACTGTACTATTTCTAATCCGTCTTGTTGGAAAATCAACAAATAAAGACCATCAAAGGCTTGAATTGATTGCATAAAATATTTGCTTTCCATAAACAGACCGACATCATTACGCCCCCATAGAGTTATTTACAGTGAATGATTTCCAGGAAAAGTCCTTTAGGATGACCTGATAACGTCACACCTGGTCGTAGTGACGACTCACGTAGTGTCCACAGCGCTGTCCTGAGCCGAAAAGTGGTCTCTTGTGCTTGCAGAGAAAACTCCAACAACGTTGACTTGACTGGCCTGATTTACACGGAGATCGACTTGGAGACGACCCAGGACTGATCCCAACCTTAAATGAAAAACAAAGCTTTGATCACGTCTATTGTCTGGCGAAAGGTCACAGACAGCTTAAGGTCCTATTAAGCCCAACGGACGTCTGTGCTGAAGGCTTAGTGGTGTAAGATCGATGGTAATGCCAACGTGTAACAGGAGGAGGTTTAGGATAATTACACTAAGTACTTAAGTAGCCTTTCTAAGAAACCCTGCTATAGATATTGTATAGGTACATTACGTTCACGAAAGAAGGTAGCACTTGCAGCAACCTTCTTGCCCAGTCGAGGTTTGGGGGATTTTTTATTGGAGAAAACATTACAAAATTGGACACATGCCGTGAAACGTGGCGACGCAGTCAAGTTGGAAGGATTTATACATCTCTTTTTTTCTTGTTAAATCTTGAACCTGAACTCTAAAAGGTTAATGGCAGGTATATAACATCATTACGCCTCCATACAGTTATTTACAGTGAATGATTTCCCAAAAAAATCCTCCACTACTGTACTATTTCTAATCCTTTTGGAAAATCAACAAAAGATAGACCATCAAATGCTTCAATTGATAACATCAGATATTTGCTTTCCTTAAAAACAGACCGACATCGTTCCGCCCCCATACAATTATTAACAGTGAATGTTTTCCAGGAAAAGTCCTTTACGATGACCTGATAACGTCACATCTGGTCGTAGTGACGGCTCACGGCACGTGTCCACAGCACTGTCCTGAGCCGAACAAGTGGTCTCTTGTGCTTGCAGAAAAAACTTAGTGTCAAACAACATTGACTTGACTGGCCTGATTTCCACACTATTTCCTAGTCTGTACAACGCAAACTCCAGCTGTCCGGGGGTTTCTGTCCCCTCCCCTAGGGCGGCGAGGTGGTTACAGGGCGGCGAGCCGGTACAGGAGGATTGATTGAATTCAGGCTACTCAGACACAGCCACGAATCGACTCGAAAAACCGATGTGTAAATCGGGCCAATGACTTAATAGACTTAACAGCAACAAGTTCATAATGTAAATGCCATCAGTTTACTAACATCATAATTTAGGACAGTCTCCCTCTATACATAGTAACATCATAATACATTATATTACATTATATTACATTACATTACATTACAGTACCAGGGCTATTTCTATGCCATAATGCTGCGTGAATAGAGACCAGGTACAGCTGATGTACTCAGCATTGTACGGGCTCGTTGGGACGACATGAAAGCTAATTGGCTACACTTTTGCTTCAATCCGAAAATGTACAGTGAAATGACGGGCACCTGTTTGCAACAGCACCGTGCGAGGTGCCGCTGTCACAGTGAAAATTTAAGAGCGCAACATTCCGATAATAAGGCTGGAGAAGACTGTACCATCGGGTGTGCAGTGTTATCATGTAGACAGTATCATTATATAAACAGTATCCTTGGCAGACTCGACGCTGTGTCCTTGGGAAAGACACTTTACACCTATCTTAAACCTAGATTAACGTTGAGCCGAGTCCCGTGTTTGGGGTAATTACGCAATACACAGAGCATGCAAACGGTTGCACCACGCTTATCTTAAAGAGTAGGGTCCATCACGGTAAGCGTGGATCAAACCTTACAGTGTTACCCAGCTTGTACCTACTGTACACAGTTGAAGTGTTACGCCTAAAGGCGGCTTACCGGTTAAACGGAGCTAAGAAACAAACAAATATACCTGTCATCAGTGATTATGTTCCTTGACATTCCCTGGTTTAGAAGAAAAGAGCAGCAAGGAACTATTTTATTGAGCCGGCTGGCTAAAGAACTGATATTGTCTACAATGTTGATTTGTCTCTGTACTGTCTGACCAACGAACATTGCCCTTGCTATCTGAACATCCAGCATTAAAAAAGTGACAGAAAAACACCGATAAGTCGTAAAGTTGCTGTAACCCGAGTTCCACCTGTTATAAACCTGATAGTCAATTGATCTCTTATTTCTACGGCCCTGTCATCCCAACACACACAAAAATTAGATATCCGTTATTTTTGTTTTATCCTGCGAGCTAACGAATACAAAGGCACGGGCGTAATGTCTTAACCAACACCAATGAAGACAGAATATCCTGGGCGGAAGGAAATTTTGCTCCTCGTTTTCAAAGGCTACGTACAGTTGAATAACAAAACTCTTAATTCACAATCAAGAAATAGCATAACCGTCGACGTTTCTATGACCGCCTGTCCCCTTCTTCAAGACAATACTGGTTGGTTCACTTTACGCTGCACCTACGTGTCACTGCTAAGATACTGTTAAGTAAAGTTGTTTTTCAGTCACTTAGAGTCATCTACCTGAATTAACACCTGTCTTGGGGACATAGACGCGTACATAGCGAAAGGTCCTGGACATGTTTATAGTTCATGGCGACCTAAGGACTTACCGCTGAACTTACAAACGATCTATTTCAGTCGTGAGTTGAGAGTCACTTCGACCCGCCAGTCTTTCGAAAAGCAGCCGGCGAAAGGTCAAAAGGAATCAATTTTCCCATTATCGCCTTAAGAGCTGAGTCTGCCTGCAGGCGTTCGGGGCTCCTCCGCCTGTTCGGTCACTTACGTAAGGACGAGGTTCGGTCGCCATGACACGGACGGATACCAAATGTGAAAGGGCGAGTTGGCCCTCATTGAGGAGGGTGGGGGCACAAGGAACGTTCTTGTGAAATGCAGCGTTGGTCCTTGGAAATGTCAAAATGAATCAATTGTCCCATTATCAGATTAAGAGCTAAGCATGCCTGCAGGCGTCCAACTCTAGGAGTGTCCACTGAACAGATATATTTGTTGTGTCGCTTTAGACTCGCTTACATAAGGACGAAATACGGTCGCCGTGACCGCAGCCCACCTAAAACGGACCGATACCCGATGCTTAAGAGTAGAGTTGGAGAGGAAGGGCTTCTCTAGCTGTCCGGGTCTGAAAGATTTTATGTCACTGGCCTGATTGCCTTGGGTTGACCAGCAGTCGCGACTGTTACCCGTAGTTTGCCATGGAAGTCGCCGCTACCCATGCGCAGCCTCGTGAACACCCGGACCTGTTCTGATTGTCAGGAGCTTCAGGAGAAACCGATTTTCCCATTTTCGTCTTAAGGGCTCAGTCCACCCGTATGCGTTCGACTCATAAACGCCTGTCGGGACGAAGTACGGTCGCCATGACCGCATCACGCCTAGGACTGAGAGATGTCCGAGATGGAATCTTGATTTGGCCCTGGTTGAGCCGTGGAGGCGGCCGGGGCAGGGCTACTTTCCCTTACGAACAGTTACGAACAGGATTGTATTGTACAAATAGACGTGCTTGTACATGTCAAACTGAGGACTGTTCATTATTGTTTGACGCAGAAGTCACCGCGACCCGTGCGTACTCTCGTGACCAACACAAGGTTCCCTGGAAGCATAAAGTGGAATCACTTTTCCCATTATCGGCTAAGAGGCAAAGCCCACCTGCCATGTCACCGTTACATTTATTGTGTGACGTTTGTAATGACCCTACCATTCTACCAATAGGTAGACTGACACAACTGCAGATAACAAACTCCGGTGAAAACTCAGAATTCAGGAAGACGGATCAACCTTACGGTAAAATTTGTGGCTCGATTTTTGCAAAACAAACTTATTTTGCTAGTACAACAATAGAAAAAAACATCTTTAGAACCTGCCCGTAGGTTCCATAACTTGTTTAGAAAAAAAAAGCTACAACGACTCTGTACTATAAATAGCAGCGCATTTATGTAACAGGGCGACTGAACAGGGCTATTTTTATCCACTAAAAACACGATTTATATAGTATCCCAGATGACATGGTCTTCCTCAGGATTATGTCAGACTGAGACCAGGTGCAGCTGCAGGAGGTCCGCGATTGACATTGGTTTGGTTTATTGGTTTATTGAGAAAATCCATGAGTGTTGTGCCCTAAGGCACATTGATGTTCTCAGGTTACGGAAGGCTGGTCGGTGATTGGCTACAGTCGTACCATCAGCGTTGGTCCTTGGAAATGTCAATGAATCAATTTCCCCATTATCAGCTTAAGAGCTAAGCATGCCTGCATGCGTCCAACTCTGGAGGTCTCCACTGTTGAGCAGATATGTTTGTTGTGTCGCTTAAATAAGGACGAAGAACGGTCGCCGTGACCACAGCACACCTAGAACGGACGGGAAGATGGGCTACTCTCCCTGTGGGGGTCTCAAAGATTTCATGTCACGATTGGCTTGGATTGACCTGCAGTCGCGACTGTAAGCTGTAGTTTGCCATAGAAGTCACGGCGACCCGTGCGTAGCCAAGTGAGCACCCGGACTCGTTCTGATTGCCAGAAGCTTCAGGAAGAATCTATTTTCCCATTATCGTCTTAAAAGCTCAGTACCACCTGCAGGCGTTTAAGTCTCCTCTGTCTGTTGCAGTGTTGGGTCGCTTAAGTAAGGACGACGTACGGTCGCCATGACCGCAGCACACCTAGAATGGATAGACTAAAAACGAATAGATTCCCAGTGCGAATAAGTGATTTGGAAAGGGTTGAGTTGGGGAGAAACAGCACCCTAACCTTTGCAGTTCTCAAATATTTCACGTCACTGGCCCGATTGCCTTGGGTTGACCAGCAGTCGCGACTGTTCCCCACCCGTAGTTTGCCATGGAAGTCTCGGCGACCCGTGCGAAGCCTCGCGAACATCCGGACCCGTTCTGATTGTCAGGAGCTTCAGGAGAAACCGATTTTCCCATTATCGGCTCAGCCGCGAAGCCCTCCCGCAGCCCTCCTGTCCTGTCACCTGTCATGTCACCTTGCACTTCAAACAGGCGCTGCTACAGGAGGACTTACATAAACGGTGTAGTTGGGTCGCTCTGACAGGTCATACCTGTATAAGGGGTCATCTGTCAGCAGGGGTACTTGCCTGGGAGGCAGCCCTCCTGTAGCCCACCTGGCATGTCACCTCGCGCCGCGCCGCACATCAAACAGGCGCTGCTTTTGGGTCACTTACATAAACGGGGCAGTTGGGTCACTCTGACAGGTCAAACCTGTACGGAGAGGTCATCTGTTAGATGGGGTACTTGCCTGGGGGGTAGTTTCTCTTAATAGGACTTGCAGATTGCACTGTGCTAGGGGCGGGGCGACGAGTGTCCCTGTAGCTGAGTTTGCTGTTTGTTTGTTGAGTTGATGTGTGTATTCCTGCCTGTCGCCAATTGTGAATAATCTACTCTCATTTCAAAACTCTTAACTCTTACTTTGTTTTGGTCAGTTTGTCTGAAAACGTTCTGAGGAGTTCTGCACAGGACACATCTCTCAGGTACATATGTCCGGGTGGGTAAGACCCGCGCACTCCTCCACTCTCCCGAAGAAACTACCGAACATAAGAATACGGACCTCTCACAAACTGAAACTTTTGAAGCCAAGGCTGCAAAAACTCATAAAATCTACTTCATGACTTGATAGCCGGTTGTACCATCCTGGTAGAGGTTGTGAAGGAGACGGCAAGAACATCGCTGGCACTGACGTCGTTGTAAGACGGACGGCGCATAAAAGTGCTCATGACACAAGAATGAGCTCCCCAATAATGTCCTCACCTGTAGATGTTCTTTCTTCTTTTATCATCCTCAGTTGATGCTCTTTTAGGTAGCTAATAGTGCAACGCGGCCTCGCTACTGCTCGCGTTTCCAGCTAGGCACACCGGGTCTCCCCAAACTCTTCTTGATAAGTATGGTGGGTTCCTTAAGGGGAGAGGTTTGATGGTTGAGGCTGACGCCTGAAGCTCTTTCATACACAGGGCCAACGGCTTTACGCCACCATCCGAAATGACGAATACAATCCCTTACAATATGTCCGAGCTGGGCCTGACCCTGGGATCGAACCCCGGCAACGGGCTCGCGCCACATGGATTTCCGATAATCCAACCTACATGTTATTTTTGTACCCAGGATTTGTAAGGCTTCAACTGTGATACTAGATACCATAATGACGAAATTGCTATAGATTGTCGTTCTTATTACCTTAAAAGGCAAGGTTTGGCCCCAAAGTAAAGACTGTTTGAGTAGGCGGCGGCACACGGCGTGGTGTGGGGGAAACACGCTTTACACGTGCCTGTGTGGGGGACAACGTGACCCCGGTGGGGTATTGTGGCTATTCCACGTCCAAAAGGCATAGTTTGAACCGAAAGCGAAGTTAAGCTTATAGTTTAGCTTCTAAACTTGTTTGGGGAGGGAGCGACACACGGCGTGGTGTGCGGGAAACACGCTTTACACGTGGTTGTGTGGGGAACAACATAACCCTGTTGGGGTTCTGTGACCGTTCCATGTTCACATCGTCTCTAGCAAGTCGACTTGCCACGTTGATCTCTGAAGCTCACTGTAGCAGGGTACATTAACCACGTTATGCAACTATCTACAGATGTTCTTAACGTTACATGTCCCTCAACATCTATTAACTAAACGTCTCTTACTACCGGCCAGAAATAGAGCTGAGCAAAATCAACAACATCAAGTGACTGTGGCTCTGTGCTGTAGCCATGCAGCACAGGATCAGTAGATTGACAACGTGAAACAAACACAGTTGTGCACACAGAGGTAGCAGTATACCACTCTAAGGATTAGACCTGTCGCCATGTCTCCCGTGAAGACGGATCCGGACCCGTACACGCGCGGGTTGTTCTATCGTCTGTTGTAATCTCTGTTTGTGCAGGACCAAAGCCGAGAATTCGAACGGCTGTGACTTTTTGATGTGTAACGTTGCTTATGTAACGCCTCCTTATACGTTGTACATGTATCTCTTTATAAATATCATTATATGACATGTCATGACATGACCTCCTTCGAGCCAAGCATGATTCCTGCGACGGATGAACTTGCTTAAAATAGTGCAGTTTAGGTTTCCATAAAGAGTCCATATATCCATTCTCACAAACACTGGGAGGTGCGGGGAGTCAGCAGGTCCTGATGTTTGCTGCATGGACACTGACATGACCACTGTCTGTTTGACCAATAAATCATATTGTTGAAGTTTAAAGAATGTGACATTTAGATTTCTCACAGATAATTGACTCAATTATGTACGTAGGATTTATGTAAGGGGTGGCGACTTTTGTGTGACATACAAATATAAACGGGGGGGGTTCTAGATTGCATCCATAGGATGGAGATTGTCTCTCAGCTAGGGAGGAGCTAAGTCTAAGTAAGTTGTATAAAGAAATCTTACACGACCAGTAGTAGTGGACCCACCCTCTAAATATCCAACGTGCGCAACGCCTCGTTTGAAAAACACCACGTTTGAAATACTCAGTGATCAGAAGAACCGGTTTCCAAGCCCAGGGAACGACCACTGCTTGAGTGAGGTGTCACTTAAAGTTGTAACCAATAAAAGGTTCAATATTGAATATGATGACGACTGCAATATTTGACATAAATCCATCTAACGACACCAGTTAGCAGGTATTTCCTGTACAGTTGCATGATTGGACAGACTTTTGGTTTTCGGAACTATGTCTGACCAGTACCGGCACCTTCCGTTAACTGGCAGTAGATCTAACCGTAAACAACATTTCTTCGCTGTAAACAGAAACATGGAATTTATCACCGTCATATCATGACGTCATATCATATCATGACGTCATATCATATCAGGACGTCACATATTCTCTATTTGACCGGATGCTGCCGATACCGACCAGAAAATGGTGACGAAGTCTACGTGTCAGAATGTTCGATAAACAGGAAAAGAGATGACGTCAATGAAACCTGGAGACAAACAGGGGACCGGGCACTTGAAGGCCAAGACGACCTCATTTATATCTTACAAAACGCGGCAATGAGCTGAGAGCGTCAGGTTGTATGCTCATCATCATATCTTGCCGCTCCACGGATTCTGCCGAGGTTGTGCCCGACTGAGGAATCTTGAGACAAAGGAGAGACCGGGCATTTGAATGCCAAGACGACCTCTTTGATATTTGCAGACGTGCTGATGAGCTCATATCGCAAACAGTTGCGTAAACCTGACCGGACTCTGCTGGGGTTGTTATGTCCGAATGTTTGCCAAACGTCCCAGTCATCTTACGGACGTTTATCATAAACATAAAGGATAACGAAGATAAATACTGGACACAAATAAAGTGGCCGGACATGTACAAGTGCATCATCCCGCGAACATGCACAATAAACAGGAAAAGGGATAACATAGACGAAGAGCTCATATCGCAATTAGCAGTGTGAACCTGACCGGACTCTGCTGAGGTAAAGGGCTAAATTACACAGCTATATCGGACATTGGTTCTGAATACACTTTGTCATACAGATCTCAAATTACAAATGATTTGAATCATATACATGTGTAACCAAGCTTATCGCCACATCAAAATAGATCTAAATCTTAATTTTTACCGATGTTTTTACATTTTTTTAATGCAAAGTATTGGACAAGTTTTAGCAATGCATGAGCCTCAAACACGAATCATACACACTCAAAATTGTTTTCTCTCAAAATAGACTTAATTAAAACACACGTTTCCTACCATCCTGCTAGAAATAAGAAACCGCACGGCCCCTACACCGCGCATGAGTTTGTATAGGCTTTGGCTATAATTGATCCCGCATGCGTTTCAAAGTGCATCCTCTTTTTTGTGCTGAGCCTTGCAAAAGCGACACGTTCTAAGTTGACAAGAAACTGCCGACGTCCCGTTGGGCCAGAAAACGTAATACCGTGGTATAAACAGGAAAAGGTATGACGTCAAGACAAGCTGCAGACAAGAAAAAATAGCTATTTTCAGCAAAGACGCGCTCATTTATGTGAGAAACAAAGGAGAAAACAGGATGCCATGACCCCCGGGGCACCCCTTAGATAAGTACAAGTTCAAGGAAGTAGTCAAAAGAATCTGCAGACAAGACAAAAAGAGCTATTTTCAACAAACGCTCATTCGTAAGAGATATAAAGGAGAAAACAGGATGCCATGACCCCCCCCCCCCCCGGGGGGCATCCTGTAAATAAGTACAGGTTCGAGGAAGTAGTCAAAAGAATCTGCAGACAAGAAAAAAAGAACTATTTTCAACAAACGCTCATTTAAATAAGTACAAGTTCGAGGAAGCAGTCCGCTGGTGGAGGCGAGAGGTGAATCACGACGGTATGTTTTCATGCTTGTGACGCAGCTACCTTGTTGTGACGCTGTTCCATGGTTGCCCCGCAACAGCCAATCAAAACAGCATCTCCCCGGGTAGCGACGATCTACAAGTGCACATTCTTAGGAGATGGTTCTGCTTATTGTAATACAACCGAAC
The DNA here is from genome assembly GCF_035083965.1 of Branchiostoma lanceolatum. NCBI lineage: Eukaryota > Metazoa > Chordata > Leptocardii > Amphioxiformes > Branchiostomatidae > Branchiostoma > Branchiostoma lanceolatum. Next base: position 39,948,845 of record NC_089723.1, on the reverse strand, counting down.
GACAGACTTTGTACACTTTGTAACTCCAACCGTATAGAAAATGTTCATTTTTTATTAGAGTCTACGTTATACAGGGACATACGTAATTCTTTTATTGGTGCCCTTAATTTAGATGCACGATATAAACAGTTATTAAAAGATGAACTATTTGTATATAATAACATCTTCTGACAACATTATACAACAAAAACTCTGTGTACATACTTGTTTGAAGAAGGGGGAAGCGAAATGTAAACAATAGATTCAATGATAGAATAGCATTATATGCTTGATTACTGTGTAATCGATAGATATAATATAGCATAGATTTAGTTGTTTTAATTATCTGACTGTTTAAGAACGCTTCATGTAATGACTCTCTACACTGAATACGTTTCATGTGATATTGAAACTACTGTACTGCATTTAGCCCATGTGGGCAGGAACGTGCAAAGAAAGATCATTGTCATTGCCATTGTCATGTTGCATGGCGATGGCCGGTGGGCAGCACGTGCCTGTTCGGTGCGAACCTGTTAGCGTGCGCGTGAGATTCATCTGGGGCGCCCCCTCATTTCTTTGATGAAGAAAATTAAGGCGGATCTATGTCGGCGTAATTGCAGGATCATAACACCTTTGTTCCTACTTGTTGCTAAATAAAGTCTGCAGTTCGCGTAATTGTTGATTTCCGTATGTGGGCATCAATGCTCCAACAACGAATGATTGTCATAAGTTATAATTTGTCGGCAGCCCGAAGTTGGAAGTTAGTGGCCTTTTTTTTTAATTCACAAGAAATTTCTCATTTACGACCAAAAAGACCGGTAACATTTATATCTATTCACATCGGACAGGCAGAAACCCGCACTCGTGGCGACAACACGTGACATCAGCCGCGTAGTAAGTAGCCCGCATTAACCTACAAACCTAGTTCCTCGACCAGTGCATTTACTCTGTGCTTTAATCTATGGTTAGCTCCACAAAATTCTTCTGATGTCTCAGATTTGGTCACTTCAGACAGCTAGAAACCGACTGACATCAGGAGTGCTTCAACCCACAATGCTTTAAACACGATTAATCGTGCACTTAACACAAAAAAGCACGCTTAAAACCGTGCACAAAAACATTCTTAAATTCACCCTTGTCTTTTGATCATTTATATTTGTTCACATCAGAATGCAGGCAGAAACTATTCACGCATTCTTTAAATAGCTTGAAAGAACGGTTGCAGTCAGATGTGCAAAGACAAGGTGTGACAGGCCGTTCAGTGTAATTTAACCAGCTGCTGCCACGCCGCGTGCCTGCGAAGTTGGTGTGTTAAGCCGAATCGCGATTATACCAGCTATATAGATACGGATACAGGTACGCGTAAATCCACATAAGTCGTGAATTAAAACCATGCGCAAAACCACGTCAACTTTAACCCGATGCTTCCCATCTCTTAGCCTTGATAACGTCAGTCACACGGAAATCAACTCAGGTGTGGTACCACGCAGCTGACACCAACCGTGCATCCTCGCCATGTAGGAAACCAGTTTTGTATGAACACAACGCTGAAAGCAGTGATACCCTTCAATGTATTCTTCTGATTATTTAGATTTAATCATGTCACATCACAAAAGGCAGACGCCTTCTATCCTGCAAGCGGTATCAAGGTATGTCAAACATAACATCACGTGTGGTACCACCCCGCTGACACCAGTCGTACCTCATCGCCATGTATGAAAACAGTTTTGTATTAACACAACGCTGAAAGAAGTGATACCCTTTAATGTATTCTTCTGAACATTTGGATTTAATCATGTCAGGCATCATTTCACGTGTGGCAGCACGCCGCTCAAACCAGTTTGAAACATGAGTCGTGTATTATCAACACAACGCTGAAAGCCATGAGTGAGTGAAAGCCATGATAGCTGTAAACTTATCCTTCTGATCATTTAGATCTGATCATGTCAAACATCAACTCACGTGTGGCAGCAACCCTTACTTTTGTCTGAAAGGAGATTAAGGCTCGGAGAATCCGTCTGCAAACGGCCTTAACCCTCATCCGACCGTATGGGGTCCGTTTGGACCCCAGGCGTGTTTTAATGTGTGCCATATCAACATTTTTCGTTGGAGAAAAAAATTCCTTCCATGAGTTTGTTCATGTACATGTCTTACAACTCCTGAGAAATTTTTACCGGGATTGGCCGATTTTTGCGGAAGTTATACTCTAAAGTGTGAGTGTTGTCCGCTGGGGTCCAAACGGACCCCAGATAATTTCGCATTGTTTATTACGTAATTAGAAAGAAATTCCTCATAACTTTCAAACGGTATAATGTATCCTCACCAAATTTGCAGGGAGTGATGTTCACGTAAAGTTTAATAATTTCTGTAAATTTTGTGACGTTATGACGTAATATTACGTAATTATGACGTCATCGATGTGATTTTATAGGCTAAATAGGGAAGTCCCATAATATTGAAAGGTATCAAACAAAATAGAGTGTATTATTGATTTTAAGGTATGCCAAGGCATACAACATCAATGGCGATACGTTGACGTCAAAATGACGTCATAGAATGACGTCATGTGTCGTTAGTAATCCCTGTCATCCGCCATCTTGGATCGGCCATTTTGAAATTTTTAAATTACATTTTTTCCATTTATGACCCCAAATCACAAAAGAAAGAGACTGGAAACGTTAATCTAAATGTTTCTGGTTAAGAAAATACCAGGTAGTGACGGATTTGAAGGCAAAAAGCCTGTTTATACCTAAAATGAACATCTTGTCCGCCATCTTGGATTTTTAGCAATTACGTAATCAAATTAGCATAATTTATGAATAATAAATCATGAATGTTACATCTAAATACATATGATGTTATACATGTTGGAAAACTAGTGTGGTTGAGCAAGAAAACCTGATAAATATCATTGTTTTTAGAAAATTAGTGACTTTTTGTATAAAATGCCTGTCAGAAACCCGTTGCCATGGCAACAGGAATAATAATAAACTTAAACTATTATCATGGAATTGTTGCCAACTAAATTCTAGGAAAAGTCACCAAGTATGGTAGTCTTAGCATACGTCATTTGGCAGTTATACGATGTCAAAGTTGGCGCGGGCACTTTTAGCCCCCCCAGTCTAGATAGGGTTAAAGGAAAATGCGAGTTCTCCTCATTTTCTGCATAAATTATCATAATGAGCTTTAATCATCAACACCAAAACTTGTCAAAATATTCTCCATAGATTATTGTAACAGGATATGCACAATAACTACATTAAGATCCACCAGAAATATATTTAGGGGGCAAAGCAAAATGGGGTCCGTTTGGACCCCATACGGCCAGATTCGTCGCAAAAATGTGTCGGTCGGATGAGGGTTAAGCCGAAGAACGGCGGGTGCAGAAGGGCTGCTTTTGAACAACAGTACATGTCTTGAGGCGAAGGATAAGAATAGCAGCAGGTTTAACATTGTCTTTTTTCAGAAATCCACAAAAATCCACGTTTGACTTTGTTATATCTTTATGTCGTGATGGTTCAAACATGGAATCGTGGCCCACGGGATACACTTCTCTAGAGTGTGGTACATTCTTCTACATAACCACCACTGCACTGCTGCGTAGTGCGTAAATGTGAAACTTATGTGCAAAATTCCAAGAAAATGTGACATAAGGTGAATTGGGTTAGAAATATGTGAAACTCAAAATGTGAAACCCAAAATGTGAAACCCAAAATGCGAAACCCAAAATGTGAAACTCAAAATGTGAAACCCAAAATGTGAAACACAAAATGCGAAACCCAAAATGCGAAACCCAAAATGCGAAACCCAAAATGCGAAACCCAAAATGCGAAACCCAAAATGCGAAACCCAAAATGCGAAACCCAAAATGCGAAACCCAAAATGTGAAATCCAAAATGTGAAACCCAAAATGTGATACCCAAAATGTGATACCCAAAATGTGATTTTTTTTTTTTTCAAAATGTGAAATGCCACTCATGCGGTGTAATATTTGACCACCTCATATTGTGAAGAAATGTATAATAAAGATAGTATTTTTGGGGACTGCAAATATTTTAGATACCATGTCACTCTTGCATGCACCTTGGACTACATCATCAGAACGTTACAATGGTGTAGAATGTGCCTTCTGTATTGTGTACATGTTTATTTCTTTCTGCAATGTTTCCGGGTGACCGGAAACACATAATGACGGGAATAGCTTTTAAATCTTTGAAATCTTTATCATACATACCTGCGTACGTTCGCAGAATGATAGAGTATGAATTGAATTGAAATGGCATGTACATATGTAAAACATTGAATACTAGTGTTCTTAACAATTTGCTCATAAGCGAATATTCAAAACTTTTAAACAACTTAGAATTAAAATTGACCTTAGAGCTAGAGCTGACGATATCCGGATGCCGAAATCATAACAAATGTACAGCCATGCGGCATATATTTGAGCGTTTGATGTTGTTTTTTCTGCAAAACTCTTCATTTTTTGTGTTGTTGCAAAAGTCTTATTTTCATGTTCACTTACTTACTTTCATGTTCAGACAGACATCTTATTCATCGCCCTTTCTCGCCCCCCTCCCCCTGTATACAAGAGCGTGTCCAAACACGTGAAACACCGTGTGTAAGTTGACCTTTTTCTGGATCAGTCTTCCTCTTCCCTTCCATGCCGCTCCTCTGACGTTCATCCCGATGACTACATGTTCCTCCACGTGAGTGGCAACCGGTCATCTCAGGGATTCTCCCCGGGATAAAGTGATTATGGCTCCGCTCAAGTTTCTATCCGACTCGACAGATGTTCATCTTCCGACCATGCAGCAGCTTAGTGCGCGGCATTAGCACGTGGAGTTCGGCATTCATACAGATAAACAGGCATGAGCCTTTCCAAAGGGCGACGAGCATAACGCTGCATGATAGTAGTCCTGAGTGGCAGGTTATATCATATTACATTCGGCACTGCGCAAGGTGTATGTGACAGTTGTATGATGTTTAGATTTTTAGATACTTTGCACTTCACATTGAAGTGATTTAAGTTATCTCAACAGTTAAATGATGTGCGTGGTGGGCAACTTGCTGTCTACTGTGTTTGTAAACAAAATTAAACAGAGCTAAAGAAAAGCAACAAAATCCAAGCAACCTTACTGTTCATTATAGTAAGAACATTTGACATTTTCACACACACACGGCTCGCAAATTGGATAAACAGGAATTATTTGTCAGTTTACACGCGGTTTATGGTCAGCGTGATTGCTGCTAATTAATATAGCCTTTGTAAAGTCCTCTTATTTGTTTATTTGTTTATTAAAATTTACCACAGATGTGGAAGGGGTGAGAGAACAGGCATGATGCCTTTTCTAGCCCCCACCCCACAGAAATATTTACATCAGGTATAACAAACATTTAAACCTATACAATTATACAATTACATAAGCAATAGCTTAACTTACTCAGTCATATCGCACAATACTACACAACAACTTAGTGGTCTTAAGTGGTCCTTTCTTTCTTTCTTTCCTTCTTTCTTTCTTTCTTTCTTTCTTTACTCGAGTATCAACCTTGCAGACAAAACAAGCCTGGATGGCGGTGATATTTACAATGAAACGGAGATCATCACCTATATACAATATATCCATAAACATCCATCCATACATCCCTGATATAACAAGTGCCCATTATTGCACACTGGGGTTTACTGTCTGTTGTGCAATCTGATTGTCTGGTGTAGAAAAGAGTTCTGTAATCTTTTTGTTCTTGCCGGGGAGATGGAGATGGTGTGTTTGTTCCTGAGTACGAGTGACCGTACTCGTACTCAAGAACTGGGGGACACGGGACAAATATACCAGGACTAAGTCAGAAACGCTGGTCCCTTGTTTGGACCTCGCTGCGCCTCACTCCATTGTGCAGCAGGTGGAACTATCGGTAAAATCAAAAACTGTTGATTTATTTATTTGCATATTTCTAGCAGCATAAATCAAATTTGTTCTGAAATTTGTTGTGTGGCCCAGGGCTGCCGAAACGGAAATGGGCGCCGCCTTAGATCCGTCTGGTGCGGGGAGGACTTTAACTTAAACCTTAACATTCCCTCATGATATATAAAGGTAGTTATCCTTGCTTTAAAAAAAAACATTTTTTTCGAAAGAGCTACTATGAAATCGCTACAGCTTTCAAACTATCAGGTCAGCTCACGCGTGCTTCATGTGGTCATTAACCTCAGCTCACGCGTGCTTCATGTGTACATCAGCCTCAGCTCACGTGCCCAGCAGGCAAAACTATTGGCAACATCACAAACAGTTCAACAAACAGACGTCCGGGAGGCGTAAATTCAACAGCTTTGATTCTTTATTGCTTTACCGGTGCACTTCAAAGAACCCTGCTGAATGCTCAATAATGCTGAAGAAACAGAGATCAACATGATTAAACATGTTAAAGCATGGGTGATAAGATCAAAAGACTTTTAAGCGGATATAAAACGAAATTTTAACTCACAGAAATCTTCATCGCTTTTTACTTTGGACTTCTAATGAAATAGTGCACTGTGTTGCTTTGATGAATTATCGAAGCGTCCAGTGAAAAATAAACTCGACTATAACACCAGAAGCAATGAAAGTAAAGAAGCCGAAGCCCTAAGATCTTAGAAGTTAGAAAGCTCAGTGGGTTACTTTAGGATAACATGTAAATAGTCCAATAGCCTTTTTGTAGGCCGTATAGGCAGTGGGTTGTGGAGGGCATGGTATTGAAAGGCGGTGTCCACCCCTCTTCTCGCACCGCGTTTTACCTCCTCAACCAAAGTCAGGTACCAACTTTTACACCTGGAAGGAGTGAGTATATATATATATATATATATATATATATATATATATGTTTATTCATAGAAAAAGTGAAAGAGAGAGAGAGAGATCTGCATGCATAGACATTAAATCTAGTATGTACATGCATCTATGTGATCACTGCAGACGATATATGTACAACCCTCTGCATTAAGAAACGCCGCCTCATTGTTATTCCGATCAGGATTTATTTCCGCCCTGCCCTTCGCAGAATGAACCCAGCAATGCGGGAGACTAACAAAACTTGGATTCTTAAAACTAGGTATTTGTGGATATGTGCTAGATGCAACACCACTACAAATGCAAACTTGACAGACTTAAGTACAAGTTTATATCCTAAGTACCCTCTTTAAGCTAACTAAGGAACATCAGCTGTTGTATAAAAGGTAATTAGCGGCAAGATACTCATGACGAGTCATGTTACTTGCCGTCCGAGAGCACGGTCGTTCTCAGTGCGACGGACGGTAGTTTCAACTCTATGGTATCAGCAGGATCAGAGAGAAAATATAACATGTGTAGCATAGGTGACGTAGCGTAAGGTAATCTCTGATATCGACACATAACAGAAAAAAGGATGGTTTAAAGCTTTGCCAGGTTGGTGTCAGTTAACTCCCGGATTTAGGTGTAGCAGATTTACAATTACCACTAGCTACTTGAAAAAGCATCATGCTTCACCTCGATTGAGGATGACTGGTTTACCTACAAAACCAGCATTCATTTTGTCATCAGTGCACTTGTAGTGCAATGACCCTGACGCTCGTGTGTTAAATTACGCTGAAGAATGGTTATATCGGCTATACACATTCCGAGCACGTATTATTTTCACACGTCCATTCAAAGAACAGACGCAGATTGACGGTTTGTGATCGATTTGAAAATAATATGTCTATACAAGCTTACACAACCAGATCTTTTCTTCTCCCAGCGTTGAACTTCGAAGCATTTGAAAACGCCAGACTAAAAGTACCGGAGAATTCTGTCCGCCTTCCCGTATGCCTGTGTAATAAGGGGTAAGGGCAAGAAAGGAGTGCTACGATGGGTGTCAGGGAGTTTGCTTGTTTTAACCTTTTCTTATTCATGAGTAGCTCAAATCGGCAGGCAGGCCGCTTTTCATTGAGGTCAAGAGGGAGGGTCAGATGAAATATAACAGAGATACAAATTACACGTCAGATAACTCTATCCCAAACATATATCACTAAACAAACATGGTTCAAAACATGGAGCGAAGGCTGGTTCATGTTTCGTGTCCGTTCGTTCTGGTCATTTCTGTTACTTCAAGAGTCTCTTAATGGAAGTCAGATTGATGGAAAGGTTGATGACGCACAAAATGCACGAAAGAAGGCACAGGTCACCAGAAGCTAACGCTAATCATCCCAGTCTGCACAAACTCCCGCTATAGCAAGGCCCTCGATCTCTGGTCTGAAAATCGATTTATGTGGGTCAGAAAAGTTCAGCCTTATTAGCTTTGGCGGATCTTGGGGAGCGGGCCAAAGCTAACAAGGCTGAACTCCAGGCTACAATAGCTTGGCGTTTTCTAGTGGGTCCAAGTGGGTCAGAAAAGCTCAGCGACCCTGTCAAAGTTTCTAAGCAGGGAGTTGGCGTAACGACTGGATGATGACGCACAGAATGTACAAAACAAGGCAGAGATCATGGGAAAGAAAGTTTTAATGAGGACATGTTTTGTTTTCTCTTATGAAACGCACCCTCCCGTCTAGCCAGCTCCTGTATAACGGCGTGAGGTAACGAGGGAGTGGGCAGGACGGGAGTTGTCGGCGCGTTTTCTGGTCATCTTTACCTCCGGGAACTCCTGGTGATGACGCACAGAAAGCACAAAACAGGACCCGGGGCAGCAGAGAGAAGAGATTTAATGGTTGCAGCATTTCAGCAACCAGCGGATTGTTGCCATAAACAAACGGCCATGTTTACCTCCGCTCCAGTAGATCGAACGCTGGACCCCCATTGACGTCCCTTCCGAAAGATGGGTGCAGCCCCAACCGAGATGTCTTGACCCAGCATTGAACCAGGGTCCTCCAGTTAGCAAATGATTGGAACCGGGAGCTGCTACCAGTGGAACTATAGGGATGTCCCTAATGGGCACATTGTTTAATTGTGAGCCAAGGTCCGCGAGACCCTGTCCGTATTGCTGCTGAAGCTGGTCAGGGGAAGGAGCCCCCTGCGGATCATGCAGGTATCGCAGAAACGGTCATCAGCAAGCCCCGGACAGTGGGAGTACCTCACAGCAATCATATTAACAAACTTATATACCTATCAACAAACCAGGTGGTAAGAAAGATCGTAAGGTATAGATGCAATGTGGAAATCAAGATGAATTATCAATATCGTTCTTTCTTTATCTTGAATTATGACTTTTAATGGCATCGACATACGCCACTTACATAGATGGAGGCAATGCTGCTAAATTCCAACGGCACAAATCTGTATGGATGAAATACACAAATTCCAAACTTTCAAGAGTGACTGTTTCATTTAAAATCGGTCCTTTTCAAAGAAATTATATACTCAAGGTAACAGTTACTGATCGAAGCAACTAGGCAGGTTTTGGAAACCGTCAGAAGCATTCACTGCCTTTCTTCTGTGACACCAAAATGCAGTGAATACTACCTGAAGCGTCTGACGGTTTCTAACATTTATCCAGTTGCTTCAGTAACTGTTACCTTGCGTATCGTATTACCTGGATATCCAACTGTCATCGACGTAATACAGGGTGATAAACATTGTACCGTACTGTACATTCATCGCCCCAATGTGAAACACAGGTTGATATACGTTTTATTGTGCTGTACA